>NC_044036.1:172639073-172942208 GCF_901765095.1 Microcaecilia unicolor | reverse complement strand
CCTCCCCTGAACAGCAAATCCTCGACCAGTTTGCTGCCAAGCTTCAACTAAATGGAACCGGAGCAAGTGGACCTGTGCTTTTGGGACCAGACATATTTGTCCCCTCCAGCGGCCATACTCACATCATGTCTGGCTGAATCCCGCATTAAGGCTGTGGCATCTCAGAAGGTGGGAGTCGTTGGAACAGAGCCCAACAGTAGCAATGCTACACCTGGTGAATTGAATGCTGAGCAGACAGAAGGATCTTTGAAAATCCCACAGTCATAACCCTGGAAGGTTCTTCAGGGTCTTCAAGCAATGGTATCTAAATCAGTCCAGGAGACCTCTCTTCTTGTGAGTAAAGAGGATGTGTTATCTTTAACAGTGAAAAACACTAAGCAAGAGTATAAGGTTCATCTAGAACAAACTGGAACTGAAATTAAAGAACTGAAAGGAACAACAGCAGCTATAATTAAGGATAACATATTAATTAATTGAAAGTTAGAACAAATTGAGAATTTTAAGAGGAGACAATCTACGAATTTTGAATTTTCCTAAAGCTGTTGGGATCTCTCCTGTGGATTTCTTAAAAAAAAAAAATAACTTATAGATCTTCAATTTACTATGAATACTATATCCCCTTTGAAGAAGTTATATTATTTACCAGTTTCCTTGAGGATTGCAGGAGCACCCAAAGAAATTTTGAAAATGCAAACCAGGCCTAGGTTGGGGGTCATGGTTTGCAAGATTTATCAGCAATGTTGGAAGATTTGATGTCTGAGGTGAACGAGCAAGCTATACTTTTTGTTGCCTTTGTCTTTGAACAAGACTTAAATGCTGTGATTAAATTGTTCTTTTGTTAATTCCCAGAAACTCTTTTGTGGTCAAAAGTATGGATCTATCCTGATGTGACCAAGTCTACTCAGGATAATCGAAAACAACTTCTGACTATGAGAGAAGATACATACAGTTTGGCTGCCTCTTTTCTGTTAGTATACCCATGTAAATGTACTGTAAAATATCTGGGTTTAAAATATGGGTTCTTTTTTTATCTGCAACATCTGAAGGCCTTCATAGAGTTAAAGATGATCTCCAGGGGGATTTAATATCTTGATTATGACTTGGAAGAAAGGGTAGAAGTTATGTTCTGTTAGAAGGTTTTCCTTTACTTTAATTCCTTTTATTCTTTCCATTATTTTTTTTAGCCATACTTCCCCTTTAGTTTAATTCTGATCTAAGGAAGAGACTTATTGCCTTGTGTTGTTTCTTATTTTTCTGTCTTGTATACTTGTAATTTGTTCTATTATATATGAATAAATAAATAAATAAATAAAAGTATAGGAACAAGAGAATGTAAATAAGTTAACAGAAAAGGTAGTGGAAGTCTACAAATGGCTATCTGAACAAACAGGATTGGCAAAAGTGGAATGAAAACGTGTTAAAGTTAGCTTGATTATGTCAACAGCAGAGGTCTGGGGAACTAAAATAAAATAGTAGAGGATGTAAAAGATCAGTATGGTGGCTGGATATAATCAGGGAGAAAGTTAAAAAATAATAATAAACAGAACAAAGCTTAGGTCACAGTAGAACAGAGGAGAAACACATACCTTAGTGAAGTGGTATTTGCTCTTAGTCCTCTAGGGCTGCCAATGGGCCAGGTTTTCAGGATATACATGAGAGAGATCTGCATGCCTAGGGTTACCATATGGCTCCAGAAAAAGGAGGACGGATTGAGCCAGCCGGGTTTTACTTCCATTGCTTTCCATTGAAAGCAATGGAAGTAAAACCCGGCTGCCTCAATTACTTCCATTGAAAGCAATGGAAGTAAAACCCGGCTGGCTCAATCCGTCCTCCTTTTTCTGGAGCCATATGGTAACCCTATGCATGCCTCCTACCTCCACTATATGCATGCATATTCATTAGGGACACCCTGAAAACCTGACCCATTGGCATTCCTTGAGAACTGCTAATGAGCCAGAAGAGAAACAAACAGGGAAATAAAATAAGCAAAGGAAGTCCTGGAATGATATTGGGAAAATATTAGCACAAAAAGGGGTAATAGCAGTAAAACATTCTACAAGAAAATAAAAGTGATCAGAAACATAAAAAAATCTTACTAATAGAAATAGTGACTGATTAAGGCAGTCAATATTGCAACCAGAGGTTATAATGGAAAGGCGAAAGCACTATCTTTTTTTTTTTTTACCTTACATTTGTACCCCGCGCTTTCCCACTCATAGCAGGTTCAATGCGGCTTACATATTATATACAGGTACTTATTTGTATCTGGAGCAATGGAGGGTTAAGTGACTTGCCCAGAGTCACAAGGAGCTGCCTGCGCCTGCAGTGGGAATTGAACCCAGTTCCCCAGGACCAAAGTCCACCACTCTAACCACTAGGCCACTCCTCCAACTCCTTGATGATTTGCTAAACCTCTCAGGAAAAACATGCAAAGAACTACTACACAAGGTGGCTGAGCTTGAATCAGCTTTTCTCCTTTTCAAAGTGGGAAATGCCTTAAATGTGCTCCAAACAACAACAACAACAAAAATCATTAGGAATTATTAAAGAAACAAGCAACACGGATAAAATAGCATTATAGAGTAATTCAAGAACTGTACGGCCAAGAGGAAACACCAAAAGACTGGCAGATTCCCATCACTGTCTCAATTTGGAGAAACAAAAATGGAAAGACAGGACTGTACCAATTATGGAGGTATCTCCTTATTAAGTCACAGAGGGAAGAAGTATGTTAAAATTATTTTACAATCACTTGCAATCAGCAGCACTTCTCCACATACACATCAAATAACTGTATCCAGTCAACAGCAAACGTGGTTTCAAATACTCATGTCTCAGAATAAAAGGGAGAAAAATATAAAAATGGAGGAAAAAGCCTCTGAATATCTGTGGTGCTTTACTTTCTTTGGCAACCAGCAATAACTCTCATTATCACAGGCTCAAAAAACCTCCATATCCAGCTTCATTTTCTTCCGTTTATGTATAATTTATCAATTTTCATAAAATGCTCCCAATATATCCACATCTAGATATAAGCACACGTATCTACAAATCCATCCGACGGGGTCCCGTTTCACCTTACATTCTTATAGGTTTTCTCATAGGAATCAATCATGTGCTATGTCTCTAAAGGTACCTCTGTAGATAAGGCAAAGGTTTTGCATCAAAAGAAAAATGTTATGTATGTGCCACTATTTACAAGTGACAATGCTATGCCTGATTTCTCAAATGACCTCTATTATTTAGGAGTCCTTTTACTAAGGCGTGTTAACGATTAATGACGGCTTAATGGTAAAATGCCTATAGGAATATAATAGGTGTCTTATCATTTAGCACGCTCTAGTCGTTAGTGCGCACGAAATCTGCTAGCACGCCTTAGTAAAAAGACCCTTTAGTGAATAAGCACTATTAAAAATGATGGAGCACGTGATAACATGAAATAATGAAACTTAGCAAGTTGCTAACTGAAGTATTTTTCATATAACATCAGGAGTGTCCTAAGGTTGCCCCATGCAACCAGTCACAGAATCTACGATAAGGCAGGATTGGTGTGTAGAGCCTGAGCTCTGGTGTGTAGAGCCTGAGCTCTTTCATTAAAACTTGGCGCCCATGGGTCAATTTTAGCAGACAATGAAAAAGGTGCTGGTACTCAGTACCCCCTCAAAAAAAGCCCTTAGCTTAACGGAGAGGAGAAAGGCAGTCCAGTTGTGCCCTGTTCCTTTCCCTTTTGGTGAGTGGGCTGGTAGTATTATCTTGACTTCTCTGTTCTTTGGCAGACAGACAGAAGAAGAAGTCCTACTCCAACTATTCTCTTTTTAGTAAATAGGACGGAGAAAGCAAGTGACCCAACTTCTATCTCCTTCTTTGAAAGGGTAGAGACGGAGGAAATCAGTTGCACTTAATCTGAGCTTTTTTTTTCTCCATCTTCAGCAAGTGGGGTGGCAATAGAAGAAAATGACCAAGCTCAACCCCGGGCTCCTTTCTTTTCTTCAATCAGGGAGGGAGCAGGGTGAATAGAGGCATATGCCGTGGCTTGTTTATCCAGTGAGCAAGTGGGGATGGAGTGAGTTTGCCACATTTACCCTGGCCTTTCTGTAATAAGCAGGTAGGCTGAATGTCAATCTCTAGAGGACTGCCACCAGAGAGGTACTGATGCTTTCTCACACCCTCTAAAGAAGTCCCTGCAGCTTTTCAAAGTCAGACTTGCTTGACTGAGAATCATCAATGTGCTCCATGAATTGATTGCTGTATAAACTCACCCTTATCACTTGACTATCAATAAAGCTATCCATCATGTGTGATCTTTTTTGGCAGCTTTCAAATATATATATATTGCCTTCATCATATCACTAGATATCCAACTAATAACATGCTAGGTCTAAGAATAAAGTTATTATACTTAAAAGTGCATGGACTTAGATTTATGGTTTCACAATGTCTTTTGTCATCAAAACTGAAATTCAAGAACTGGGAAATTTGCTTCGACCTTTGAAATGTCAAAACTGGATAGCAACATTGTTTTCATCATACCAGTGAATTATAATAATTTTCTGCACCATCAACAATGCTGCATAGACAAATTTATTCTGCCGAGACCTAGTTCTTGAAAGTGGAAGAGTTCAAGAATGTAAGAATATGTCAAAAAATCATCCAAAACCTCAATTTTCCTATAAGATCATAGCTTATAAATAAGATTTCCATGAACAGTTCTGCTTCTCACACATTTGGAGGAAACTAATAAAAATATTTGGACAGGCTAATTAGGGGTTTAGTATACTCTGTGATGATTATTACAGATTAGTTATTCTTTGACTATGGAAATAGCACATTTTCGCTGGTTATAACATTTTTGATTGTCAGTGATTTTCATATATCCAACCAGCAGAACTTCAGCAGTAAGTAGTGCTTCAGACCATCTGGGGTCCTTTTACAAAGCTGCAGGTAGAAAGTGGCCTTAGTACACTGTCATGCAGGTCTTTCCCACATGCTAAGGCCATTTCCTGAGCCAGTATGTCAAGCTCCATCTCTGGCCATCTTTAAATCTAGGCTAAAAGCCCACCTTTTTGATGCTGCTTTTAACTCCTAACCCCTATCCACTTGCTCAATACCCATGTCTGTTTTATCTTTCCCACCTTAGTAATTCCCTTATTTGTCTGTCCTAATTAGATTGTAAGCTCTGTCGAGCAGGGACTGTCTTTTCATATTCAAGTGTACAGCACTGCGTACGTCTAGTAGCGCTATAAAAATGATAAGTAGTAGTAGTAGCAGCATTTCCACTGCAGCCAGAAAATGGCAGATTTTCTATTTTACAAATTAATGGCCATATGCTGCCATCCAAGAAGACTGAGGGACAGTATCCCGTTTTCGCAATTTTTAAGGTACCGGAGGATCTGTTTTGAGGACAAGGATTTCCGTGATCAAGCCAAATGCCTGAACCAGCGGTTGCTAGCTAGAGGATACCCAAGGCGGGTTGTCACCTCTGTTTACTGGAGAGCTAAGTACAACAATAGGGATTTGTTACTTATGCCCAGAACCAGGTCTGAAGAGGGATCTGATCAAATCCTTACGTAAGTGCTGAAACACACTTTACAGTCCTATTGGGTAGCACAAATTATAAAAATCACTGGGACACAGTCCAGACATTCCCTTTTTTCTAGAGAACATTTTGCTTACAGTAGAGGAAACAAACTGAAGAAAGTACTGTCTCCCTCGATCCTCCCTAAAGTACAGCTGAGCCCCCAGAGGTTCGAGGGTCAAAAAAGATGTAATCACTGCCAGATGTGTGATCTTATGCTAGAAATCAAGACTTTTAGGAACCCCTCTACGGGGAAAGAGTTTACGCTATATGTCAACACTTCTAGTAAATCTACCCACGTCATCTACTGCCTTATCTGTCCCTGTGAGAAACTGTATGTAGGGCAGACCTCACGAGCACTTTACACTAGGCTTGTGGAGCATAAGAGTGCGAACGAAACTCAGAAGAGCACTTCTCCTCTAGCACTTCATTGTGCCAGTCTTAAGCAAGATTTTTCTACTCTACGTTGTTTTGCCCTTCAGCAGATAAATGTCACTAGGAGAGGAGGGGAAGACAGACGTCGGATCCTGTTGCAAAAAGAGCAGAAATGGATCTTTAGACTGGGAACGCTAATTCCTGTTAATTCTAAAGTTGAATGGATCCATTTCCTATAATCAGATTACCCCCTTTAAATTTACTGACTCCAGCATGTCTATGTGATTGGTTAAGAAGACCTGACAGTGTGTGACATCACTATAAGATTTTTAAGGGGCCGCCATTTACCCTGCAGGTTGTCTCTGTTGCCTCCGTCGGCTAGAACGGAAAGTGAGCAAGCACAACTGTAATTGCTTGTCATACAGTTTTACTCAAGCATTTCTCTCTTCCATCCTCAGTTCCTTCTGGCTTGTGATCCTGAAGCAGTGAATTGAAACGCTGGCCACTGTTGATCGCGGCCGGTTGACGAGCTTGAGAAGAATAACAGAGACCTGACAACCTAAGCTAAGTTTTTTTGATTCTTGATTTTTGAGCTGTTTTAGTTTTGAACAACTTTAAACCTAATAGTCAAGTTTACGCTGAGTCACTAAGGAGGTTTTTGTCGATGATGAAGAAGTCCTGCTCCTGCAGGACTTTGGATCAGCCTTCACTTGACCCTACTTGTCCCTCTAATTACCGACCCATCTCCCTCCTTCCTTTTCTCTCCAAATTACTTGAGCATGCTGTTCACCGCCGCTGCCTTGAGCTTCTCTCCTCACATGCTATTCTTGACCCACTACAATCTGGTTTTCGCCCTCTCCACTCAACCGAAACTGCGCTTACTAAAGTCTCCAATGACCTATTACTGGCTAAATCCAGAGGTCAATATTCCATCCTCATTCTTCTTGAACTTTCCGCTGCTTTTGACACTGTTGATCACAGCATACTTCTCGATACCCTGTCCTCACTTGGATTCCAGGGCTCTGTCCTTTCCTGGTTCTCTTCCTACCTCTCCCTCCGCATCTTCAGTGTTCACTCTGGTGGATCCTCTTCTACTTCTATCCCTCTGCCTGTCGGCGTACCTCAGGGTTCTGTTCTTGGTCCCCTCCTCTATTCTATCTACACTTCTTCCCTTGGTTCATTAATCTCATCCCATGGCTTTTCCTACCATCTCTATGCTGATGACTCCCAAATCTACCTTTCTACCCCTGATATCTCACCTTGCATCCAAACCAAAGTTTCAGCGTGCTTGTCTGACATTGCTGCCTGGATGTCTCAACGCCACCTGAAATTAAATATGACCAAAACCGAGCTTCTCATTTTCCCCCCCAAACCCACCTCCCCGCTCCCCCCGTTTTCTATTTCTGTTGATGGCTCTCTCATTCTCCCTGTCTCCTCAGCTCGAAACCTTGGGGTCATCTTTGACTCTTCTCTCTCCTTCTCTGCTCATATCCAGCAGATTGCCAAGACCTGTCGTTTCTTTCTTTACAACATCCGTAAAATCCGCCCCTTTCTTTCCGAGCACTCTACCAAACCCTCATCCACACCCTTGTCACCTCTCGTTTAGACTACTGCAATCTGCTTCTTGCTGGCCTCCCACTTAGTCACCTCTCCCCTCTCCAGTCGGTTCAAAACTCTGCTGCCCATCTCATCTTCCGCCAGGGTCGCTTTACTCATACTACCCCTCTCCTCAATACCCTTCACTGGCTCCCTATCCATTTTCGCATCCTGTTCAAACTTCTTCTACTAACCTATAAATGTACTCACTCTGCTGCTCCCCAGTATCTCTCCACACTCGTCCTTCCCTACACCCCTTCCCGTGCACTCCGCTCCATGGATAAATCCTTCTTATCTGTTCCCTTCTCCACTACTGCCAACTCCAGACTTTGCGCCTTTTGTCTCGCTGCACCCTATGCCTGGAATAAACTTCCTGAGCCCCTACGTCTTGCCCCATCCTTGGCCACCTTTAAATCTAGACTGAAAGCCCACCTCTTCAACATTGCTTTTGACTCGTAACCACTTGTAACCATTCGACTCCACCTACCCTCCTCTCTTCCTTCCCGTCCACATTAATTGATTTGATTTGCTTACATTATTTATTTTTTTGTCTATTAGATTGTAAGCTCTTTGAGCAGGGACTGTCTTTCTTCTATGTTTGTGCAGCGCTGCGTACGCCTTGTAGCGCTATAGAAATGCTAAATAGTAGTAGTAGTAGCACTAGGAGCTTCTCGAGGCTTTTCCTCCATTAAAAGATCAATTGTGCCTGTGCTGTTTGTAATAAGAGTACCCTCTACTATATGTTGGATATTCTTTTGATTTTGGGTACCTGTTCCTCCACGAGTAGTAGTTAGTTCATATGCTAAAGTTGGCATTAGTGCACGGCCATTAACAAAAGTCAGTGTGTGAGCCCTTACCACCACCTACTTTGTAGGTGGTAAGGGCTCATGCGCTAATCCTGTGCTAATCAGTAATTTTCAGCAGCTGCAGGACTCGCCCCATTCCTTCCTTCTCATATGGGACAGCTCCTACTTCTTCTTCTCTAACTGTAAGGTCCAGAACTCCTCACCAATTTCTAAGGAGTTCCTTAATCTCCAGGGGAGAGGCAGGAGATAGGTATAAAAATTAGATACCGGAGTTCTCCCATTAGGGGAACAGAATGCTCAATTTTCTTTCAAAAACTTCTGTGCTCCCACTTACTGACAGAACACAAGCATTGCATCTTCATACAACAAAAATCATCTGTAGACCTACCTGACCCACCATAATTTTTCCTGCAAGGGCCTAAGAAGTTCTTCCCAACTCCACTACGCTGACACAGGACTGAGCTGCTTCCTACAGCATCTTAGGCAAGAGATCAGCTCTGATCTCACCATCTCTAGTCAGGACCCTATCCCCTGAAGCAGCAACAAAGCTGTTGGCGTGAATGCCTTAATTCAGGAGTTAGTGAGATGTCTTGCCCTGAAGAAACTGTGTTTTATTTCTATTTATTAGCTGATAATGTCTGTGAACTACTACTACTACTAATCATTTCTATAGCGCTCCTATACATACGCAGTGCTGTACACATTATATGCAGGTACTTTTTCTGTCCCTAGAGGGCTTACAATCTAAGTATTTTTTACCTGGGGTAATGGAGGGTTAAGTGACTTGCCCAAGGTCACAAGGAGCTGCAGTGGGAATTGAACCCAGGTTGCCAGGATCAAAGCCCACTGCACTCCTCCACTCTCACTGTGAAGGAGATTTTCTCCTTTCCTGTGAAGAAGAGGGGTCTGAGAGTAGACCTGTTGATGCCTCCTGACCATAAATTGTACCCCCCCCCCACCCAGGAGAGCTCAGGCTCTGAGTCAGAATAATGTTATGGTGGTATGGTTTGAGATACATGACTTGTCTAGCAATCAAGGCCTCAGTGAGTTTCCCTCAGTGTTGACTGATGTCTTGGTGTAATTTCTTCCACTGATATACTGGAGATAGACATTGGAGTTGCTACCATAGATATTAATGCCCTTTGAGGCACTGACATTATGTCTTCAGACATAGCTTCCAAGATTGGTTGAATCTCTATCTGCAACTTAAAACCATATTGTGCATTCATTTCTAATTCACCGTAAAAAAGAAAAGAGATGGTTGTGTATGTTCATAAGCAATGTATTGAAGAACCATAGTGCATAATTTACAGAACTGATTAATGTTCAACATTGGAAAATAAAGGCATATTTTTTTTTAAAGAAAAAAAAAAAACCAGATTAAAATGTTTCATGTGACAGGCAGAGGTAAAATCTGAAGTACTCGCATAATCAAAGAGATCATGTTATTAAAAGTTTAAAGAGTCAGTGCATAAACAACCAGTGAGCTTTTTAATTAAAAAAAAATGAAAGTGGTACTATGGAGCAAGATAATAGATAACATGATTTTTCTGAATGAAGAAAATTACAGAATGCAAGAGTTTGTGTACCATGCAAACAAAAACAGAACAGACTGATATTATATCATCACGAAACTGGTTATTATACATTAAATGAAGACTATTGTATCAAGACATGCCATCTTTTTTTCTGGGCAAACGAAGGAGAGGGAGTCCAGAACACATGACCAAGTCAAGCAAAAGCAGCACAAAGGAGTAGTGTAATGGTTGGTGCAGTGCACTATGGAGTGGAGGACTCACGTCCCTGTCACCCTCTACCTGTCACAGTTGTGGTGGAAACTGTGACCCCCACGAAAAGTCACCAAAACCCTACTGTACACACATATACTACTACTACTACTACTACTTAACATTTCTAGAGCGCTACTAGGGTTACGCAGCGCTGTACAAAATAAACCAAGAAGGACGGTCCCTGCTCAAAGGAGCTTACAATCTAAAGAACGAAATGTCAAGTTGGGGCAGTCTAGCTTTCCTGGGTGTAGAGGTAGAGGTTAGTTGCCAAAAGCGACATTGAAGAGGTGGGCTTTAAGCAGAGATTTGAAGATGGGCAGGGAGGGGGCCTGGCGTATGGGCTCGGGGAGTTTGTTCCACGCGTGGGGTGAGGCGAGGCAGAAAGGGCGGAGCCTGGAGTTGGCGGTGGTGGAGAAGGGTACTGAAAGGAGGGATTTGTCTTGAGAGCGGAGGTTACGGGTAGGAACGTAAGGGGAGATGAGGGTTGAGAGGTAGGGAGGGGCTGCAGATCGAGTACATTTGTAGGTTAGTAGCAGAAGCTTGAATTGAATGCGGTACCTGATCGGAAGCCAATGAAGTGACTTGAGGAGAGGGGTGATATGAGTGTATCGGTTCTGGCGGAATATAAGACGTGCAGCAGAGTTCTGAACGGACTGAAGGGGGGATAGGTGGCTAAGTGGGAGACCAGTGAGGAGTAGGTTGCAGTAGTCAATGCGAGAGGTAACGAGAGAGTGGATGAGAGTATGGGTGGTGTGCTCAAAGAGGAAAGGGCGGATTTTGCTAATGTTGTAGAGGAAGAAGCGACAGGTCTTGGCTATCTGCTGGATATGCGCCGAGAAGTTGCCCTCTTCACCTATAAGGGATATTGTAGTGGTGTACGGTGCAGGGTAGTGGGTTCTGGAGGGCTCAGAAGACAAGATAAGGGAGCAAAGGTAAGATGTATATCTGGGAGTATTTTTATGAAGTACACAATAGTGCCCTCTAGGGTACCCCCATTGCTCTTCTGGAATGTCTGGAGGACCAATCTACTAAAAATGCTGGCTCCTCCTATATCCCAATGGCATGAATTTCTACATTTTGCATTTATTCTTTTTTTTTTTTTTTTTAATGGACCAAAAAACAAAATGTCCAAAGCACAAAACCCTGTTTGAAACAGCATTTTCGGAAAAAAAAAAGACATTTTTCTTTTTCGAAAATTACCTTCTTTCCAAATCAGATTTTGGACATTCTGCACTGGATTTAGACGACATATTGAAAATGCCCCGCCACGTAATCTTCAAATATTATTAACATGTTAGCCACATTGAACCTGAGTAACTCTCAGAATAAAGTGGGACTGAAATATCAAATAAATAAATAAATAAATCAAATGAAACAAAAATGGTCTCCCATTGGAAGTAAAGATAAAAACAACATTAAAAAAAAACATAGATGATGCCTAGCTGCGAAGAAGCGAAGCGAGAAAGCCAGCCTGTGTCATTATAACAGGAAATTAATTGGGTAGACTAGAAGAGTATTATGGTCCTTATCTGCCATAATAATCCATGTTTCTATGTCTCATAGCATTTGAAAGTTGAAGCTAAGAAAGCATTCAAGAGACAGCAAATGTGTGAGAAATCATGGAATTATTGAACAACAGCTGATTTAGCTGAAAAAAAAGATTTCCATTTTTAAACCAAGAGTGGTTGTTTTACTAAATGAATTAACCCATTTGAAGTTTCTCTTTTTACATAAAAGTTTCCACAGGAAAAAATATGTTGCTGACCAGCATCCTTTGAAGACAATTTCTTCCGTTGTATGCTCAAGTGAATTAGTTTTTAGCTACAGCGGCTGCTATACAGGATTTGATGGTTTTCATTTACTTCAGACCAACAATGCACACCATAGCGCTTACATGTTCAAAACACAAAGATCAATTTTTGCTACTTGTCAAAGACAATCAGTTCATTCTCTGAAAGCAAAATATAGTTGATGGCTATGAAGATATATTTATATTCTCTGGTGTGAGCTTCTCCAGACATTTGTTCTTTGTTTATATTACAGGGCCACTCTTATTCTCAACCTTAGACCTACTTTTATGGATGTATTTATTTATTACAAGTAACTGTGACAGATCAGTCGGGTTATTTATATTTGGCACATGGTAATTTACTCTGTTGCTTTCAGATGTATAACAAGTAACATCATTGTAGGGATAAATGGCTACTTGGGCAGCTGGTATGGAAGGGCCATATCCCTGGTGGGGTCAGTCCACTTTTATTTTATTTTAGTTACATTTGTACCCCGCGCTTTCCCACTCATGGCAGGCTCAATGCGGCTTACATATACAGGTACTTATTTGTACCTGAGGCAATGGAGGGTTAAGTGACTTGCCCAGAGTCACAAGGAGCTGCCTGTGCCTGAAGTGGGAATCAAACTCAGTTCCTCAGTTCCACAGGACCAGAGTCCACCACCCTAACCACTTGGCCACTCCTCCACTCTGATGATCTGGCTAGCCTATCTGCCCTTGATAATGTGGCTACTTCTTCCTGTTTCTGCTATTATATGGACAGCAGTGGCACAACATTCTGGTGGCCCTGGCACCCATCTATCTCACCTGCCTCTTCCAAATGTATATGACAATTCAGTGGCCAAGCAGATAATCTTGCACTTTTAGCAGGTTGCATAGATACTAATATTTCTTTCTTGAGCAGTCATTAATAACCATAAAAAGGAATCACTTTGGAGTTCTATATATGATTTTAGAAACATTTGTAGAGTTACATATGATCTTCAGTAGTAACATGCATAATTTTATACCACCGAGATATTTCCAGGCAGGATTCCCATAATAGATGATATTTTTACCAGGACAGGGGATAATTTTTCCCATATGCAATTCAGCACAGACTGTCACACAGTACTGGGAAGCACACTGCACTGACCTGCTGAATCAGGCATATAAATGGCTGACTTCTAAACTTAGGCATTCTCCAGACTGTAGATCACTTTTTATTGATGAGGAGCAACCAGGTCAAATGATGTGAGAGTTAAAGAGACCAGAAAGATAGATTGCTCAACTAAATCAGGCTCACAAGTAGGTGATATCATATGACAACTAGACAGAACAACTTTTCCTGAGCTAAGATCTAGTGTGAAGTTTGGAGTATGTACAACCCTTCCCATATGCAGTGGTCTTCTCAGTTTCTTCAGTTAGTTCCACAGCTCAAAAAGTAGAAATACTGATAAATTGTGCGTCTGATTAATCTTACTAGTTCATGGTATACATGCACATACGTATATAACCATTGCCATATGGGACAGTATCCTTTTTCCAACAGTGGCCAATCCAGGTTGCAAATATCTGGCAAGATCCTAAAAGAGAAAAACAGATTTATAGAGTAACATGGTAGATGACGGCACAGAACGACCTGTACGGTCCATCCAGTCTGCCCACAAGATAAACTCATATGTGCTACTTTATGTGCATACCTGACCTTGATTTGTATCTGCCATTTTCAGGGCATGCCCATGATTCAATTCTCCAGTCATCCAGTCAAAGAATTCAATAAGATTTGTTTGGCACGATTTAACTTTGGTAAAACCGTGTTGTCTCGGATCTTGCAACTTATTGGCTTCCAGGAAATTCACTATCCTTTCCTTCAGCATCGCTTCCATTACTTTTCCAATAACCGAAGTGAGGCTTACCGGCCTGTAGTTTCCAGCTTCTTCCCTATCACCACTTTCGTGAATAGGGACCACATCCGCCGTTCTCCAATCCCACAGAACCTCTCCCGTCTCCAAGGATTTATTAAACAAATCTTTAAGAGGACCCGCCAGAACCTCTCTGAGCTCCCTCAATATCCTGGGGTGGATCCAATCCGGTCTCATGGCTTTGTCCACCTTTAGATTTTTAAGTTGTTCATACCCACTCTCTTCCGTGAATGGTACTATATCCACTCCATTCTCATATGTACTTTTGCCAGTCAATCGTGGTCCTTCTCCAGGATTTTCTTGTGAAAACAGAACAAAAGTATCTATTTAGCAAATTTGCTATTTGTTCATCATTATCTACATAGCGGTTCACAACATCTTTCAGTCTTACGATTCCCTTTTTAGTCTTTCACTAATATACTCAAAGAAATTTTTGTCACCCCTCCTTACATTTCTAGCCATTTGTTCTTCCGCTTGCGCTTTCACCAGACGTATCTCTCTCTTGGATTCTTTCAGTTTAATCCGGTATTCCTCTCCGTGTTCCTCTTCTTGAGTTTTTCTGTATTTCAGGAACGCTAACTCTTTAGCCTTTATTTTCTCAGCCACTTGCTTGGTTTCCTTTTTCTCTTGCTTTTATTTACTCTCCTTACATAGAGGTTTGTGGTCCTATTTATAGCTTCTTTCAGCCTGGACCACTATCCTTCCACTTCTCGTTCGTCCTCCCAGCCCATCAGCTCCTTCCTCAGGTATTCCCCCATTTTACTAAAGTCAGCATGCTTGAAATCCAGGACTTTGAGTTTTGAGTGGCCGCCCTCCACTTCAGCTGTCATCTCAAACCAAACTGTTTGATGGTCACTGCTGCCCAGGTGGGCACCCACTCGGACATTTGACACACTATCCCCATTTGTGAGCACCAGATCCAGCATCGCTCCCTCCCTCGTGGGTTCCGCCACCATTTGTCTGAGCAGAGCACTTTGAAAAGCATCCACGATCTGTCTACTTCTTTCCGATTCCGCAGATGGAACCTTCCAATCTACATCCGGCAGATTGAAATTTCCCAGCAACAGCACCTCTCTCTTTTGAATATCTGTGATCAGATCTTTATCTAGTTCCTCCAATTGTGTCGGAGGTCTGTAGACAACACCCACGTGGACAGAGGTTCTATCATCTCTTTTTAAGGAGATTCATATCGCTTCTTCCTTTCCCCAAGTCCCTGTCATTTCAGTTGCTGCGATATCATTTCTCACATACAGAGCTACTCCTCCACCTTTAAGACCATCTCTATCCTTCCTAAATAGATTATTGCCTGGTATGTTTGCATCCCATTCATGGGAACCATTGAGCCATGTCTCCATGATTGCAACAACGTCTAAGTCTGCTGCTTATCCCAGGAATAAGTGGTGGATTTTCCCAAGTCCATCTTAATATTAGCATATAGACTTTCTTTTAGGAACTTCCCCAAAACATTTTTTAAAACCCTGCTAAGCCAACTGCTTTTAATATTTTCGCTGGCAATGAATTCCAGAGCTTAATTTTATGAATTTCACTGTGTGCCCCTTAGTCCTTGTATATTTGGAAACAGTAAACAAGTGATTCACATCTACCTGTTCTACCCCTCGCAGGCAGTGCAGTAGCGAGGGTGGCTGACACCCAGGGCGGGTTGCCGCTGCGCCCCCCCCCGGGTGCAGCACGGCGCCCCCCCTCGGCGCGAACCCTCCCCCCCGGAGCGCATTGTTACTACTAGAAGCGAGGGGCGGAAGGTCCAATCCGCCCACGAGTCCACGTCGCTGGGAGCTGCGTCGGCTCCATTGATTCCTTGCTCTCTCTGCCCCGGAACAGGAAGTAACCTGTTCCGGGGCAGAGGGAGCAAGGAACCAATGGAGACGACACCCCCCCAGCGGCGTGCACCCGGGGCGGACCGCCCCACCGCCCCCCCTTCCTACGTCACTGCTCGCAGGATTTTATAGACATCTATCATATCTCCCCTTAACTGTCTCTTCTCTAAGCTGAAGAGCTCACAAGCCTCCATCCCCTTTATCATTTTTGTTGCCCTTTTCTGTATTTTTGTTGCCCTTTCTAATTCTGCTATATCTTTTTTGAGATGCAGTGGCCAGAATTGAATACAATATTTGAGGTGTATAATTATTTGGCAGCCCAGGCCTGAGACTTTGGTTCAGGATCTAAAGTGATATAATAATAAGCTTTGGGTAAGTAAGAATAAACTAATAATCTTTAGAACTATATCTCTCCTTCTCTTTATTAATATCTGTTAATAATCCCTTGGTTTGGTTAAAGAATAAGTGCACTATTCTATCCAGTGATGGAGTCAGTTTTGGGATGCAATCAGCCTTCTTGAGGTTCTCTCTGGTACTAGACAGCTGAACTACAGTACCAGGCAGAAACTAGGGAACAATTAAACCCCAAATTAATTCAGAAGGTGAGGTCACACCATGAAGTGATATGAAGGCACTATTATCTCAGTTTTGTTCTAATAATTCCTAATATCCAATTTGCTTTCTTAGCCGCTGTTGTACACTGAGCAGAGGGCTTCAACGTATCAACAATGACATCTAAATTTTTTTCGTAGGTGATGACTAATGTGGAAACCTGAATCATGTATAAGTTGGGTTTCTGAGAAGCTCCGAGAGAAGAGGATATTTCTCTGGCAGTTATTTTCTGTACCTTGGCTGCTGGAGAGGTAGCACATCCAGCGACCTCAATTAAGTGTTAATTAAGGTGTGGGGAAGTAGAACACTTGCATAGGTTGCTGAGTCAGCTTTAAAGAGCCTGTTAAAAAAAGGCCCCTTAGATTCAAAACTATATAAAGAGGAAAGGTCCCACTGAACTTTCTTTCTGAGAAGCTCCGAGAGAAGAGGACATTTCTCCGGTAAGTGAACACTATTTTGCTTTGTGCTTTGGGAACTTAGGGTTTAAAGGAGGAATTGTAGGCTAGTGATAGGCAAAATAAAAATATAAAAAGCAAATTTTTTTTGTTACATTTGTACCCCGCGCTTTCCCACTCATGGCAGGCTCAATGCGGCTTACATATACAGGTACTTATTTGTACCTGGGGCAATGGAGGGTTAAGTGACTTGCCCAGAGTCACAAGGAGCTGCCTGTGCCTGAAGTGGGAATCAAACTCAGTTCCCCAGTTCCAGAGTCCACCACCCTAACCACTAGGCCACTCCTCCACCTCAAATAATCTCATTAGTCTTTTCCACTGAGTTTTAAAAACTCTGTGCCACAGCATTAACAGATAGAATCTAGCAGGCACTGCAGGATCTGGTTTAGTCTTCCTGCCCACCCCTAGGACAACTCTTCATTTATGGAGGAGGAGTGGCCTAGTGGTTAGGGTAGCGGACTTTGGTCCTGGGGAACTGAGGAACTGAGTTCAATTCCCACTTGAGGCACAGGCAGCTCCTTGTGACTCTGGGCAAGTCACTTAACCCTCCATTGCCCCATGTAAGCCGCATTGAGCCTGCCATGAGTGGGAAAGTGCGGGGTACAAATGTAATAAAAAAAAAATATATATCAGTTATTGTAATTAGGGTAACAAGCAAGGAGTGCTATTACAGAGTTATAAATACATTTCATTACCATCTAAGAAGGAAACACTAAATAAATCATACAATATACTATATAAACTAAAAGACACTTTTATATTAGGCTAATATCCTTAATACTGTAGCAAGCTTTAAATTACTGAAAAACTCAAAAACACTAAGATGGAGTCAGCAGTCCAGTAGTGAGACGGGTGCTATTCAATCTTTTGCATTGAATGTCAGATGTATGATTATCTCCCAGTTCGTGAGATGTCATATGTGTATGCCCGATGCAAAGAGCTCCAAGCTCTCCGAGAATGTGTCCGTTCTCTTGAGGCTAGAGTAGCAGACTTGGTGGAGCTGAGGGAGATAGAGAGGTACATAGAGGAGACTTACAGGGATGTTGTAGAGAAGTCCCACCTCCAGTCTGGTAGCCCCTGTACTACCTTGGAGGAGGGAGGTCTCCTAGAAGGAGAGCATCACCCTGGTGAAGTAGGAAGTACTCCTGTAGCCAGGACCTGCCCACCAGGGGATGTACTAGCCTCTCGCACCGAGGATATGTCTCCAAGTGCTGCCCGGGAGGGAAGGGTTAGGACAGCTGTTGTAGTTGGTGATTCGATCATTAGGCATATAGATAGCTGGGTGGCTGGTGGACGTGAGGATCGCCTGGTGACTTGCCTGCCTGGTGCGAAGGTGGCAGACCTCACGTGTCACCTAGAGTCGGCTGTCTTGGTACATGTGGATACCAATGGAAAATGTGGGAGAGAGGTTCTGAAAGCCAAATTAGCCTAAATTTGGCTCTTAGGTAGAAAGCTCAAATCCAGATCCTCTACGGTAGCATTTTCTGAAATGCTACGTTCCAAGCGCAGGGTCCAAGAAACAGGCAGAGTTCTGGAGTTTCAATGCATGGATGAGACGATGGTGCAGGGAGGAGGGTTTTAGATATGTTAGGAACTGGGGAACATTCTGGGGAAGGGGGAGCCTATTCTGAAAGGATGGGCTCCACCTTAATAAGGGTGGGACCAGGCTGCTGGCATCGGCATTTAAAAAAGAGATAGAGAAGCTTTTGAACTACAAACTGAGGGAAGGCCGACAGTCGCTCAAAAGCGCATGGTTCTGGATAAGGTATCCTTCAAAGATAACACCAAAACAGGGAAGATAGGGTATAGTGATAGTGAGGTTGCAAAAGAGACCGTAGTAGAGCAGGTGTCCTTAAACAAAAAGACAAAAGATTGCAAATTAATACTGTCAAGTACTAAGCATGATGTAAATAGGAACAACAAACATAGTTTGAAATGTCTATATGCGAATGCAAGGAGCTTAAGAAATAAGATGGGAGAGTTAGAATATATTGCACTAAATGAAAAATTAGATATAATAGGCATCTCTGAGACCTGGTGGAAGGAGGATAATCAGTGGGACACTGTCATACCGGGGTACAAATTATATCGTAGTGATAGGGTGGATCGAATTGGTGGAGGGGTAGCATTGTATATTAACGAGAGCCTTGAATCAAATAGATTGATAATTCTGCAGGTAACAAAACACTGCTTGGAATCACTGTGGATTGAAATTCCATGTGTAAAGGGGAAAAGGATAGTGACAGGAGTGTACTACCATTCGCCTGGCCAGGATGAACAGACGGATGTAGAAATGTTAAAGGAAATTAGGGACGCAAACAAACTGGGCAACACAATAATAATGGGTGATTTCAATTGCCCTGATATTGACTGGGTAAATGTAACATCGGGGCTCATAAGGAGGTAAAATTCCTTGATGAAATCAAGGACAGCTTTATGGAGCAGCTGGTACAGGAACCGACGAGAGAAGGAAAAATTCTAGACCTAGTCCTTAGTGGAGCGCATGATCTGGTGCGGGAGGTAATGGAGCTGGGGCCGCTTGATAACAGTGATCATAATATGATTGGATTTGATATTAGCTTTGAAGTATACATAGGAAATCAAATATGTTAGCATTTAACTTTAAAAAAGGAGACTATGATAAAATGAGAAGAACGGTGAAAAACAAACTTAGAGGAGCGGCTGCGAGGTCAAAAATTTACATCAGGCATGGATGCTGTTCAAAAACACCATCCTGGAAGCCCAGGCCAAATATATTCCGCGTATTAAAAAAGGAGGACGGAAGACCAAATGACGGCCGGCGTGGTTAAAAAGTGAGGTGAAGGAAGCTATAGAGCTATAAGAAAATTCTTCAGAAAATGGAAGAAGGAATTGACTGAAAATAGTAAGAAACAACATAAGGGATGTCAAGTCAAATGCAAAGCGCTGATACGGGAGGCTAAGAGGGACTTTGAAAAATGGATTGCATTGGAGGCAAAAACACATACTAAATTTTTTTTAGGTATATTAAAAGCAGGAAGCCAGCAAAAGAATTGGTTGGACCGCTAGATGACCGAGGAATAAAAGGGGCGATAAGGGAAGACAAAGCCATAGCGGAGAGATTAAATGAATTCTTTGCTTTGGACTTCATCGAGGAAGATTTGGGTGGGAAACCGGTGCCAGAAATGGTATTCGAAGCTGACGAGTCGGAGAAACTTAATGAATTCTCTGTAAACCTGGAGGATGTAATGGGGCAGTTCTACAAACTGAAGAGTAGCAAATCTCTTGGACCGGATGGTATTCATTCCAAAGTACTGATAGAACTGAAAAATGAGCTTGCGGAGCTATTGTTAGTAACAAGTAATTTAGCCTTAAAATCGAGCATGGTACCGGAAGATTGGAGGGTGGCCAATGTAATGCCGATTTTTTAAAAAGGTTCCAGAGGAGATCCGGGAAATTATAGACCGGTGAGTCTGACGTCGGTGCCGGGCAAAATGGTAGAGACTATTATTAAGAACAAAATTACAGAGCATATTCAAAAGCATGGATTAATGAGACAAAGCCAACATGGATTTAGTGAAGGGAAATCTTGCCTGACCAATCTACTACATTTTTTGAAGGGGTGAACAAACATGTGGATAAAGGTGAGCCGGTTGATATTGTGTATCTGGAATTTCAGAAGGCGTTTCACAAAGTACCTCATGAAGGACTACAGAGGAAATTGGAGAGTCATGAGATAGGAGGTAGTGTTCTATTGTGGATTAAAAACTGGCTAAAAGATAGAAAACAGAGAGTAGGGATAAATGGTCAGTATTCTCAATGGAGAAGGGTAGTTAGTGGGGTTCCCCAGAGCTCTGTGCTGGGACTGCTGCTTTTTAACATATTTATAAATGACCTAG
This sequence comes from Microcaecilia unicolor, assembly GCF_901765095.1. NCBI lineage: Eukaryota > Metazoa > Chordata > Amphibia > Gymnophiona > Siphonopidae > Microcaecilia > Microcaecilia unicolor. Next base: position 172,921,593 of record NC_044036.1, on the reverse strand, counting down.
AGATGGGAGTAACTAGTGAGGTAATTAAATTTGCTGATGACACAGTTATTCAAAGTCGTTATATTGTGGGAGGATTGTGAAAAATTACAAGAGGACCTTATGAGACTGGGCGTCTAAATGGTACATGACATTTAATGTGAGCAAGTGCAAAGTGATGCATGTGGAAAAGAGGAACCCGAATTATAGCTACGTCTTACAAGGTTCCACATTAGGAGTCACAGACCAAGAAAGGGATCTAGGTGTCGTCGTTGATGATACGTTGTAACCTTCTGCTCAGTGTGCTGCTGCGGCTAAGAAAGCAAATAGAATGTTAGGTATTATTAGGAAAGAAATGGAAAACAAAAATGAGGATGTTATAATGCCTTTGTATCGCTCCATGGTGTGACCGCACCTCGGATATTGTGTTCAATTCTGGTCGTCGTATCTTAAAAAAAGATATAGTGGAATTAGAAAAGGGCAACGAAAATGATAAAGGGGATGGGACGACTTCCCTATGAGGAAAGGCTAAAGCGGCTAGGGCTCTTCAGCTTGGAGAAAAGGCGGCTGAGTGGAGTTGAATGGGTAGATGTGAAGCGTCTGTTTACGTTTTCCAAAAATACTAGGACAAGTGGGCACACGATGAAGCTACAATGTAATAAATTTAAAACGAATTGGAGAAAATATTTCTTCACTCAACGTGTAATTAAAATCTGGAATTCGTTGTCAAAGAATGTAGTAAAGGCGGTTAGCTTAGCGGAGTTTAAAAACGGTTTGGACGGCTTCCTAAAGGAAAAGTCCATAGACCGTTTTTAAATGGACTTGGGGAAAATCCACTATTTCTGGGATAAGCAGTATAAAATGTTTTGTACTTTTCTGGGATCTTGACAGGTATTTGTGACCTGGATTGGCCACTGTTGGAAACAGGATCCTGGGCTTGATGGACCTTTGGTCTTTCCCAGTATGGCAATTCTTATGTATTTATGGGTTCTTCTTCCCTAAATGTATCACTTTGCACTTGCTCATCTTAAATGTCATCTGCCATTTGGATGCTTTGTCTGTCAGTCTGTCAGTCCTCTTGTGATTTAATAACTTTGAACAACTTTGTGTCATCACCTCACTTGTTATTCCTGTTTCCAGATCATTTTTAAATTTATTTTGCCAGCCTCAAATGTCATACCCAGCTCCATGACAGCAGGTCCCTGGAGCAGTTTTAGTGGGTGCAGTGCACTTCAGGCAGGCGGACCCAGGCCCATCTCCCCCACCTGTTACACTTGTGTTGGTAAATGTGAGCCCATCAAAACCCACCCGAAACCCACTGTACCCACATGTAGGTGCCCCCCTTCACCCCTTAGGGCTATGGTAGTGGTGTACAGTTGTGGGGAGTGGGTTTTGGTGGGGGGTTGGGGGCTCAGCACCGAAGGTAAGGGAGCTATGCACCTGGAAGCAATTTGTGAAGTCTACTGCAGTGCCCCCTAGAGTGCTCGGTTGGTGTCCTGGCATGTGAAGGGGACCAGTGCACTACGAATGCTGGCTCCTCCCACAACCAAATGCCTTGGATTTGGTCCATTATCGCCGAAAACTGGGGACAACCATCTCTAAGGTCGACCATCTCAACATTTAGGTCGACCATCTCTAAGGTCGACCTAAATGTTGAGATTTGGGCGTCCCCGACCGTATTATTGAAATGAAAGATGGACGCCCATCTTGTTTCGATAATACGGGTTTCCCCGCCCCTTTGCCGGGATATCCTTAGAGAAGGGCGTCCTTAGAGATGGTCGTCCCCGTTCAATTATGCCCCTCTATGTCTCCTAGAACCTTTTGGATGTCTATAAAATAAACTATAATTGGTTGACAAAACAAGTCTTGAGGGACTTGGCTACATGGAAAGACCTGACTGACTTGGTGAGGCTGAGTAGCCACACTCCAGATGATGATCAGACCAAGAATTCTGCTTTTATTTTCTCACCTACTTACTGCTAGTCCTCTGAAACAATTTTGGAAGTGGGATGGAATGGCAGAAGGCCTAAAGTTCTGCTGCTTAAAAGATGACTAATAAAGAACAAGAGGGAACTGGCTTGCCTAATCTTTGAAATTACTACACAGCAGTAGTGCTGAGAAGACTTAAAGAACAATATGGAGAAAGGGTGGAGACCCGTTGGGTTTGGGTGGAAAAAGCGGTACTGTTCCCATACTCTGTATTTGAGAGGAAGGAAGTGCTATAAGGGGGATACAGAGTGTAATCAGGGGTTTTAGAAAGAGAATATCTTTCTAACTCCACTATTTAAAGTACAGGAGTAGACAAACCAGGTTCTCAGAATAGAAGGGCACTTATTCCCTATGACTCGGACCAGAGATCACACAGCAAGATCCACGCCATCTTTTAAAGAGCTCAGAGAAAAATTAAGTAAGATTGGCCTGGGGTGTTGCAGAAATCTGTTTCATCAAGGGATATTTCTATCACAAGCTTCTTTGAAGAAAATTATTAATTTAAAGATACCTTTTTATCAATACTTCAAATATGATATCTTTTGTCAGGAATGGATAAGTCCCAACATTTTAGGGATTGTCATTCAGTAGAAGTGGTGCTTTGTAAGTTGGTTACCTAATAGAAAACTGATGACCCGTTTTTATAAGGGATAAGGAACGTAGGGCTACAAGTTTGGGGAGCATACATTGGGAAATGCAAAGAGTGGATAGGGCAGGAACTAGGAAAAGAGAGGTGGCTATGTATTTATAATTACATCTATTCATGCTCCTCAGTAACAAATTATAACCAGCTTCAATTTAACTTGGTATTACAGGTATACTGGACTCCTATAAAGGGGGAATGGGCAAGATAAGACGTGTTGGAGATTTTGTGGGGGTAGATGCACCTTAGAACATACTGTATGTGGTGGGAATGCCCAGTAGTACAGAGATTTTGGAACTACGCTGGGCGATTGGGGGGAAGTATGGGTTTGGACTGGTGGGAAATCCAGTTTCCTGGGACACTTCTAGGGGAGGGAAAATGAAAAATCTGGCTGTCCTATTAGTTTTGGCAGTTAAAATGACCATTGCTTAACAGCAGGACAATCAGAGCCCAGCAGTACAGAATTTGTTGAGAATACGTTAGGGACTTCAGAGATACAGTATGTTAAGATTTCTCTAAAGTGGCAAGGTCTGGGAAAGGACTATCAGAAAATGTGGGATAAGATAACATTTGCTAATTTAAGGGGGTGGGGCATCAAAGAGATTCTGAATGATATAAGTGTATTTTTCCAATACCACATTAAGTAGAGGAACTAAAACCAGGTCTGGTAGTTAGTTTCTAGTTAGTTAGGAGTGGCCTAGTGGTTAGAGTGGTGGACTTTGGTCTTGGGGAACTGAGGAACTGAGTTCAATTCCCACTTCAGGCACAGGTAGCTCCTTGTGACTCTGGGCAAGTCACTTAACCCTCCATTGCCCCGTGTAAGCTGCACTGAGCCTGCCATGAGTGGGAAAGCGCGGGGTACAAATGTAACAAAAAAAAAAATGGGTGCCTTCAGAATTTGAATTTGGTGGTTGGGGGGGGGGGGGGGGGGGAGTAGAAGCAACAGCACATAGGAGGAGATCCTAGGGGCAAAAAGGGCCATGGGTAGTGAAGAAAGGCTACCTCAGTCGGTTAAGCTAGAAATAATGTATAGATGGGCCAAGAGGCTGAAGTTCTGGGGATGACTGATGTACTTAACATAAGAATAGCCATACTGGGTCAGACCAAAGGTCCATCTAGCACAGTATCCTGCTTCCAACAGTGGCTAATCCAGGCCACAAGTACCAGGCTACCAATTCATGCTACCAATTCCGGGGTAAGCAGTGGCTTCCCCCATGTCCATCTTAATAATAGATTATGGACATTTCCTCCAGGAATTTGTCCAAACCTTTTTAAAACCCAGATACGCTAACCGTTGTTACTATATCCTCTGGCAACGAGTTCCAGAGCTTAACTATTTTTTGAGTGAAAAAATATTTCCTCTTATTTGTTATAAAAGTATTTTCATGTAATTTCATTGAGTATCCCCTGGTCTTTGTACTTTTTTGAAAGAGTGAAAAATCAATTCATTTTTACCCGTTCTACACCACTCAGGAATTTGAAGACCTTAATCATAACCCCCCCACCCCCAAAGCTGTCTCTTTTCCAAGCTGAACAGCCCTAACCTCTTTAGCATTTCTTCATATGAGAGGAGTTCCATCCTTTTGAGTTTCTGAGGTTGTCAGGGATTACTGTTTTGTCTTGTCTTGACTGTGGCTGCTTTTTGTTGCCTCCATGAAACTGTCGCCCTAGGCAAGCACCTGGTATACTGAAAGGTTAAGCCAGTCCTGCTTAAAGCACAAAGGAGCAAGAGGAAATATCCTCTTATTTTCTTTCCTATGTTTTGTTTTATTTCTCTTTATTATCAAATAGAAAAAAAATCCCAAAAGGAAAAACAAGGACATCTATTGATCATTCTATATCAGAAATGGTCTTTTCTGACTTGTGTAACTCATTGATAACTGGTTTGTTAGAAGGCAGATTTTGTCACAACTGGATTTAACTGAGGGGAGGACTTTTGAAGTCTTTAAAACTAACATTTTTAAACATTTGTTAGCTTCGGAGAGGCTGTAGAATTTTTTTGTAACATTATTTTGGGCATGATAACGTGCTACATCCTTGACATCTGTGTTGACAGATCTAGTTTGAATGTTGACAAGGAAAAAAGGCTGGTGACAATCTCCTACAAATAAAAGTACTGAACTGCAGTACAAAATCAAAGCCAGTTTAACACGACCAAAATAGTGTACACTACCCTTGCCCTGGGCCACCAGACACACAGCTGGGATTTAAAGAGCAAGTGTGGTTTACCCCTGCTTTCTCCCAGCAGTTAGCTTGTGTTTTAGAGGACACATATGAATAGATCATCTCCTTGTATTCTGGAACAATTTTCTTTGTACAAAAAGATTTATAAACAAATTAAAGGCAGAAGAAGGGGATTCATGCTGGTTTTAAAAAAGATTTTAAAAAAATCTTAGTTCTCTGATCTATGGGACATCTCTTCTGCCTCTTCTTTCACAAAACAAACCAAAGAGAAAGGATTTATAGACTATTATCTGAAAGTAGTAATTTATCAGACGATTTACCACAGCAAAAAAACACAAAATTTTCAAAAATTATTTTGTAAGATAGATGCTATTTGCAAAGCTGTTATAAAACACATCAAGAGAGTGATTTTATAAAGGTATTTAAATGCATAAATTACAATGCGCATAAAAGTGGGTGGAGCACAGGTGGAACTGCAATTTATGCAGATAATTTACATACAAATGTTTATACCTGGCTCCAAGCAATATAAATATCTGTGGCTTTATTTTATCTGTGATTTCTGCACAATTTGTGATGCCATTTATTTATTTAGATTTGGCTCCCATCTTTTCAAAAGTAGCTCAAGGTGAGTTACATTCAGGTACAACAGGTATTTCCCTGTTCCCAGAGGGCTTACAATCTAATTTTAGATGTGAGGTAATGGAGGGTTAAGGGCCCCTTATACCAAGCTGCGTCAAAAGGGGGCCGGTGCTGGCGTTGGCTCGTGTTTTAAACGTGCACCGAGGCCCCCTTTTCCCACAGCTGGTAAAAAGGAAGTCTCGCTTTCCGACAGGAAATGGCCGGGCGGCAAGTAAAGCACTTGTCATGCAGCTATTTCAGGGGGAGCCCTTACCACCACCCATTGAGGTGGTGGTAAGGGCTCCAGCATTAACCCAGCAGTAACCTTACAGCGCACGGCACTGCCTGATTACTGTCGGGTACACTCCGGTGCTACAAAAATAAAATTTTGTAGCGCCAGAAATGATGGTGTGCTAGGGGAGGGAAGTATCGCTGGACTGCTGTGGTAGCCCGGTGGTACATCCTGTATAGCGAGTGGTAAGCCTGCATTGGGCTTTCCGCTACTTAGTAAAAGGAGCCCTAAGGGGGTCTTTACTAAAACTTAGCTTGAGTTATCTACAGCAGGGCCCATAGGAATAAAGTGGGCCCTGCTGCAGTTAACTCGAACTAAGCTTTAGTAAAAGATCACCTAATTGACTTGCCCAAGAGAACAAGGAGCAGCAGCAGGATTGAATCTGGCTTTGCTGGTTGTCAGTCAGTTTCTCTGCTCACTAGGCTACTCCTCTACTCTTTATAAACTACACATCTTGCCCTCTCAATCTTGGCAATATGAAGGTGTTAAAGCAAGGAAGAAAAAGAACTCAGTGAAAAAAAATGGATTGCTCCTCCCACAGCTCACCAATGGACCAGCAGGGGGGCCTACAGCAGGTCCCGGAGGGGGAGTGTTCTCTTTACAGTAGAGCAAGTGAGCGAGTGGGAGTTTCCAGTTTTGGGGAGGGGGGATGGAGGCAGAGCCAGCTGTGACAGAACACCTCGGCCAAGGGAATGCCGGATGCCATGGGGGAGACAGGGAAGGAAGGAGAGAGGGGATTACTGGTACTTGAATATAAACAACCAGTTTACATTCAAGTTAACATTCCTCTCCCCCCCCCTTTTTTTAGGGGAGAATGTTATCTTGGTTTATATTTGGATGGGATAATATTCGAGCATATAAGTGTCAAAGTAAAGTAAGCATGTGCGCACTAGCTTAGCTGATTATTCAGTGCTGCAAGGCAAAGCAATCCTTTATGTTTTCGAGCATGGCAGCCGTAAGTGAAAATGTCAAATTATCCTGCCAAAATACGAAAAAATGAAAGCATAAAATGATAGCAACTGGAAACGAAATGTAACACAAATTAAACATGCACAGGGAGAGGAATTTGTGAACAGAAAAGGACAGACAATACCACAGCACTCTACTGGCCTTGACTGTGGTTGCAAGCTCTGCCGTACGGATGGTTTAAATGACCTAAATTAGCAAAAAATCTTTTCAGTTTTCAACAAAAAGTGAGTGGCCTTAACAGGTTCTTGCATAAATGAGTTGTGTCAAATACTACTTTGCAATGTGCAAAAACAGGACACAGATGTACAATTTTTAATATTCTTATACCGTGTGGTGTTTCACTCTTGAAGAAAGGTAAACAACCCTTGAACTCAACCACTCCTGCGTATTCTGGACCCATTCCACTAAAGGTGGCAAAGGTGAAACGTGCATTTATAGAGACGTCTACCATCAGATTGTAGCTAAAGACAGTTCAACATTTATTTATTTATTTATTTACGCATTCTTATATGCCACTATTATCCAAAAACAAGTTTTGGTTCAAAGTGGCTAACAATTTATATTTTGGTGGAGTTACAATAATTTAATTTATTCAGAACATTTATATCCCGCTTTATACCACTTAAAGCAGCCTCAAAGCGGCTTACAATGAACTGAGGAAACAATTACAATGACAGTAGAGAGGGTAGAAGGATCAGAGGAAGAAGGGAAGGGAAGGGAAGGGAAGGGAAGGGAAAATGCGCTGAAAGGCTTTGGCCAGATCAGAGGAGATACAAGTACAATGAAATTAGAAACTGATTAGATAGAAACAAAGAAACAGAGAAAAATAGACAATAAGGAAAGGTGAAAAAAAATGTTGTGCAATGTGGAGAGAGCATCTATAGAACAGAATAGGATTGTGAATACATTTAGGAAATAAACTGTGCTTCTTTTATTAGCAACTTTTGCATTATTAATTGGATATTAATAATTAGACAGAAGTTTTAACATTATTTTTGTTATTCTGAAATTGCTTTGATGACATGTAACAAAGTTAAACATAATATAACCTGTGAATGATGGCTTTCACAGGAAAAAAAAACTACTTTTGTCAAAAAATTGATTTTTGAGACATCAGGCTTTTATGCAATGCCATTCAATTTGCATCACAGCACTTCATTAATGGAAAATTTAAATATCCATCGGAAGTGAACTTTATATGAAAGTATTACTGCAAAGTGAACTATTGTTAAGTAATTTCAAGCAATGCAAAACACATCCAGCGACTGGGTGACTGCATCAATTTTTGCATAGAGACGGTTGAATTTAGTGACAAGGGCACTCACAACCACACCTGTCACCTCCTTTACCATTGCACCTCGAAATTACTACTACTACTACTTATCACTTCTATAGCGCTACAAGGCATACGCAGCACTGTACACCATACATGAAAAGACAGTCCCTGCTCAAAGAGCTCACAATCTAAATAGGACAGACAAACAGACAGAACAACTAAGAGGTAAGGGAATTAAAGAGGTGGGGATAAAAGGGTACAGGGCAAGTGAGTAGTGGTTAGGAGTGAAAAGCAGCGTTAAAGAGGTGGGCTTTTAGCCTGGATTTGAAAACGGCCAAAGACGGGGCTAGACATACAAGCTTGGGAAGTCTATTCCAGGCGTGAGGTGCAGCGAGATAAAAGGAACGGAGTCTGGAATTAGGAACATTAGGAGGGCTGCTGTTTAATTATCTTAGGCTATGAAGGTTTGGTCCTGTCCCTCTCCTTTTTCAGGATTTTTTGCTGCCATCTACACTGCAAATCTCATAATTCCTCTCTGCAGTGAACCACAATCATATTTCTTAAATAACTGAGAAGTCCCAACTTATCACGCTCACCACATCAGGTGATCTCTTTACTAACTGGTATTTAAACCTATTAGACAGGTTTATAATTTTAAAAAAAGCCACTTAAAAAGGTAGAATTCTAGGTCTCAGAATTAAGAATGTTTTCTTTTTTTGTGCTGCCTTTACTACATTTGGAGAAGCAGGTATTTTACAGTTTAGAAGTACACCAAAAATGCATACAGTGGATCACACTACAAATGTGAAATATATTATATATAATGGTCATATAACCACACAGTTCTTATAATGTTTATTAAGTGTCCTTTTATTTAATTTCTTTGTTTTTTTTATTTTTTCTTTTGTATTTCTTAAAAAAGGAGGGAAAAAGACCTCAGTTGGCTGTGACTCTCTGACATAACCAAAAACGTTTTGGCATAGGAATTAGAAGTGCCTGTATTTCTTGAAAACTTAATTACAAGTCCTGTGGGGGTTATTCATGAACTAAAATCAAAATATTAATAAATGCTGGGTCTGTTGCATACAAGTATTTTATTTTAATAAAATACATTCAGGTGAAGACCAGACATGTAACATAGTAAGTGACGGAAGATAAAGACCTGAACGGTCCATACAGTCTACCCAAAAGTCACACTCATTAACAATTCATAATTAAATCAACAATGAATGTGATATTATATACTTTATCATGAGTCTTTCTTTAGCGTTTCTGGGACATTAACTGTAAAAGTCAACCCAGTTCTACCCTTATGTTCTACCTGCTGGAGTTGCCAACAAAGCCCACTCCAGCCAATCCAAATCTGTCTTGTCATTTGTGGGAACCAGACCATAAAAGTCTGCCCAGCATTGTCCTCGGTTGCAGCTACTGAAGCCCTTTTCAGCTTACCATAAACCGAATTGCCATATACAGACAGACCTACAAAGCTAGACTGGCACCGGACTTAGTTCTTTACAGCTGGAGTAGCCGTCCAAGCGTCACAAACACATCCACCCCCTGCAGCCATTTAAGGTTTTTTTTTAACTTACTTTTGTTTACACCATCTATTTTCTAAATAGATTTCCTCTGTGTTCAGTCCACGTCTTTTTGAATTCCGTCACTGTTTTTGTCTCTACCACCTCCCTTGGGAGGGAATTCCAGGCATCGACCACCCTCTCCGTGAAAAAAAATTTCCTGACATTATCCTAAGTCTACCACCCCGCAACCCCAGCTCATGTCCTCTAGTTTTATCAGTTCCTCTTCTCTGGAAGAGATTTGTTTCTATATTAATAAGTTTCAAGTATTTAAACGTCTGCACCATATCTGCCCATCCCTTCTTTCCTCTTGGCTATTCATATTCAGGTCTTCCAGTCTCTATTCATATGTCTCATGGCGCAAGCCTTCCTCTGGACCGCTTCTAATCTTTTTACATCCTTAGCAAGATACTGCCTCCAAAACTGAACACAATATTCCAGGTGGGGCCTCACCAGTGACTTGTACAGGGGCATTAACACCTCCTTTCTTCTGCTGGTTACTCCTCTCTCGATGCAGCCTAGCATCCTTCTGGCTATGGCCACTGCTTTGTCACACTGTTTTTTCACTTTTAAGATCCTCAGACACTATCACCTCAAGTTCCCTCTATCCGTCTATGCATATCTGCCTCTCACCTCCTAGGACATACAGCTCCCTTGGGTTTCTACTCCCAAAATGCATCACGTTGCACTTTTTTGCATTAAATTTAAATTGCCAAATATTAGACCATTCTTCTAACTTTTGCAGATCCATTTTCATGTTTTCCACTCCCTCCGGGGTGTCCACTCTGTTACAAATCTTGGTATCATCCACAAAAAGGCATACCTTACCTTTTAGTCTTTCGGCACTGAACAGAATTGGACCCAGTACCGATCTCTGCGGCACTTGCACTCCTCTCCTTTCCTTCCTCCGAGTGAATTCCATAGACCACCACCCTCTGGCGTCTGTCTGTCAGCCAGTTTCTAATCCAATTCACCACTTTTGGTCCTAACTCCAGCCTTTCAAGTTTATTCAAGAACCTTCTATAAGGGACCGTGTCATAAGCCTTGTTGAAATCCAAGTAGATAACATCTAGCGCACGTCCTCGATCCAATTCTCTGGTTGCCCTGTCAATGAATTCAATGAAATTCTTTGGCAACCATGTTGCCTCGGATCTTGTAACTCATTGGATTCCAGGAAATTCACTATCTTTCCTTTAGCAACGCTTCCCTTACTTATCTAATAACCAAAGTGAGGCTTATCGGCCTGTAGTTTCCCACTTCTTCTCTGTCGCCATTTTTGTGAAGAGGGACCACACCCGCTCTTCTCCAATCCCGCGGAACCTCTCACGTCTCCAAGGATTTATTAAACAAATCTTTAAGAGGACCCGCCAGAATCTTTCGAAGCTCCCTCAATATCATGGGATGGATCCCATCTGGTCCCATGGCTTTGTCCACTTTCAATTTTTCAAGTTGTTGATAAACACTTTCTTCTGTGAGATAGACTTGTTAAAAGAATTCTTGCTAGGACAGGGCAGGGTTGGGCCAATCATTAGCTAAGACTAAGCGGTTGTCTAGGGCAGCAACTTTTTGAGTGAGCAACAAGCAGCTGCAAAGCAAAACAATAGGTCCTGACAGCTACACACACTCAAAGAACCATCAGCACATGTTTAACCTGCATTTTTATAGGATGTTTGTATGCTGATCATGATTTTTTTAGTTTAATATCAAATCTTAAAGGGGTTGCATAGTAAAGGCCTGAAAGTTGATTGAAAGCAGTGTAAAGTTCAGGGTTCACCCAGGGCACCCACAATCTCTGCACTGGCTTTGGGCCTGGGAAGCAAGAAAAAGAACCTCTCCATATAAAAATGTGAATTACAACATAAATGCAGATAAACACCTGGGAATGTTTTAAAACAACATCACTGTTGCTATGCTGAACCTCAGAGAACATGTTGAGATTTATCCACATTCCATGAAGAGATCAGAAACCCTGGCAGAGTAAATGTTCAAGTATTTCAAAACCTGAAAAGTATCAGGCATAATTGTATATACTACAAATGTCAGACGTTTCTTGAGGGATATATGTTTTGAGAGGCAAACCACATATAACAAGAACTCTATGCATTTCAGTATACACTGATCCTTCTATGCTATTTTTTTAATTGAAATTTTAACAAAATTCACAAGCAATAATCACACTTGCTACAGAAAAGAGAACATTGGTGAAGAAAAAATACAGAAAAATATCTTTAGTTGTGGCTCCAGCAGTAGATACAACCCCAAACTGGGTTTCAGTTAGCTTAGCAGCAACAAATGCAGATAGCTGTTGAGGTTCAAAAAACACATAACGTGCATCCAGATGCTTAATAAAGCATTTACATGGATAACGTAAAAAGAAAAGAGCTCCCAACTTCAACACCGCAGGTTTCAAAAGAAGAACTGTCTCCTCCTCCGCTGAGTGTCTTTAGACACATCTGGGAAGAGCTGGACTTTTGCATTTGTAAAAGTAGTATCTTTAGACTGGAAAAACATCTGGAGTAGCCAGTCCCTATCTGGATCGAACACACAAGTCACTAAGAACGTGGCAACTACAGGGTCAGAGTCTGATCTTTGTACAAAATCTGTTAAATACAAACAATTCAATTCTAAGGAGGGAATTTTCCCAGTTCTCTTCTTCCTCTTCGCCTGTGGGAGATAACAATTCTGAAAACTGGTGGAACGGATTCTACAGACACTTTCAAAACTGTTTGTAACAAATTTTTATACCTCTCAAGAGCAGATACAGAAGAGACTTGGAGAAAGTTTATAAATCTTAGGTTCCGCCTTCTGCTTGCATTATCCAATGCCTCCAACTTATGATGTATAACAGAATATCTTTAATTATTACTATTTCTTTTTGCTGAATCTGCTGGAGATTTTTTTTGTTTTCAGTAACACACTGATTTAATCCATTTAATAACTGCTATAGCAATGCTCTGTTGTGAAACCAAAGTATCAAATGTTTCCACCTGTCCCACAAAGGTCTTTTTAAATTTCAAGATGCTTTCCCATAACGTCTCCAAAGTAAATATCTTAGGTCTTACCGGTGTGATAGTGGACAGTTCAATAGTACCTAGTGCCATTTTGACCAAAGGTAAGTCTGCACCATGATATCCCTTCTCTACTGAAACCCCAGGCTGCTGCTCTACTTGCTGCACATCCCCACCCGCCGGCATGTTCTCAATCTCCACAGCATCTACTCCAGCTGTGGATTGCTTCAGGGCCCCTCTGCCATCAATAAATCTCGATCGGCTGCTTGGGACTTCCCTGTGGCAAAGGTGGGAGGAGCCGCAATTCTGGGGATGGAAAAACTTCAAGCTCAGGGGAAGTCAATGGCATACCTTCCACCACTAACAATCCCAGCAAGCCACCTGGAATTACTCCTGCTGTCTCAGGTCGATGCACAAAACTGTCCATCAGCCCGGATGGTGCTAAGGCTGAGACTACCGGCAAAAGATGCTGCACACCATTACGCTTCTTCCCCATCTAGAAGGAAGAATAAGGAAAAGAGTTCTCTAGAAGAAAAGAACACTGTGGCAGAGCTCAGCACCAGATGTCAGCCATCTTGGAATGCCCTAAATCACATGGACCTTCTATGCTATTTCTCGTACTGATATTTCATGTTAAAAAGTAGAAATTGTCAAATAATAACTCTATATTACTCTACACACTTTCTTCCTTGAGGCTTACAAGCTTGCCCATGTCACCTGTCCTACACGGGGGAAACTAAGGGGCTCCATATGAACATCTCAAAATGGCAAAAAACCCCAAACAAACCCCATCCATCTGCCCCAAACTTCCAAATTGCGAGTTTGGAACAGAAGAATTTGGACATCCTACACTGTATTCATCCAAATAGCAAGGGGGCATTTTGTGGGCAGCACTAGGGAGGGCCCAAACTTAGGACATCCAACAGCGATAATTAAATGGGAAGAAGAATCCAAGTCTAAAAAGAAGGATGTTTTTATTTAGACCTGTTTCAGTCATGTCCAGGTTACAGACATAACATACAAAGTAGATGACAGCAGATAAAGACCTACACAGTCCATCCAGACTGTCCAACAAGATAAACTCATTGTATGTGATACTTTATATATATATATATACCTGTCCTTGCCATTTTCAGGGCACAGACCATAGAAGTTTGCCCAGCACTGGCTTTGCTTCCCAATTACCAGTGTTGCCACCCAATCTCCGTTAAGCTTCTGTGGATCCATTCCTTCTAAAATGGATTCTTTTGTCTTTATCCTACACATTTTTTAATTCTGTTACCGGTTTCATCTCTACCACCTCCCGTGGGAGAGTATTCCAAGTATCCACCACCTTCTCTGTGAAAAAATACTTCCTGACATTATTCCCGAGTCTGCCCCCTTCAACCACATCCTCTAGTTCTACCGCCTTCCCGTCTACGGAAAAGGTTTGCTTGCAGATTAATACCTTTCAAATATTTAAACATCTGTATCATATCACTCCTGTTTCTCCTTTCCTCCAGGGTATACATGTACAGGTCAGTAAGTATCTCCTTATACATCTTGTAATGCAAATCTCATACCATTTTTGTAGCTTTTCTTTGCACCGCTTCAAGTCTTCTTACATCCTTAGCAAAATACGTCCTCCAAAACTGAACATAATACTCAAAGCAGGGCCTCACTAATGACATGTAGAAGGGTATCAACATCTCCTTTCTTCTACTGGTTATAAGAACATAAGAATACAAGAGTAGCAATACTGGGTCAGACCAGTGGTCCATCTAGCCCAGTATCCTGTTTTCCAAACATTGGCCAAGCCAGGTCACAAGTACCTGATAGAAGCAGTTGCTTCCCATGTCTGTCTGAATAGCAAACTATGGACTTTTCCTCCAGGAATTTGTCCAAACCTTTTTAAAACCCAGATATGCTAACTGCTGTTACCACATCCTATGGCAAAGAATTCCAGAGCTTAACTATTCGCTGAGTGAAAAAATATTTCCTCCTATTTTTAAAAAATATATATTTCCATGTAACTTCCTTGAATGTCCCCTAGTCTTTGTACTTTTGGAACGAGTAAAAAAATCAATTTACTTCACTCGTTCTACACCACTCAGGATTTTGTAGACCTCAATCATAACTCTCCTCATCCGTCTCTTTTCCAAGTTGAAGAGCCCTAACCTCTTTAGCCTTTCCTCATACCCCTATGCAGCCTAGCATCCTTCTGGCCACGGCCACCGCCTTTACTAATCTCTCCCCTCCTATCCGGTACTGTATATCTCCTTTGGGTTTCTGCTTCCCAAGTGCATCACTCTGCACTTCTTGGTATTAAATTTTAACTGCCAGACCCTTGACCAGTCTTCTAACACTAGGAAATCCCTTCTCATGGTTCCCTCTCCTTCCAGGGTATCCACTCGATTGGCTATCTTCGTGTCAACCGCATAAAGGCAAACCTTTCCTTCTAACCATTCAGCAATATCTCTCACAAATATAATATAAAGAATTGGCACCAGCATCGACCTCTGAAGCATTCCACTACTCACCTTCCTTTCCACTGAGCGGATTCCGTTTACCACCACCCTCTGTCGCTTGTTGGCCAACCAGTTTCCTATCCAGGTCACCACTTTGGGTCCTAAGTTCAGCCCTCACAGCTTATTCACGAGTCTTCTGTGAGGGACAGCATCAAAAGCTTTGCTGAAATTCAAGTAGCTTACATCTAGAACACGTCCTTCAACCAGTTCTTTGGTCACCCAGTCAAAAAAGTCAATAAGATTCGTTTGGCAGGATTTTCCTTATTGCCTTGGATCCTGTAACCCGTTGGCTTCTAGAAAGTTAACAATCCTTCCTTTCAGCAGCAACTCCATTATTTTTCCTTCCACCAATGTAAGACTTATCGGACTGTAGTTTCCCACTTCTTCCCTGTCTCCGCTTTTGTGAAGAGGGACCACATCCGCTGATCTCCAATCCCAAGGAGCTTCTCCCATCTCTAAATATCTATTAAATAAATCTTTAAGAGGTACCAGGTACTAGGACTAGGGAGCACAGTAAATACAAAATGAATTGGAGAAAAGTTTTCTTCACTCAACGTGTAATTAAACTCTGGAATTCGTTGCCAGAGAATGTGGTAAAGGCGGTTAGCTTAGTGGGGGTTTAAAAAAGGTTTGGATGGCTTCCTAAAGGAAAAGTCCATAGATCATTATTAAAATGGACTTGGGAAAATCCACTGCTTATTTCTGGAATAAATAGCATAAAAAATGTATTGTACTTTTTTGGGATCTTGCCAGGTATTTGTGACCTGGATTGGCCACTGTTGGGAACAAGATGCTGGGCTTGATGGACCATTGGTCTGTCCCAGTATGGCAATACTTATGTACTAATTACAAACCCGCTCCAGTCTATTGTTACAAATATCTTTATTGAAAAAATGTGCTCCAAAACTAAGCACATATATTTAAAAACAGTAATAACAATAATACTCACTCATTCACTCATTGCACATTCATTCATAATACCTGTCTAGTAGCATTTCATTTTATGTACTAATAATATTTATATATACAAATGCTCATATTATTCTCACTTATAATTATCTGAGTTTTTACGTTCTACTACAGTATCAGACTATTAATGTCTTCTTAGATATCTTGTCCCAACTTTTCACATGGGTACTTGCTACTTCAAATTCCAGAACTATCTCCGTAAAGTTGTTATAATAGTCTCTGACACAGCTCTCGATGTGAGTAAAACAACTTTCGGCAGTTGGCTCCCGAGCTGAGAAGTCTCATTCAGGCATGCAGCCGATTTGAATCGATTAAAATGATGCGGTGGTTCCTCCTGACGAAGTGAGCGAAATGCGGTCCTGCATAGGGGAACCGACGTTTGTATAAGGAACAAGCTGACATCAAATGTGGGAGTGATAAACTCATTCCGTTCATCAAGTACCTGGGGATGATCGAAAGTTGTTTTACTCACATCGAGAGCTGTGTCAGAGACTATTATAACAACTTTACGGAGATAATTTTGGAATTGTGAAGTAGCAAGTACCCATGTGAAAAGTTGGGACAAGATATCTAAGAAGACATTAATAGTCTGATACTGTAGTAGAATGTAAAAACTCAGATAATTATAAGTGAGAATAATATGAGCATTTGTATATATAAATATTATTAGTACATAAAATGAAATGCTACTAGACAGGTATTATGAATGAATGTGCAATGAGTGAATGAGTGAGTATTATTGTTATTACTGTTTTTAAATATGATATGTGCTTAGTTTTGGAGCACATTTTTTCAATAAAGATATTTGTAACAATAGACTGGAGCGGGTTTGTAATTAATATTCAGGTTAGCTCCAGTAGTTCTACTGTGTCCCTATTTGAGTAGTATTGTTAAATACTTATGTACACCAAGGATTCTCTGAGCTCCCTCAGTTTCCTGGGATGTATCCCATCTGGCCCCATAGATTTGTCCATTTTCAGATTCTCAAGCTGTTTATAAAGGCATTCCTCCATGAACAGCGCAATATCCACTCCATTCCCAGATATACTCTTTCCGATCCTGATGATGGGACATTCCAATCCACATCAGCCAAGTTGAAATCTCCCCAAAGTAGCACCTCCCCTATCATTCCAAGCTTCTGAATATCTTCTATTAGATCCTTGTCCAGCTTCTCCATTTGTACCGGAGGTATGTAAATAACACCTGTGTGGATACAGATTCCATCTTCTCTTTCCAGGCTGATCCATAAAGCTTCTTCCTTTCCCCAGGTTCCCTGCATCTCAGCCGCCGTGATATTGTTTTGCACATACAGCACCACTCCTCCACCTCTTTGGCCCTCCCTATCATTCCTAAAAAGATTATAACCTGGTATGTTCACATCCCATTTATGGGAATCTTTGAACCATGTCTCTTTAATAGCAACAATATCCAAGTTTTCCTCAAACATCAGGGCTTGCAGATCTTGAACCTTTTTACTTCACATTTGTGCTCATTGCTTTCTATGTGCTAAGTGAGTTTGGATGGTTTTCTATATTTAGATGATCTTTCCATCTGCCATCATGTTTATTCTGAGGGTGATTTTCTGAATTCCCTTGTTTCCTCTACCTCCCTGCAACCTCCATTCAACTCCTTTAGTTCTACCGCCCCTAAATCTCTGGAAAAGGTTTGTTTGTATTTCAATACCTTTCAAGTACTTAAATGTTCATACCACATCTCTCTCTCCTTTTCTCTAGTGTATACATATTCAAGACCTTCAATCTCTTCGCACACCTCTTATGGCACAAACCCTGTACCATTTTTGTCATTTCTCTCGAAACCTCCTCAAGTTTTTTTACGTACTTGAAGAGATACAGCCTCCATAACTGGACACAATACTCCAAAACGGGGCCTGATCAATGTCTTGCAGAGGAGCATCAACACCTCCTTCTGCTGGTTATGCCTCTCTCTATGAAACCTAGCATTCGTTGGGCAACAGCCACCACCGTGTCACATTATTTTGCTGCCTTGAGATCCTCAGAAACATCACCCCAAGGTCTCTCTCCAGATCCATGTGTGTCAGTCTCTCACCCCCAGGCACATACTGCTCTTTTGGATTTCTACACCCCAAGTATATCACTTTATACTTCTTCTCATTAAATTTTAACTGCCAAACAGTCGACCATTCTTCTAATTTTTGTAGATCCCTTCTCATGTCATCTACTCCCTTTGGAGAGTCCACTCTTGCAAATTTTGCTGTCATCTGCAAAAAGGCAAACTTTTTCTTCTAACCCTACAGCAATTTCACTCACAAATATATTGAATAAGGCAGCCCCTGTACCGATCCCTGAGGCACTCCACTACTTACATTTCTATTCTCTGAGTAGACTCCATTTACCACCACCCTCTGCCATCTGTCAGTCAACCAGTTCCCAATCCAGTTATGTCCTAACTTTAGCTCACTGAGTTTATTTATGAGCCTCCTATGAGAGAGCGTGTCATACTGAAATCCAAGTAGACCTCATTCAGTGCATGTCCACTATCCAATTTTCTGGTCACCCAGTCAAACAAATCAATCAGATTTGTTTGGCAAGATTTTCCTTTGGTGTAATCATGTTGCCTTGGATGTTGTAACCCATTGGATTCCAGGAAACTCATTATCCTTTCCTTGAGCAATGCCTCCATTGTATTTCCAACCAACAAAATAAGGCTTTCCGGCCTATAGTTTCCCACTCCTCATTTGTCTCCACTTTTATGAAGAGGGACCACATCTGCTCTTCTCCAATCCCATGGAACCTCCCCCACCTCCAAGGATTTATTTAACAAAATAAATCCTCTCTGAGCATCCTCAGGATTCTGGGATGGATTCCATCTGGATGTCGCGTCCCTCTCCTTGTTGACAACGCTCCCGCGAGGATCGAGCTCCGGAGAAGGGGCCCTGGGGCGTTGATCGCCATTCCGCACGGCCCCTGGCCGGCTATCTCTGTTTCAGTCCCCATTCGCCGGCCATCTTGTAGAGCTGCGCCCGATCGCCGACAAAATCGGGGAAGATGGCGCTGGCGTTTGTTAGCCGGCCTCTCTTCCGGGTGCGGATCCCGGGAACCAAGGTCACGCCTCGCGATTCCTGGTTGGTTGGGTGCAGCTGAGTTCCTCCTCTAGCCACCAGCGAGCCTATCCCGCAAGCGTGACTCTGATGTCTCCGGTAGTCCCCGCACTCTCCAGCTGACTGTCAGTTCCCTGATGGAGAGCGCTACTTAAGGAGGAACACTCCTCGGTGTCTTTGCTTCGGCTTCTCATCTCTGAGAACTTAGCTTCCGTGTGTTGTATCCTGATAATACTTCGGTTTGACTTGATCTGATTTGACCTCTGCTAGTTCCTGACGACTCCTCGCTTGCTGCCTGACCTGACCTCTGCTAGTTCCTGACAACTCCTCGCTTGCTGCCTGACCTGACCTCTGCTAGTTCCTGTTCCCTCTCCGCGTGGCCAGTCCACCAACCCCTGCGGTTCCAGAAACCCTGTTGGCCGCCCGCACCTGGGGGCTCAACTCTCGGGGAACGGCGGTCACCGCAGGTGAAGACTTGGGATTGTTCGGCTGTCCTTTGGAGGGTTGGGGTCCTCCTTCACTTCCATCCTCCAGCTGGATCCAAGGGCTCACAGGATTGCCAAACGAGACACCGGCCTCATGGCTTTGTCCACTTTCAGTTTTTCTAGTTGTTCATAAATGCTTTGTTTCTTAAATGGTGTAATATCAACTTCATTTTCATATGTACCTTTCTCAGCCAACCGAGGTCCTACTCCAGGATTTTCTTTGTGTAAAGCACAACAGAAGCATTTATTAAGCACATTTGCTTTTTCCTCATAACTCTCTACATAGTGGGGTTCATAGCATCTTTCAGTCTCATAATTCCATTTCTAACATTCCTCCTCTCACTTATATACCTGAAAAAAGTCACCCTTATGTTTTTAGCTGTTTGTTTTTCCTCCAGAACCTTTGCCAGCCATATTTCTTTCTTCACTTTTTTCAGTTTTATCCAGTAATCTCTTGTGTTCCTCTTGCGTTCTTTTGTATTTCACGAACACCACCTCTTCTGCCTTTATTTTGTCAGCAACTTGTTTGGTGAACCGTGTCGGTTTCCATTTTCTCTTGTTCTTGCTTACCTTCCTTATAATGTTGCTAATTTTATGCCTGTGGATGGAAGACAGTATCACACTAGGATGTTAATGCTGAAATTTTACAGTACCATTTAATAAGATATCATTCTTGATTCAGGCTTACACTTTGATAAACAAATTAATGCCCTGAGTAAAATATTTTTCTATAAGCTTAGGCAATTGAGGGTGATTAGATCATATCTGCGACAAGAGTATTTTTAGATTCTGGTCCAGGTGGTATTATTGCCTCAATTAGATTACTGCAATTCATTATATTTTCAGATTATGAGTAAACTACATAGTTGTCTGCAATTGTTGCAGAATACTGCTTTATGCTGATTTGTGGATTGGGCTGTACTGATAGTGTTTCATCTGCTACGCATGATCTTTGTTGGTTGTCAGTACATCAGTGCATAAATTTCAAGGCTATTTGTTTAATTTTTAAATCAGTCTTTGGACTAAACTCTGAGGGGATATGAGCATGGTTGCTTGTTCCATCCTCCAGTAGAAATTTGGGTTTTGTAAGAACTCTGAAATTAGGGTTTTCCTCTTTGAAGAATATCCATTTTAAAAACATTATTGAGAAATCCTTTCCTTTTTCTGGGGCGAGACTTTTGGAATAAGTTACCAGTAGATTTAAGACATACAGCCTCTTATTTTTCCTTTAGGAAGGTTTTGAAGACTTATCTCTTCATAAATAGTTAAATTTGGTTGGTTACTGTTTTTGATTTTCATTGTTAAGTTTTTACGAGGCTATTTCTCTGTATTGTAGAGTTTCCTTCTTTAATATGTGAACCACTGTGAATCCTTTTTTGGAAAATAAGCGGTATATAGACTCCAATAGAATACAAGAGCAAGCATGAGTGATCCAGAAGGGTCTGTGAAGCCTCTGATGGTGGATCATCCAGTTCGGGCAACAGAAACTGAGGTAAAGGCCTGGAAGACAATGTATGATAATGACAGAGGAAACCCTCTTAATGAAATTTAGGAGAACTTTGTTTTTGCTTCTGTTCAACAGAGCAAAAACAAAAACAAAAAAAAGCCTGAAAAGCTATGGAGGCTGCTGCATGCCAGAAGGGCTGTACATGCATCACTTTACACTAAGTTCTGAGTTCTGGGAGAGCTGTTCTATCTGGTCACATGTGATGATGCCACCCATGTGTTTAGTTTATTAGTTTGGTGACAAGCAATGATGTCATCCACAAGTTTAGTTTTTATTGTATTTGATATATCTTATCTCAGTAATCCATCAAAGTAGTTTACATAGGCTCAAACAAATAGTAAAAACAGAAATTACAAAGTTACATGTTAAAATAATCAAATATGAAACACTTGACACATACACAAAAGAAAGAAAGAGATAGCAATTCAAAAAATATAGAAAAGTGGTCCAGAAGAACCTAGAGCTTTAGAAAAAGCCCTTTGGAAAGGCGAGGTCTGAAGTTCCTCTCAAAAGAGGAATGAGTCTGGCCTATCCTAAGACTTAAGGGTAAAAGGTTCCAAAGAAATAGAGCAATGTAAAAAAAGGCAACCCAAAGAGTATTGTCCAAAAATATCTTGGCAGGTATAGGAATGGTAAAAGCTTGTAAGGAGGATGTCAGGGAAGGGGGTGGGGAAAGAGGGAAGGTTGAGAAACAGTGCTATAAGGGATAAGCATATCTGATAACTATTGAGAGCATCCAGTAATTACGACACAAAATGAAAGGAGTAGAAATTTCCGTTTGATTTGGTAAGATATGGTAAGCCAATGATACTTTGCTAAAAGAGAAAAGTAGCTCAATTCTGCTTCTCAACAAAATCAATAAACAAACAACTGCTACTTTATTGTTAAGTTTCAGCAATTCTGACAGAGCCCATGGTATTTTTAGTTGCTTGGTTAAATACATGTTTCATCTTCTAACACATGGTAATGATTCTCAGTTCTACCACCCCAGGCCAGAGTGGAACTGGTATCCCAAACATGAAACTCTCAGCATTCCTGTCTAAAAACCAGTACCAATAAAATTTGTTTAAAAGTACATTGATCACAAAATGCTCATGTTTATATTTTTTTCAACATATTCATATAATATTTTCTTTCAAGCACTAGGTTAACAGAAGCAGCCCAAACAAAATAATCTGATCTTGACATTAATAACACTATTATTAAAACAGCAGCCGAAGACACAATTTGCAATGGAGAAAAAAATGAAGTCATGGACAAAACACCATCTTTGGTTAATAACAAAACCACAGTCAAAGCTTATTATTTCCAAAAGCAGTTTGGTCAACTTAAGTTGCCAACTAATTTTTTTTTTTCATTTCTTCAGACATTGCCTCAGTAAAAAAGAATTCCACCCTTTGAAGATGGAGTTATAGCTACTTGTGCAAAAGCTTTCACAAACCCATATAGCATAAAATATAACAAAACAAAATAGTTATAAACTTCTCATCTTCTTTTATTTGAAAATATGTAATGCGTTTGGGGATAAAAAAAAATATCACAAGCATTTTAACATTACAACCTGATAAACCGTATCTGGGTGGAGTAGTGTGCTTTAAGGATCTGAGATTTTCAGTTTTTGCTGAATCAGTAAACACATGACTAGGACCCAAGCTTGAAAATTAAAGTATATAAATTCACATATAGCTACATGTTAAGATGAACCAGTGATGTCTGAATTAAAATAAACAGCATGTCACATTTATTTAAAGAGAAAAGTAGGTTTATTTAGGTCTAACTTAGTTCAAGCTGTTATACATCAGTGTAGCTTAAAGAAACAAACTGCTGCATAGCTGAAGCTTGTTTTTTGCACTACTTCTCATATTTATATTTTCTATATGTTCTTGTATACCAAGAACTTCAGTTACACTAGAAATGCAATGCCCAAGGAAAGGATCTTATTACTCTTGTTAAGCGTTCAATGCGAAATTTTGTTAGCCTTGAGATCCAAGATCAAGAAAACTTGGTTAGTTTTCTAATATTTTTAAGGTTATCAATAGAAATCAAACAAAATAAAACATGGAAAAGAAAATAAGATGATACCTTTTTTATTGGACATAACTTAATACATTTCTTGATTAGCTTTCGAAGGTTGCCCTTCTTCGTCAGGCAACCTTCGAAAGCTAATCAAGAAATGTATTAAGTTATGTCCAATAAAAAAGGTATCATCTTATTTTCTTTTCCATGTTTTATTTTGTTTGATTTCTATTGATAACCTTAAGAGTGGACTAACACGGCTACCACACTCCTCTAATATTTTTAAGAAATCTCAGAAACTACTTGAAAATAAGTAAAAGAAACAGTACTTAAAACTCTTTAAATGTGATAATCACTTACTCTTGAACTTGTGCAATTCATATATTATTCCCCATATTACAGATGTAGCAGGCTGCAAAATGTGCTTTCCTGTGCAGCTGCAGATCATCATTCTGGGCCCCTGCATTGGAAAGGTACCAATCAAATTTGAATTAGGGGGTGGTTTGTTTTGAGAAAGTGGCCCAATAGGATTAATACTTTGTTTTGGAGGAAAGTATAAAACTCTGAGTTAAGGGAGGAACCATTAGAATATATTGCATTAAATGAAAAGATTGATAATATAATAGGCATCTCTGAGACCTGGTGGAACGATGATAACCAATGGACACTATCATACCAGGGTAGAAATTATATCACAGTGATAAGGTGGATCGAATTGGTGAAGGGGTAGACTAAAAATTCTGCAGGACACAAAACACATCTTGGAATCTCTATGGATAGAAATTCATGTGTAAAGGGGAAAAGGATAGTGATAGGAGTGTACTACCATCCACTTAACCAGGATGATCAGAAAGATGCAGAAATGTAATCAGAAATTAGGGAGGCTAACAAACTGGGAAAAAAACCAACAATAATGGGTGATTTCAAATACCCTGATATTGGCTGGTAAATATAACATCATAAAGCAGATTTAGTATTTCTGTCCATTTTGGAAAACAAACAATTTAAGAAGTGGTGGGTGTGGGTGGGTTCCCTGGTGGAAGCTCCGTCTGTTCACGGTAAAGCAGGCGTCTTAATCCTCTTTCAGAAGCTATTAGATATAGTGATACATGAGAGTTCGAAAGTGCCTTCTGGGCAATTTGCCCGGGTGACCTTGAATAAGCAACAGCTCCTTCTTTGTAATGTTTATGCCCCAAATGTTTATGACCAACAATTTTTTTCCTCACTGGCCCATGCTCTTCTGCACTGCCCCGACATCCTGATTATCATGGGAGGCAATTTTAACTTGGTTCACGACCCTGCTTTGATAAATCCCCAAGCTCGGATGGGAATCATCTGAGTTCAACTAGGGGTCTTCCTTATCTTTGTTCTACCTTGGAGCTTTTAGATATTTTGTGCACCTTGCACCCGTGGAACAGGAACTACACCCATTTATCGAGAACTCATGGATCTCAGTCCAGGACTGATTACTGGTGGTTGTCCCAGAGCCTTTTCTCTATGGTGCAAGATGCTGGAATAGTGTGTCTGATCATGCCTTGATTTGATGTTCTTTGCAGCAGGGGGGACTGGGAGACAGACCCTGGCAATGGCAGTTTCCTCTTCGACTATACTGGGATGTGGTTTATCGGGAATACCTTTTGCATCATTGGGGAGAATATCAGCAGCACAACGCTGTTATCAAGATGACTCTGTACTTTACTGGGAAGCGGCAAAAGCAGAGTTGAGAGGTGCTATCACAGTGTATACCAGTTTTAAAAAGAACGCCCGTGATAGGATAATTTTACGGTTGGAGTGTCAGGTCACTGCAGTGCATATCCGATATGGTCGACACCCGACCCCACAGCAGTGTTCCTTACTGGTGACTCTGACAGGTCTCAATGAACTTCTTCATGCTTGTACCATTAAGACCCTGCAATATTATAACTACCAGCATTACCTCCATGGGAATAAACTTCTGGTCAACCTTATCTGACAGACCGGGGGCCCACGTCATATTCCACAAGTGGATAGGGGAGGAGGCCATCTGTTCGTACTGACTGTGAAATCATGGCTAGTTTTCGTGCCTATTACTAACATCTTTATTCTCGTCCAACAGGAGACGGCTTGGAAAGTGCATTTATTTAAATGGTCGGACTCTGCAAGTGGTGCCCACTAGTTCTCTGGTGAAACTCAATGCTCCAATTACAGAGAACAAAGTGGCCCTTGCATTTCAGCAAGGTGCCCTGTATAAAGCTCCAGGTCCCGATGGCTTTCACCTGGAATTTTACAAGCTCCTGAGTTCATCAATTGTGCCAACATTGCAATCTTTGCTTATCTGCTTTGTACTGAATGGTGAACTAGCCAATTCTTTACATCTTGCTCAGATTGTAGTGCTTTTGAAGTCTGGGAAGGATCCAACTCAGCCCACCTCTTATAGGCTGATTTCTCTTTTGAATGTTGAAGCCAAGTTATTTGCAAAAATTCTGGCCACTCAGTTGGAGCAGGTTTTGCCATCTATAGTGGCTGACTCACAGGTGGGTTTTGTATAGGGCCACACAATAGCCAAACACAAATGGATTTTACTTACCTTTATGGAACGAGTAGAGCGATTGAAGCTGCCTTCATTATTGGTAAGTTTTGATGTAGAGAAGACATTTGATAGGGTGAGCTGGGAATTTTTGCTTGCTACTCTGCATCAGTATGGTATAGATGACATTTTTTTGGATACGGTTTGCGCCTTGTATACATCGCCCATGACAGTCCTGTGGGTTGAATGGGGTCTTTTCTGAGCCTTTTACTATAGAGCGGGGCACACGTCTCTCTGTCTCCTCTGTTGTTTGTTCTATCTCTAGATCCACTTATTAGGGAGATCTTAGATAACCCATACATCCAGGGGGTGAGGATTAGTACTTAAGAATTCAAGTTCTCTGCATCTGCAGATGACCTTCTGGTTCCATCTGGTAGAACCACATAGATCTCTGGCTGATCTCGTGGACAGCTTTGTCAACTTTTCTGGCTTCAAATTGAATTTGGACAAATTATTGGCAAAATACAAACAATGGCTTCATTAAAGACTCATTAGAAACACAGAAACATGATGGCAGATAAAGGCCAAATGGCCCATTCAGTCTGCCCATCCTCTATAACCCCTAACTCTTCCTTTTCCTAAGTGATCCCACATGCGTATCCCATGCCTTTTTAAACTCTGACACAGTCCTCATCTCCATAGTCTCCACCGGGAGGCCATTCCACGCTTCCACCACCCTTTCTGTGAAATAATACTTTCTTAGATTACTCCTAAGCCTATTCCCTCTTAACTTCATCGTATGCCCCCTTGTTCCAGAGCTTTCCTTCAGTTGAAAAAGGCTCACTTCCTGTACATTAATGTCCTTGAGATATTTAAACATCTCTATCACATCTCCTCTCTTCCAGCATATACATGTTGAGATTCATAAGCCTATCCCTATATTTTTTGTGTTCGACCGCTTACTAATTTTGTAGTCACCCTCTGGACGGACTCCATCCTGTTTATATCTTTTCATAGGTGTGGTCTCCAGAACTGCACACAGATCATTGGGAAGGCCCTTTCCCTCTAAGGTGGGAGCTACACTCTTTTCACTATTTGGGAATCCATTTACCTCCGAAGACCTCTAAGCTTCACAACATTAATGTTCCCCATCTGCTAGATTATACAAAGGGTTGTTAGCATCGTTGGCAATCTTTGCCCCTCACTGTTCATGGTAGGATCCAACTTTTTCATATTGTTTGCTACGTGGCTTTATACCTTAGAACTATTTCCGCTTAAGCTGCTGAAACGGGATTTGATCTCCCTACAAAGGTTAGTCTCCAAATTTTGTTGGAGTGGTAAGAAACCAAAAACTCTGTACAAATTCTGCAGGGTTCTTGAAGGTATGGGGGTCTTGGCCTTCCTGATTTGCGGTACTATAATTTGGCTTGTATGCTCTGTCATTTGGGGAACTTAGCTGTTGGAAGAGCAAACTTATATACCTGGACACTATGAACAGGCTCATTATTATCCTTTTCATCTTTATTCCTTACTACATAGATCCTCACGAATCTTGCCTTCATATCTACATGTGAGTGTAGTGTTGCAATTTCTTCAGGAGGCATGGTGGACTTTGGTTTTACTGTTAGGAGGTAATCCATGGGTCTCTGATCAGTTACCTCTCTTGGGTAATTTACAATTTTCTCCGGGATATGATAATGCTAGTTTTTGTCACTGGCAGTGAAAGGGGTTTTGTATTTACAACAGGTTTTAGAAGCTGGAGGTAGATTAATCTGCTGGGAGGACTTGATTGCTACAGGAGTAATTGAACCATAGGACTTATTTGCTTATAGACAACTGTCCCACTATGTTTCTACATTAGAACCTGGGGGATTAACATTCCCTTTACAGGTCCGTTTAATGAGTTCCTTTGAACCGTTCCAGGATGGTAAATTCTTTGTCTCCTCTCTTCATAAAGCTTTGAGGGGGCTTTCTGCAATCCCCAGTTGTGTGGACCTTCAAAATCGCTGGAGTTGAGATTTGGGTTTACCTACTGAATCTTTAGATCTTGGTGTGTTGATTCGTCATATAACTTCGCTTTCCATTAGCGACAAATTACGTGAATGTGAATTCCGTGTCCTACATTGGACCTACTTTACCCAAGACTGACCATTTAAGGCCGGAGGCCTTGATACTCCTATTTGTAGAAAATGTAACCAGGATGTTAATTTTTTTTTCATGCTCTTTGGAGCTGTGTGAAGGTTCAACATTTTTGGAACTCAATACTAAGTTACTTAGAATGGCTGTTTTTTTTTAATTTTTAAGAAATTTACAATTTTAATACAAGAACACATCTTGATACAGAAAAGATAATTATTACTATCCCAATACACCTTTTATAAATCTTTATTCCACAATAAGGGAGGCATCACAATATCTGTGGATATATAAAGAAAAAATATTACTATAAAGAAATATGAGGCTAGAAAGGAGATTCCAGGATTATTTAATTATTAGATTAAGGAGTCGATGTAATTACTACTCTTGGTTGTGTTTAAGGGGTCACAGCTAACTTGGAATCCAAAAAAAAATCACTCAATTGTTTAGGAACAAATAAAAACCATATTTGACTGAGTTAAGTTTCAACATGCATTTAAAGGGGAAATTCAACCAGAAAAGACCGCTCAATTGTATTACTCTTGGGCAAAGTTTAAGAAACTCTTGACGCCTCTTTTGGGTTGCTTTAGAGACATCCGGAAACATTCTGACTTTACAATTCAGAAAAGACTGACCTCTATGAAGAAAAAATTGTTTCAATATCCAATCTCTATCCGGTTGCAATATGAATGTCACTAAAAATGTTGCTGGGGATACACCCAAGTTGTCATCTTCTAATATCTGTGCTAAATTCAGGTTCAACATCTCAAAGGATACTTCAGTTCCTTCAGCTAATTGGTCAATTTCCCTTTTTTTTTTATAAGGTAACAAGTAATAAATTTTTGATACTGGGGAAAATGCTTGTTCAGGTATCTTTCTGCACAGCGGTGGTCATCAGTGCACTCTCCAAGCTGGATCCTATGCCTGGAAGCTCCAGCACCTCTTGGGAGCTAAGGGGTCTCCTGGCCCCTGCTCGGCACATCTGCTGGCATAGGAGGAGCTACCTGCATCTCGGGACTCAACGATGTTTCCGTTTCTGCCTGGGAGTGCGGCAAACCTCTCCCCGTGCCCACAAGCAACAAAGAAACAGATCCCGACAAAATGCCTGGAGAAAAGAAGCGGTCCAAAGAACCCACCATCGCACTGTCTGCTCCTCCTCTTAGGCATAAAGCTGAGGAAATTTCAGCATTTCAAAGATGTTAAGGTAGGAAGGTTTAGGAGCCACTTCTCAGTACTCCCTTCAAGCCGCCATCTTTCCTCAATACTAAATTACTTAGATTGTCTGTTCCAGCACTGCCAGTAGGTCTGCTCCTAGACAGTTATGAGGCTTTTCACGTCCCAAATCGTTTTTACACCCTCCAGAAGGCAGTGGTGTTGGGTAAGTGAATATTTTTAGGAGAGTGGATCAGTTAGGCAGGGACACCAGGGGGGCAGAATTACCCCAGAGCCCGGCCTCCAAGGAGGACCTAGCGCCCATCCAGCGCTAGTATGACTTTCCTGCTCCTGTGTGCCGCAGAGTTATCGAATTAATTCTGCTCTGCCAGCCACAGGTTCTTCTTCCTACCGCGTCCTGCCTCCTATGTAAAGTACTTCCTGTTTGGCTACAGCAGGAAGAAGGTCATGTGCAGCAGAGTGGAGCTATCGGGAGAGAAGACAAGCAAGCAAGCGGGGGGGGGGGGGGGGGGGGGGGGGGGAGGGGAGGGAGCGGCATGCAGGTCTAGGGGGTATTTGCCCCGGGCCCGGCTTTCTCTCTTGGTGACCTTGCAGTGAGGATGCCCAATCTTTGTGGAGCGGGAGAAACCGTTTTCATACTTTGATGTTGCTTGAACAGAGATACGCTGGATATACCCCTAAATGGAAGAAACTCTTTCTGCACATTTGGAAATGCTTATCTACAGACCTTACCTCACAAAGCCAGGTGTCTAGTTCTTAACACATTATAGTCTTTTCATGATTCCTTCCTTGGAGGAATCGTTTCCTATTCCTTCTAATTGAGTGAGGGGGATTTCCATTCAAGATGCAGAAGTCAGATACATCAGGCCTTTAATATCCATTTAGTGTTTTTGTTGTTTGTTTGTTTTTTAAACTTTGGGGGGGTGCATGATGGGATCTGGGTTTGCCTTTTTCCTCCACGGTATTCTGGAGTGTTATAAGAGTACAGACACTTTGTAATTATTGCTCTCTTTCCTGGATGACCCTGGAGGATGACTTTCAACTCTTTGATTTTGGTCCAGTTAAACATTGCAACTTGGGGGAAGAGGGAGAGGGTAATTATACTATATGTAAATGGTTTGGTGATGCTTTTCTTCTTGAGGTTACTGTATTGGTATCAGTTGTTTCTACGTTTTGTCATTCTCTGTTACCGTTATGTATGCCTTGTATTGTTACTATCACCAATAAAGTGTTTCACATAAAAAAGAGGAAGGAAGGCCAAATAACAGTAGGCATGGTTAAAAAGTGAGGTGAAGGAATCTATTAGAGATTTTTTAAAAAAATCCTTCAGAAAATAGAAGAAGGAGCAGACAGAAATTACTAGGAAACTGCATAAGAAATGCCAAGTCAAATGCAAAGTGCTAATAAGGATGGCAAGGAGAGACATTGAAAAGAAGAGTGCATTGGAGACAAAAAGCACATAGTAAAATCTTTATTTTAGGTATATTAGAAGCAAGAAGCTGGTAAAAGAATCAGTTGGACCGCCTCTCTGATGTAACTTCCTGTTTTGTCAGGCAGCTGCAATAAAGGGAAGAGATGGTCGGGTGCCGGCAGTAGCAGTAAAGGGAAGAGGCAGGTGCTAGTGGCAGGGCAACACCATGAACGGGCTGGAGGTAGGAAGGGGGGCAGCATCTTGGCTGGGGGGGGGGGGGGGGGGGTGTGGCATCCTAGCTCCGTCTCAGGCGGCATCTTGACTTGGACTGGCCCTGCGGCTACCTACCTGGAAGTTATGTGTTTGCCGACTAATATTCAGTGCCAGCACTGAATAGTTTTGTAGGCAAGGATAGGACTGCCTCTGTGAAGTCTTTTTTGCCTAGTTAGCTATGCAGGCACTGGCAATGGATATGGTTGGTGCCTGCATAGCTGTTGGTTTTCCATAACTCTGCCCATGGATTTCGCCAGCACTAACTGCACAGTGCAGCGGAGGTCAGAGGGTATATTCAGCAGTACTGTGCAATTAAGTGCCGCCAAGTATCCGGTGACAGGCCACTGAGTAGGTTTTAAGTGAGCAGAAACCTCTCCTGCTTGCTTAAACTCACCGAATATCTACCCCTACAATTTTATCAAAAATCAAAAGCCCAAAACATCCACAGTTTGACAGCTGAATATAGCTTTTCAAACAGAACGAATTTTAAGTATGTCCAAAAATATTTATGACTACGTCAATGTCAATACATTTCTTATATATGTTAAAAATAAATTCTTTCCACTGGATAGTTTAAGCCATCTTACTATTTAAGGCTGAAGGAACTTAGTAGATTGTGATATTTTTATTGGACTACGTGTAGAACATGAGTTTGAGACAACAAAGGTTCCTTTTTCAAATGTGAAGGAAACTATGTAGTCTTGAAAACTCATGCACTACATCTGTTTCGTTAATTTATTTTTAAAAAATCAGAACCCAAGATTCCAGTTTTCTACAGGACCATTATGGTGAGTAGAATTTTGCACCACCGTAAAGTACTGTGCTATGAAAAGGTTCATGTCCGTATTCTATATATATTTCACTTTTGTTTTTACATTTGAACAGTCCATTTTCTCAGCTCATTATTTTCTATTCTTTACCATTTTGCTAACTTTTTCTTTCTGATGCTTGGTTTGTTCCCTTGAAATGAATCTGTTGCACCCAAGACAGGTTCTACTGCTAGGGTGTCAGCTAGAAATTGCCTTAGAGAGGAGGCAGTACAACATTCTGAGGCCTTAGACATGTTTAAGTAATCAACTATATTCAGGTTATAACACTGGCATTCTTTTTAATAAATTCCCAAATTTAAAAAATACCCATTGTTTCCCAGTTAATTATTTTAGTTCAGCTACTAGAATTCACAAGTTGTTACATTGAAATGTGCTCTATTGCTCTGTCTACTGCCAAGTTAATGAACTGATTATACATAGTGGTCCTTGTTTTACATTATATAAGGCCTGAGCCAAAGGAATATTTTATTGCATTTTCCATATCATAGACCACTAAAAATGGTGGATATCTAATAGACTGTGGACTTATAAAATAAATGGAATTACCATGAGTAAGCCACAGGAACTCTGGGTTGGATTGGACAGCTACATTTTGTATAAGTGTGGATAAACACAGAGAAAACGCATATACAAGGGAAAGTAGATATACTTCTCTTTATAAAAGGCTAATTCAACCCCTTTCAGTGTCTGTATTATTGAATGTATTTTGGATTGAGATCTGCTTGTGGGTGGAAGCAGCAAGTTAAGCATAAGAGTTCTAAGAACAAAACAAAAGTTTCAGGCAACAGGCAAAAAAGATCCCCTTGTGGGAATATTCCACAGCATCTTGCCTGTACATCCTGGAACAATAAAGTACAAGCAGGCAAAATTCATCTAGAAAGAAAGGTCTCATCCAAGAAGTACCTTTGCCATTCAGAACTTATGCTTTTATGAGACTATAACCAAAGTATCCAATGACAGACAGTAAGAAACAATGCTGCACAGTTAGATCTAATAGTGGCCTGGTGGTTAGAGTGGTGGACTTTGGTCCTGGGGAACTGGGTTCGATTCCCACTGCAGGCACAGGCAGCTCCTTGTGACTCTGGGCAAGTCACTTAACCCTTCATTGCCCCAGGTACATATAAGTACCTGTATATAATATGTAAGCCGCATTGAACCTGCTATGAGTGGGAAAGCGCGGGGTACAAATGTAAGAAAAATAAATAAATATGAATTGCTGAAGTACAAAAATATCAAAAGTAGGACCAGGAGAGATGTAATTCTATATTACAACAAAGAAAATAAACAGAAATGGCAAAACATGTTATCAAATGTGCATTTGAGAGTTTGAAACTACTCTTTTACCTTTCATCATAGTAGATGATGCCAGATAAAGACCTGCACGGTCCATCCAGTCTTCCCAACAAGATAAATTCATGGCATAAGATATGATTCTCTTGTGATATAACATATGTGTACTTGATCTTTGATCTGTCCTTGCCATTTTCAGTCACAAAAAAGAGGGAAAACAGCATACAAAAAAGCAACCAAACAAACAAAGCAAACACTGGGTCTTCAGGATTGAGAAAAATGTAGTCCTTTATTTATAATGAAGACCCGACATGGGTGCAGGCGTTTGTATGCCGAAACACGGCCCGTGTCTTGCCATTTTCACAGCACAGACCATAGAAGTCTGCCCAGCACTGGTCTTGTTCCCCCAACTATTTAAGTTGTCATTGAAGCCCCACTCCAGTCCATCCAGATCTTTCTAGTCATAACTGGGGCACAGACTGTAGAGGTCTGGCCTGGAGTAGTCATTTAAGTACCATTAAGTCTGTTTTGCTTAATTTCTCTTTCCATGTAGGAATACTTTGTGTTTATCACATAACTCGGATGACACAAATATAGCCAACAGAGTGGATACCCCAGAGGGAGTAGAAACCATGAGAAGAGATCTCCAAAAATGAAAAAAAAAAATGTTCAAAGGTCTGGGCAGTTAAAATGTAATGCTTTGAAGTGCAGAGTGATGCAGTTGGAGTGCAGAAATCCAAAGGAGATGTTTAAGATAGGAGGAAAGAGATTGATAATCAGCGCTCAGGAGAGGGGCTTTGGGGTGATGGTGTCTGAAGATCTCAAGGTGATGAATCAATGCAACTAGGCAGTGGCCATGGACAAAAGGATGCTAGACTTCATAGAAAGGGGTATAATCAGCAAAAGAAAGGAGGTGTTGATGTTCCTGTACAAGTCATTGGTAAGGCCCCACTTGGAATATTGTTTCAGTTTTGGAGGCCGCATCTTGCTAAGGACGTAAAAAGACTTGAAGCGGTTCAGAAAAAAGTTACAAAAATGGAATGGGGTTTGCGTCACAAGACCTATTAGGAGAGACCTGAGGACCTGAACATGTATACCCTGGAGGAAAGGAGAGACAGGGGTGATATGATATAGGAATTGCAATATTTGAATGGTATTAATCTACAAATTAGCCCTGGTAGAACCAGAGGACATGAATTCTGGTTGCAGGGGCACTGACTCAGGAATAATGTCAGGAAGTACTTCTTCACAGAGAGGGTGGTAGATACCTGGAATGGAGGAGATGAAAATGATAACAGAATTCAAAAATATGTGGGATAAATACAGAGGAATCCTATATACAAGGCATGGAACCAAACAAGCTTAGCAGTGATTACATAGCAACACCAGCCACTGGGAAGCAAAGCCAGTGCTGGGCAGATTTCTACGGCCTATGCCCCAATCATCACTGGACAGATTCAGCTTCAGTAGCTGGAGAACAAGGCCAGAGCAAGGCAGACTTCTACAGTTTGTGTCCTGATTGTGGCTGGGTAGATTTGGATGGACTAGAGTGGGGCTTCGATGAGATGCTGAAGAACAAAGCCAATGTTAGGTATACATCTACAGTCTGTGCCCTGAAAATGGCAAGGAGAAATCAAGATCAAGTATACATATGCAGTATCATATCATACCCTATGCTATGGTTTATCTTACATAGTAACATAGTAGATGACGGCAGAAAAAGACCTGCATGGTCCATCCAGTCTGCCCAAGATAAACACATATGTGTATACCTTACCTTGAATTTGTACCTTACCTTGAATTTGTACCTGTCGTTTTCAGGGCACAGACCGTATAAGTCTGCCCAGCAGTATTTCCCGCCTCCCAACCACCAGTCCCGCCTTCCATCACCGGCTCTGGTACAGACCGTATAAGTCTGCCCTCCCCTATCCTAGCCTCCCAACCACCAACCCCTCTTCCCCCCACCTGCTCCGCCACCCAATTTCAGCTAAGCTTCTGAGGATCCATTCCTTCTGCACAGGATTCCTTTATGCATATCCCACGCATGTTTGAATTCCGTTACCGTTTTCATCTCCACCACCTCCCGCGGGAGGGCATTCCAAGCGTCCACCACCCTCTCTGAAAAAATACTTCCTGACATCTTTCCTGAGTCTGCCCCCCCCTTCAATCTCATTTCATGTCCTCTCGTTCTACCGCCTTCCCATCTCCGGAAAAGATTCGTTTGCGGATTAATACCTTTCAAATATTTGAACGTTTGTATCATATCACCCCTGTTCCTCCTTTCCTCCAAGGTATACATGTTCAGGTCAGCAAGTCTCTCTTCATACATCTTGGAACGCAAATCCCATACCATCCTCATAGCTTTTCTTTGCACCGCTTCCATTTTTTTAACATCCTTCGCAAGGTACGGCCTCCAAAACTGAACACAATACTCCAGGTGGGGCCTCACCAACGTCTTATACAGGGGCATTAAAACCTCCTTTCTTCTGCTGGTCACTCCTCTCTCTATACAGTCTAGCAATCTTCTAGCTTGTTGGGCAGACTGGGAAGACCGTCTGTCGTCATCTACTATGCTACTATGTTACATGCAGTTTGAATTCTGCTCCAGTTTTCATCGCCACCACTTCCTGCAGGACAGCATTCCAGGTATTTACCACCCTCTTCATGAAAAAGTACTTCCTGACATTACTCCTAAGTTCCCCCCCCCCGCAACCTCAATTCACGTGCTCTAGCTCTAATGCTTTTCAGTCTCTGGAAAAGGTGTGTGTATTAATACCTTTCAAATATTTGAACATCTGTATCACATTACTCCTATTCCTTTCTTCTACGGTATGTATATTCAGGTTGCCAAATCCTCTCTCATGTGACAGAAATCACATACAATTTTTGTCACTTTTCTTTGAACTGCTTCAAGTCTTTATCCATTTGTGAGTAGGCTGAATATGCTATGAAGGGGGGGGGGGGGGGGGGAGAGCTCCTAGCCTTTCCTGACTTCTTGTCTTGTACAGTTAACTTCAAATGTTAGTCATAAAGAAAGATTCTGTGATTCTTCTGTCTCTTCACTGGTTTAAATTTAACCAGTCAATAACATACAGTGGTCAGGATGAAATGAGAGAAGAAAAAGTTAATCTTGTTCCTCTGCCCCCACACAAACTAATGTTTTCATGATTCCACTGCAGATATTTTCTCACAAGTAAGAGGAAGTCGCCATTAAGTGAAGAGAGCTAAAACATGTGTACTTGTTTACCCTTTCCAAAAATACTAGGACTAGGGGGCACGCAGTGAAGCTACTTAGTAGTAAATTTAAAACAAACACGAAAAAATATTTCTTCACTCAACGTGTAATTAAACTCTGGAATTCATTGCCAAAGAATGTGGTAAAAATAGTTAGCTTAGTAGAGTTTAAAAAAAGTTTGGATGGGGTGGGTCTTTTTTTTCTGCAGCAGGCCATAGAAAACGCATCAGTAGACAGCATAGATACTTATTGTGCAGTAAATGTTTGCCCTTTGCAGGGCAGATGCTGACCATGTCTTAACAGCTATTGCACAGGCTTTGCACTATCCTGCAGCCATCCAGTCCTCAAGGACATAGGGCTCTTGCAGGCACAGTCAGAGCCACATGGCTTGCTACGAGTTGTTTGGAAAAGGACCTGGAAGAGGTCACATGGTCATGGTCATACTAGGCATAGGTCCACATGGCCTACCACCATGAGATGAAGCAGCAGCATAAATCCATGGCCTGGTCATCTCATCTTAACTGAGGTGAAATTGCCAGGCATGGAGGGAAGGGTGCAAGAGGACAAACGATTGGCTGCCCTGTTACGGCCTACAATTACAGATCACGTGGAGAGGCATAGTGCAGAACTATCAAGGGGGTTCTTTGAGGGTTGAAAACTTCATTGTTTATCAATGTTTTTGTGACATAGATACTATTGTTGGGTACCTTTTCTAGCTGGATCAAATACCGCTGTGCGCATAAGTTTAGGCACCCCTAAAGGGGAAAGGAGATGGGACTTGATATACTGCTTTTCTGTGGTTTTTGCAGCGACACAGCCCATTGAAACTGAATGGGTGCAGCTTTGTAAACAGGGGCCTAGGTGAATAGACACACTGCTTGGTAAAAAGGAAATCTTTCTGCAAATTTTAATGCATAGCTACTATTGGTTTTCTTACAGATTGAAAATAGTGAATATGATAGGTGAAAAAGTTTAGACATCCTTTCAGTCTGTACTTTGTGACATTCTTGTCAGTAATAACAGCTTCCCAACATTACACAGAGCCAGCTAAAAGTCTTTCTATTTTGCTTTTGGAATTTTTTCCCTATTCTTCCTTGCAAAACTCATCTAGCTCACAAATATTCTTAGTTCATCTTGTATGCATTACATGTTCGACATCAACCCACAGATTTTCAATAACATTAAAGTTTGTAACTGCGAAGGCCATTCCAAAACCCTCATCTTTCTTTCCTGTAAATATTCCATGGTTGATTTTGAGGTATGTTTTGGATCACTTGCTAACAGAAATATCCAGCTTCTTTTCTGCTTCAATTTCTTCACTAACTGTGGGGTATTAACTTTTACAATACACTGATCTTTAGAAAAATCCTCTCTTTCTTTCAACCATATGTTTCCTGTGCCACTGGCTGCCACACAAACCCATAGCATAATAGATCCATCCCCATGGTTAATGGTTGGCAAGGTAATTCTTTTCTTCAAACGCTTTACCCCTTTTTCTCCAAATATATGTTCTGAGGTTATGGCCAAACAGTTCAATTTTCATTTTATGAGCCCAAACCACTTTGTTCCAAAAAGTTTCAGGTTTATCAAGGTTTTTATTTGGTATACTTTAAATGATGATTTTCATGATGAGGCCAAAGAAAATTCTCTAACCTGCGCTATGGACAACTATTCTAGTATCAGCTAAAATTTTCAACAGGCTGTTGCAATGATCTGTGACTTCTGTTTTGCAGATGTGACAAATTTTTGAGCAGATCTATCAGAGAATTTTATTTAAAAAAAAAATCAAGGAGGAATGGATGATCAAAACACACAGACATTTATATTTCCACTTGTGGAAAGTTTCTTAGGAGGAAAAAGCCTCAAAGTTTATATCAGCACCAGTCATTACAGCGCTATTCATAAAAAGCCTCCTGTTAGGAACTTATTTTCACTTGTTCTATTTTAAAATGAGCTATCATAACTTCATCAATCTGCAAGAGTTATTTGTCACATTTATACGCATCTATGCAATCCATCTTCTAATGCTAAAAAAAGGAACTTACTACTATTACTACTACTAAACATTTCTAGAGCGCTACTAGGGTTACGCAGCGCTGTACAGTTTAACAAAGAGGGACAGTCCCTGCTCAAAGGAGCTTACGATCTAAAGGACGAAATGTGAAGTTGGGCAGTCTAGATTTCCTGAATAGAGGTATAGTGGTTAGGTGCTGAAGGCGACATTGAAGAGGTGGGCTTTGAGCAAGGATTTGAAGATGGGCAGGGAGGGGGCCTGGCGTATGGGCTCAGGGAGTTTATTCCAGGCATGGGGTGAGGCGAGGCAGAATGGGCGGAGCCTGGAGTTGGCGGTGGTGGAGAAGGGTACTGAAAGGAGGGATTTGTCTTGAGAGCGGAGGTTATGGGTAGGAACATAGCTGCAGATGTTTCCTCTAAGATAACTCAGTTCTCAAAGATAACCCCAATTTAACTACTTTTCAAATTTCATAGCAAGTTCCATTCATATCATGCATTTTTGGGAGTATTGCTGAAATTAGCACAAATATCTTAATGTTATTCACACGACTTAAATCAATAGGACCTCAGTGGTGACTTGTTTCACATGAGGATGTTCCCTCATGACTCACCTTCCTCGTCATCGGTCCACTAATTGATCTGTCTTTTGGTTTATTTAAAGAGTATTTTAATGTTAAGCATTTTTAATATTTTCCACTATTTTCGTCAGAATTCTCAAACAATTTTTCCAATCTTCATATAGACTAATTCATATAAATCACTTAGCTTTAATCATCGGGACCTGGCACTGGGTATGATCCTTCAGAAACAATGCAAAGAAATACACAATCCTCCAAATTCTATAAATGGCGCCTTAAGTTGTGTGTGCTAATTTGGCCACAAGGCCAAATTGTGCGCATAACAATTAACGAGCCAATCAGCACAGACAATTGGTATTTAACAACCAATTAGCAGAACTAATTGGCTTAAATTAGAATTTATGAGCACATTCTAGGTGTATTCTACAACACAGTGTGCATAAATTCTAATGCGCACAGCCTAAAAGGGGTGTGGCTATGGGTGTTTCAAAAAATTATGCACACTATTATAGAATACAGTCAATTTGTGCCTCAGCTGCAGGTATCTAGGCTTGGTTTTTGCCAGCCTAAATGGGTGCACCTACATTTTAGGCGCAAGCACTGCGTGTGAGCGTATTCTGTAAAGAAAGCCTAACTTTAGGCATACTTTATAGAATTACGCTAACCACCTGGTTTTACGGCACCAATTTTTAATTATTTTATTTATTCATTTTATATTACATTTATGTCCAATACATAAATGGGAAAGAAAAGAGAAAATATCAATTAAAACAAACATTAAGGAAAAATATCATCTTTGTTAGTCCACATTATTGTCCACAATTGGGGGATCAAAGATCAGGAAAACAATCTCAAAGAAAATAAGAAAAACACGAAAAGGTTAATCTTACAATTCATATTTTCTGAGGAAGGAAGGTTAATCGGTAATTGCAGCCGGTACAGTGGTAACTTAAAAGAAGTTGCTGCAGAGGGTTCTTTTAACTCCACAAACTCTTATAATTTCCTGGGTTCAACAAATAAGTAATCAGGAAATAAAACACTTACAAGGGAACTCTGTGCAGCGAGGCATTCATGCTTATGTTATAGGCGAATACCGGGCGTCTGAAGCCTTTTCCTCCCATTTAACAATTTGTTTGAGAGGTATTTGCTTGCTTTATGTAAAAGTGGATTTATATTCTTTAGCAAGTACCAGGTGTAGTTTGTACATATTTCTATGCATTTTTGTGGATGGAGATTTTCTCTTTTGCCTAACATATTTTTGTTGTTTCAGAAGGATCATACCCTGAGGCAGCTGACGCGAAACATGGCTCATGTTGGTGCCAGGTCCTAATGATTAAAGCTATGAGATTTTTATGAATCAAGTTCATATGAAGTAGTCTATATGAAGACTGAAAAACTGTCTGAGAATTCTGATGAAAATAGTAGAAAATATTTAAAATTAAAATACTATAAATAAACAAAAAGACAAATCAATTAGTGGATCGATGACAAGGAAGGTGAGTCATAAGGGAACACCCTCATGTGAAACACGTCACTATTGAGGTCCTATTGATTTAAGTCATGTGAATAGAATTAAGGTATTTGTGCTAGTTTCAACTATATTCCCAAAAATACATAATATGAATGGAACTTGCTATGAGAGTTTGAAAAGTGGTTAAACTGGTGTTATCTTTGGGAACTGAGTTATCTTTGACTCCCCTTTTTTGTAAATTTTTTGACCATATTAAGTGGATGTTTCTTCAAAGATCATTTATTATTCAGCTGCAAGTTTTTAATCAGAGGTCCATCTATCTGACAATGGTCAGTGTTTCACAGTTTAATTCCCCCTGCCTCAAGGGATTTTTCACAGGACCAGTGCTGCAGATTTATTTATTTGTAGCATTTGTATCCCACATTTTCCCACCAATTTGCAGGCTCAATGTGGCTTACATTTGCCGTAATGGCAGTTGCCATTTCCGGGTAACAGAATTACAAAGGTATTGCGTTAAGGTGCATACATACATGGTAACATACATGGAACATAACATATATGGGACAGATCATGGTATATATATATACACCATGTGCATACATACATGGTAAAGAAGAATACATTATGGTATTGCATGAAGGTTCCAGAGTAATAAATTGGATTGTAACATACATTAGGTCATCGACTATAGAGAGACCCTATTTGACATAAGGTTTAAGGTGGTAGTGCTTGATCATTAATAGCAAAGAGGTTAATCAGTCATGTGATAAGATTTAGGTTTTGTATAGATCGTGTATAGTGTTATTATTTAGTATTTAAGATGGATGTTTATGGTATGCCTTCTTGAAAAGATCTGTTTTTAGTAGCCTTCGGAAGATGGTTAGGTTTTGCGTTGTTTTTATGGCCTTCGGTAGTGCGTTCCATAGCTGTGTGCAGATGTATGAGAAACTGATCGCGTATGTGGATTTATATTTTAGCCCTTTACAGTTAGGATAGTGGAGATTGAGGAATGTGCGTGATGATCTTTTTACGTTTCCTTATAGGCAAGTCTATAAGGTCTGACATATAGGTCGGGGCTTCCCCGTAAATGATTTTGTGGACCAGGGTGCAAACTTTGAACGCAATTCGTTCTTTTAATGGGAGCCAGGGTAGTTTTTCTCTTAGGGTTTGGCGCTTTCCCAAATATGAGTCTGGCTGCTGTGTTTTGAGCGGTTTGAAGCTTCTTAATGATTTGTTCTTTGCATCCGGCATAAATGGCATTGCAGTAGTCTAGATGACTTAGCAACATTGATTGTACTAGGCTGCGGAATACTTCCCTTGGTAAGAAAGGTTTGATTCTTTTAAGTTTGCACATTGAGTAGAACATTTTCTTTGCTGTATTTTTCGCATAGTCTTCGAGTGTGAGATTTCGGTTAATTGTGACTCCCAGAATTTTCAGGCTGTCTGAGACTAGAAGGGTGTAGTTTGGGGTGTTTATGGTATTGGGTTTGTTTCTGTTGTATTGTGAGGACAGGATGAGACATTGTGTTTTTTCTACGTTTAGCTTTAGTTGGAATGCGTCTGCCCATGAGTTCATTGTTTGGAGGCTGTGTATGATTTCATTTGTGATTTTGGTTTTGTCTTGTTTGAACGGGATGTATATCGTGACATCGTCTGCATAGATGTACGGGTTGAGTCCTGGGTTGGATAGCGATTTGGCTAAAGGTGTCATCATTAAGTTAAAAAGGGTTGGTGAGGGCGGTGATCCTTGTGGTTTCCATTCAGGTTTCCATGGTGTTGACGTTTTTGAGTTAGAAATCACTTGATAAGTTCTTGCTGTTAAGAAGCCTTTAAACCATCTTAGTATGTTTCCTCCAATCCCGAAGTAGTCTAGGATGTTCGAGAGTATTTGGTGGCTGAGCATGTCGAACACGCTGGACATATCGAATTGTATGAGTAGCACAAATTTTTTCCAGTTGCAATTAGTTGTTTAAATTTGGTTATGAGAGTGGTTAGCACTGTTTCAGTGCTATGGTTGGATCGAAATCCTGACTGTGATTCATGTAGTATTGTGAATTTGTTTAGGTAATTGGTGAGTTGTTTGGTTACCATACTTTCCATTAGTTTTACTATCAGTGGGATGGATGCTACTGGTCGATAGTTGGTTGTGTCATTTAATTTTTTCTTTAAGTCTCTATTTACTGAGGACTGATGAAGTCAAGAAATGGAAGTTTTATTATAACAACTGTCATCTGTTTTCTAAGAGTGAATTATTTTCATTCTCAAATGTTCAGATAGCTGCTTCGAGGATCCCATAGTTGTTGAAAATAGACAGAACAATTACAAGTGGAGAGGATAGAAGGTTCAGAGTATTTGCTTTACTATGGAACTGTCTCCACCTCACTAGCTGAAGGCTTAATGAATCCCTAAATCTTTTGGCAGTATTGAATTTACCAGAGAGGTGTCTAACCTTTAGTCCATGCCATATTCAATTTTTATTATATTCAATCTGTTAAAATCAGGAAATAAATAGTAATTCTGTATTAAAATTTTCCAAAAGATGCCTTGTACCATGTAGAGATTGTCTCAGGTTCTGTTTACTTAGGGATTCAGTAAAACATACAGTTTGACTACAGATGCCTAAACATTTGCATACAACTGCACATTCATTTCTGCAGTCAATAAATGATTGAAGTAATCAAGGATTGGCTAGATGTTGCTCAACCTGGATTGGTGTTTTCAACAGAAACGTGGCTTAGAGTGGAGAATAATCTATTAGTTTTGGACTAATGTCCCTTAGGGTATAAATTAGTTCATAGTCCTCATTTAGATAAGACAGGAGGTGGTTTAGAACTTCTGTATAAATCCTTTTTTGTAGTATCCTTTCAGACACGTGGGTTAGAAATAAAGTTTGGTGAAATATTGGATACTTCTCTACAACAGAAATTGAGCATTATCTTAATTTATCTGGTCCCAGGTGCCTGATCTACCATCAGAGACACTCTTTATGAATTTTTGTCCTCCATTATAATAAGGTATGACTTTTTGTATAGTATAGTATAGTATAGTATAGTATAGTATAGTATAGTATTAATGTACCTTTAGAATCTCTACAGGATTATGGATTTTTTTTTTTTTTTTTTAGAAATCTGGGGTTTGATGGTTTATAATGCATTACAAACAGATTCTAAGGGCCACCAGCTTGACGTCCTGGCTTTT
Organism: Microcaecilia unicolor; assembly: GCF_901765095.1. Taxonomy (NCBI): domain Eukaryota; kingdom Metazoa; phylum Chordata; class Amphibia; order Gymnophiona; family Siphonopidae; genus Microcaecilia; species Microcaecilia unicolor. The sequence continues at coordinate 172,878,384 of NC_044036.1, read as the reverse complement.
ATGGGGAATAATTTCAGTATAATTTCCATAAGTGTTCCATGTTGGTCACCAAAGATTTGAGCTGATAATTTTTATTAGAATTTTCATTGAACTGGAAAAGAGATAATTATCTGAAATACACTGTTACAGCTAGAAACATTTTATGACTAGGGGGAAGATAGACTCCAATCATTTTTGGAGTTTAATTATTCCAAGATTGGAAGAAGGGTCAGAAGGATTTTCAGTATTTGATAATTGGAATAATTTAGTAAAGACAGATCAAATTGTTCCAATAACTGAGAAATCATATCTTCCATGAGTTAATATCCCTTGGTTTAATTCAGATTTATTAGATTTGAAACAATCCTGTTGACATTTAGAATGAAAATGGGTAAAAACAAGAATTAATGGTCAGGATTGAGTGGAGGAGACTAGTAGGTAACTATAAAGTTAAGATTAGGCAAGCTAGATCCTATGGTTCTTTAATACTTTCAGCAAACTCCAACACTAACCTTTTACAAAGGTGCAGTAGCGTTTTTAGTGCGCGCTAAACACTAGAGACACCCATAGGAATATATGGGCATGTCTAGCATATAGCGCACATTTATTTTTGCGAGCTCTAAAACACTAGCGTGCCTTTGTAAAAGGGCCCCTAAACAATCATTTCAAACAGTTAATCCTTTAAGTAAGCAGAACTATCTACAGTGTTGCAATCTACTCCTACATTGATTCTTACAGCACAGGATTTTGCAAATTACTTTCAAGATAAAGTTGTAATCTTACTGAAATCAGTTAGCTACTGTCCCCTAGTATTTACCTATTTTTGATTCGGTAAATTCGAGGAAATTGGCTGTTCCAGTTGATCGCTTTTGGACAGAACTTGCAATACCAAATATGGAGTATTTTACATTGTTATATAATAAGTTTTCTAAATCCTTTTGTCAGTTGGATATTTGTCCAAGAGCTGTATTGGCAACTGCTCCTCCAACATTTAAGGTAAGGCTTTATACTGCAATTATAGATTATCTAAAAACTGAACTGTTCCTTCAAAATTTGGGAGATATTTTGCTTAAACCTATTCTTAAAATTCCTCGTTAGATCCTACAGTAACAAGCAATTATAGGCCTATTGCCAATATACCAATGTTTACCAAGATCATGGAAGGTCTGATGGCTAGCAGTTGCAGGATTACTTAAGTGGACAACTTTCTTTTGCAAACACAATCAGGTTTCAGACCGGGATTTAGTACAGAAACGCTTTTAAATTAATTGTTAGCACAAGCTAAGGTTCTATTGTCTCAAGGTTACCAAGTCATTTTATTACAACTTGATTTGTCATCTACATTTGACTTTGTAGACCGTGCTATTATTTTGGGAAATTTAGGAACAGTAGGAGAAGTAATACAACGGTTTAAGGGAAGTTTTGTTTTAGGGAAAAGGGTTTATAGGATTTTAAAGAACAGTTAAAGTCTCGGCCTTGGAGTTCTGCAGTGGAGGTTTCACTGGGCTCCATTCTGTCTCTAATTTTATTTAATGTTTTAATGACAGCTTTGGGAGAATTTTTTGATTTCTCAAAAAATTGTGTCTATCTGTATGCAGATAACAATTCTTGAAGAACTATTGTTAGTAATGCGTACTTTATCTTTAAAATCAAGCTTGGTACCGGAGGATTGGAGTGCGGCCAATGTAACGGCGATTTTTTAAAAAAGGTTACAGAGGTGATCCAGGAAATTATAGACCGGTGAGCCTAACGTTGATGACGGGTAAAATGATAGAGACTACTATAATAAACAAAATTACTGAGCATATTCAAAAGCATGGATTAATGAGACAAAGCCAACATGGATTTAGTGAAGGGAAATCTTGCCTCACCAACCTATTACATTTCTTTGAAGGGGTGAACAAACATGTAGATAAAGGTGAGCGGTTGATATTGTGTATCTGGATTTTCAAAAGGCATTTGACAAAGTACCTCATGAAAGACTACAGAGGAAATTGGAGAGTCATAGGATAGGAGGCAGTGTTCTATTGTAGATTAAAAACTGGTAAAATATAGAAAACAGAGAGTAGGGTTAAATGGTCAGTATTCTCAATGGAGAAGGGTAGATAGTGGGGTTCCCCAGGGGTCTGTGCTGGGACCGCTGCTTTTTAACATATTTATAAATGATATAGAGATTTGAGTAACTAGTGAGGTAATTAAATTTGCTGATGACACAACGTTATTCAGAGTTTTTAAATCACAAGAGGACTGTGAAAAATTACAAGAGGACCTTACGAGACTGGGAGACTGGGCATCCAAATGGCAGATGATGTTTAATGTGAGCAAGTGCAAAATGATGCATGTGAGAAAGAGGAACCTGAACTATAGCTACGTAATGCAAGGTTCCACATTAGGAGCCAATAACCAGGATCTAGGTACATCGTTGATGATATGTTGAAACCCTCTGTTCCGTGTGCAGCGGCGGCTATGAAAGTAAATAGAATGTTAGGTATTATTAGGAAAGGAATAGAAAACAAAATGAGGACATTATAATACCTTTGTATCGCTCCATGGTGTGACTGCACCTCGAATACTGTGTGCAATTCTGGTCACCACATCTTTAAAAAGATAGTGGACTTAGAAAAGGTACAGAGAAGGGCGACGAAAATGATAAAGGGGATGGGACGACTTTCCTATGATGAAAGGCTAAAGCAGCCAGGGCTCTTCAGCTTGGAGAAAAGACGGCTGATAGAGGTCTATAAAATAATGAATGGAGTGGAATGGGTAGACGTGAATCACTTGGTTACTCTTTCCAAAAATACTAGAGAGGTCTATAAAATAATGAGTGGAGTGGAATGGGTTGACGTGAATCGCTTGTTTACTGTTTCCAAAAATACTAGGACTAGGGGGCACGCAATGAAGCTATAAAGTAGTAAATTTTAAATGAATTGTAGAAACTATTTATTTACTCAGTGTTCAATTAAACTCTGGAGTCTGTTGCCAGAGAATGTAGTAAAAGTAGTTAGCTTAGCAGGGTTTAAGAAAAGGTTTGGATAGCTTCCTAAAAGAAAAATTCATAATGGACTTGGGGAAAATCCACTGCTTACTTCTAGGATAAGAAGTATAAAATGTATTGCACTGTTTTGGGATCTTGCCAGATACTTGTAACCTGGATTGGCCACTGTTGGAAACAGAATGATGGGCTTGATGGACCTTCAATCTGTCCCAGTATGGCAATACTTATGTCCTTAGCTAGAACAGTTGAAGACAGTAATAGTCTAGAGATTATAGAACAATGGGCTTCACGATGTAAGTGTAAACTAAACACTAATAAAACAAAGATTTTGTGTTTATCTCCTCTTACTTGAGTCCCCACTAGTTCAGTTCTGAAAACTTGAGACTCTTATTTTTCCTTAGAGTCTTCGTTGAAGGTACTGGACTCTCAATTAGCTACTATGGGCCAAATTTTGCCCTTAACCAGGAAAGTATTTCTCAAGTTGAGACAGCTCCAGTGTATTAAATATCTGATGAGTCAACCCCATTTTCAAACTAGTTTGGGTGCTGGTGCTGTCTCAGCTTATTATAATTCACTCTATACTGGATATTCTCAGTCGTCTTTAAAACATTTGTAAATTTTGTAGAACATGGCAGCAAAATTGATTTGTGGAAGACATAAGTTTGATCATGTCATTTCTTTGTTACGATCACTTCATTGACTTCTATTGAAGCACGATGCAAATTTAAGCTCTGCATTCTTGTCCACAAATTATTTTAGGGTTTTGTCCCTGATTATTTGGTGGAGTTATTTACTGTGGGAACAACAGTTTATTCTCTGAGATCTAGGGACCGTTGTTTGCTGCAGTTTCTATCTGTAATGCATGTGAAGTATAAGTCCTATCATAGTTCTGGTTTTGTTTACTGCTCTGTGCAATGTTGGAATTCCCTTTCTTTGGAGCTGAGATTGGTTGAATCCTATCTGAGATTTTGTAAGCTATTAAAAACTTACATTTTCTATTTACCTTATGTAATGTTTTGAGTTTGTTTGATGTACTAATATAGCTTGGATGGTTTATATATGATTTTGTATTTTTGCATGTTTTTCTCAAGTGATGACCTAGTCTTCATTTGAATTGTAGTTCGCATTTATCCTTAGCTGGTATATAGCAGAAAAGAAATTTTGTTGTACTGTATTGTATTATTGTAGGAACCCCCACCCCCAAATAGAGTAGAGGATCCTAGGTAGGAAAAGCAGAATTGAGAATGTACTAAAGGAAGTAGAATTTTTCAAATTTTTATCCATTAGGGGTATTCTATCAGTGTTTATTTGTTAAAATCTAAAATCAGAAGCAGTAGCTATAATAATCTATTTAAAATTGAATTGAAACTGATTAAAAATAGGGTTGCATTTCAATTAAACATTTTTTTATGAATGTACAAAGCATTCACCAGTGAACAATACTGCGTGGAAATCTTATTCAGACAATTAAAGCTAATACAATAATGAACCAAGAACATTAAACTCGCAAGTGTGGCAGGATCGAAGATCTCAGCAGTACCTCAAGCAAAGAGAGATAAGAAGACAGGGCAAAAATGTGGTATGTATATCGAGCCCAATGAAGAATACTGGGGACCCCCCCCCCCCAATAAACATGCTCATTTTAATCACGCAATTAAAAAACAAGGAAGCTGGGGAAACTTCAAACAACAATATTGTATTTATTAATAAAATAACCATAAGAACAGTCTGGGGAGGGGGGAAGACATATGCAGTCACTCACAGCCCGTGTGACTGCATCTCTCTTCCCCCTTGCCCTCTCCAGACTACCTGCCTGCCTGATAGGGCCAGCGAGAGCAGCAGCAGCATTTGGCAGGCAGGCAGGCGGGAGCAGCAGCATTCGGGTGGGAGCAGGATAATGGATGGAGTCTATTTCTCTGCTAAATGTAGAGACAATGAAGAGCAAACTAATCATGACTATGGAGCCTGCATTTCTACTGCATGTAGAGGAGGAGTGGACTGCTACAATCCCAGGAGCCTTCATCCCCAATTCCATGCAATGGAAATGAAGAGCAGGTCAAAAGGGACCCCAAAGATTGCACCTTTGCTCTATGTGGGAGAAATGAAGAGCAACCTACAACCCGCCTGCTCAGAAGAGTGGGGCATGGTGAGCAACAAAAAAGTAAGTCAGGCAAGTGAGGTCTGAAAGAGTGCTGGGGCAGGCTAGAGAGAGGCACGACAGACAGATTGAGAAGAGCTAAGGAGAGGGGGTAAAGAGAGATTGACTGGTAGGAATTTACTGATGCTCAGAATGTTGGTGGGTTGGAGGCGGATGGGAAACAATGAGAGTGATGTGAAAGAAGATGGATTATGGTATCCTCCTTCTACATATCTCCTAACCCACTATCTTTCTCCCATTTTTTTCTTTAAAAATAAAGAAACCATCATCCGTGCAATTGCCAAATAACAAAATTTCCTATTCCCATTTGCCTTCCGTATGCCGTAAAGATTTTGTGTGAATTAACACCAGTTGTTATATACTTACGAAACAGAGTCTGATTTATAAAGGCAAAAAGTGGGAGAAAACTGTTGATAAATCTTTACTATGTTGATGTATGAAGTAGGAAACAGCAGAATTTATTTTCATCAATTTTATTTTGTAATGAATTGCTCAGATGGCTCCTAACATCCTAAGAAATTTCAACTACATAAAAAATGATACATTTCTGGAAAAGGACTTAGGTTTTGTCCTCATTAGCCAAAAATTGCAGGGCCAGCTTCATGAAATTACCATGTGCTCTCCCCTTCTAGTCAAGCTTTCTCAGTTAGTGGTTTGGATGGATTTGTTTCCATCATTTCAGGGATGCCTTCAGAGATGATGATGGACTTCAGTTTGCTTATAGTGAATCTCAGAGAAAGAAAATATATGCTATACTAGTAAAAAAGGCCCGTTTCTGACACAAATGAAACGGGCGCTAGCAAGGTTTTCCTTGGAGTGTGTATGTTTGGGAGAGTGTATGTGAGAGTGACTGTTTGAGAGTCAGAGTGAAAGTGTGAGTGTCTGAGAGAGAGAGTGAGTCTGGGTGTGAGTGTGTTTGTGAGAGAGTGTGTGTGTGAGAATGAGTGTGTGCAAGTGTGTATGTGAGACACAGTGTGAGAGAGAGTGTGTGTGTGTGGGCGAGAGAGAGAGTGTGTGTGAGACACAGATTCTCTGTGAGAGTGAGTGTATGAGACCAAGCGAGTGTGTGAGTGACTGTGTGGCACATAGAGAGTGAATGTGATACAGTGTGAGACAGAGTGTGTGAGAGTGAGAGTCAGAAAGACATTGTATATGAGAGAGAGAGTGTGAGCCGTGCCCTCCCAATCCATGGCCATCTGTCCCCTGCCCCCTCCATTCATCCTTTTCCAGCAATTCCCCTATCTCCCTGAGCCCTGCCCTCCCAATCCATGGCCATCCATGTTTCTCTGTCACCTGCCCCCTCCATTCATCCCTATCCAGCATTTCCCCTCTGCCTGAGGCCTGCCCTGCAATCCATATCCATCCATGCCCATCTGTACCCTCCATTCATCCCTATCCAGCAATTCCCCTCTCCCTGAGTCCTGCCCTTCCAATCCATGTCCATCCATGCTCCTCTGTCACCTGGCCCCTCCATTTTTCCCTATCCAGCATTTCCCCTCTCTGCCTGAGGCCTGCCCTGCAATCCATATCCATCCATGCCCATCTGTCCCCTCCATTCATCCCTATCCAGCAATTTCCCTCTCCCTGAGTCCTGCCCTTCCAATCCATGCCCATCCATGCTCCTCTGTCACCTGGCCCCTCCATTTTTCCCTATCCAGCAATTCCCCTCTCTCCCTGAGCCTTGCCCTCCCAATCCATGCCCATCCATGCTCCTCTGTCCCCTGCCCCCTCCATTCATCCCTTTCCAGCAATTTCCCTCTCTCCCTGAGGGATGCCCTCCCAATCCATGCCCATCCATGCTCCTCTGTCCCCTGCCCCCTCCATTCATCCCTTTCCAGCAATTTCCCTCTCTCCCTGAGGGATGCCCTCCCAATCCATGCTCCTCTGTCCCCTGCCCCCTCCATTCTTCCTTTTCCTGTAATTCCCCTCTCTTCCTTCCATGACCCCCCCCCTCGCATCCATGCTCCTCTCTGTCCCATGTCCCAGCTTGGCCCGCCCTCTTCTTCCCCTCCCCCTCTTCGCATCCATGCTGTCGTTTTCCCCCTGCCCTCCTGCTCCCAGTGTTCAACTTTGCTGCCGACCCTCTTCTATCCCCCTAACATCCCTTTTCTTTTGTTTTTTTTTTAAATTTACCTCCGTGGTGGCGGTTCCGGCAGCACAACGTCAGGGAAGGAGGCGGCGTTTCCGACGTCTAGCCTTCCCTTCGCTGTGTTCCGCCTTCTTCTGACGTCATCATTGACGTCAGAAGAGGGCGGAACATAGCGAAGGGAAGGCTAGAGACGTCGGGAGCGCCGCCTCCTTCCCTGACGCTGCCGGAACCGCCACCACAGAGGTAAATCTAATATACTAAAACGCACCGTGCGTGGGTGCGATCAGTTTGTTTTTTTTTCTGTCCCCGCGATCCGTGTGTTTTCCCCGCCCTCGACGTCATGACGTTTGACGCGAGGGCGGGGCAGAGACGGCTGGGTGGCTTCACACCACGAACGCCACAAACCCTTCAGGGAGTGTTTTAGTGACTTCAGAACGTTGTCCTCATTAGAACGTTCACGGTGTGTTTTATTATATTAGATATATATATATATATAATACAAAGGGAAGGAAAAATCTAGAAGTACTAGTATAGTGCTTCTCATTGATTTTGGAGGTAAACCTTTTACCCCACAGATGTCAAAAATCTGTACATACACAAAAACAGGTTGGAATGAAACCTAAATAAAATGAATCTGTTGTTCATGATACTGAATTTCCTTCAGTAGCACTAACAGCAGGAATATAGAGTGAAATTCACCATATGAAGCTCTCATTCTTTCCACCTTCCCCCACCCTGATCCCAGCAGTCAAATTCACTCTATCTACCCCTACCTACCAGTCACTCCCCACCCCTCCTCTCTCTTTATCCCCTCATCGTGGCAACAAGCAGGCACTCTCACTTTTCTGTCCTCCCCCAGCCCCAGCAGTCACTTCTCTTCTGAGGCCAATGCACCAAACAACTGTCTATCTCCCTCAGTTGACTTCCTTCATTCATATTCCCTGTGGTTCAGCTAGAGGAAAAGAGGGCCTCCTTCCTCTAAGTGTTAGGTTTTCAAGGCAGAAACTAGGTTCGTGAGCCCTTGGACCACTGCCGAGGAGCGGCAGTGGCAGGCAAAACCACCCTACACCAGAGACAAGGCAGAACTCTGACAGAAACAACTAAACGTCACCTGCACTTGACCGCCCTTCCCCAGGAGTTGAGCCCCTGGGTGCAGGCGGCCGGCAGGACTTACCGGACAGGGCAGGAACTGGATACCAACTAGGCTGAACAGGGACTGAGGGTCAGAGGGGAAAGGAATATACATGGGCAGCAAGGCAAGAAACTGGACTAGGACTCACAGACAGACAATACTACACAAGGCAGGCAATGGACAAGCTATAGGACAGGAACTGAAAGCTGCCAAGCAGCCACTAAAACAGGGTACAAACACTGACAGACAAGAGTCAGGACTAAAAGCTGCAGAGCAGCCACTAAGCAAGAACACAGCAGACAAGAGTCAGGACTGAAAGGTGCCACGCAGCCACTAAGAGAGAGAGACAGACAAACAAACAAACAAACAGAAACTAGACCAGGAAGACAGACCAGAAACAAGACTGGGAAATAAGCAATAAACCTAAGCTAAACTACACTCAGACTAACTAGAACCGGACAAGAAACTCAAACAAGAAACCAGACTAGGCAGAAGTGCAACAAAGCATCAACAAACCAGGGACCTTAGACGATGCAAAGGCCAATACAGAAGTTTCCACATGATTAATAAAGCCCATCAGCTGCTGAAGTTCAGCTGCAGGAATCACAAGGCAGCTACGGGTGCTGTTCAGGCACAAACAAGAGAAGCAAGTCTGGCAGCCCGGAAGATCCTGGACCAATCATGACCCATCTGTCCAGGTCATGACAGGGGCCTTGTCTTATCAGTAGTACTCTCGCAGTACCAAACTCCACTCCATGGTTCACAAATATTCCCTGAGACACTGTCTCTGTGAAGAACGCTCCTACTCACCTTCCCAGGAGATAAATTGGAAGGCTAGTGCAAGTAAACATCATCTCCTTGAATTAAGTCACTGGCACAGCTGTGCCAAGAAGTAGTTTTCTTTGCAAAAGAGCTGATTCATGTTGTATTGAGGCCTCAGGCTGCAGAATCCCTATTATTCAGAAAATATGGTTCAGGCATAACCAGGCCTCAGACCAGCAAAGGTGAGATAGAAGGAAAAACCCCTACAAGCCTATTTTATAAAGGCACATAGCCACCCATCTAATATAATAATTTGCTACTTGAATGTTCAAATGTGACTCACTGGGATCGTAACCACCTGCTGACGTCACTGGCCAGCACTAGAACCCTGCTTGCCTGACGTCAGGACTCATGAGGTGGTTACGATCCCAGTGAGAGAGCACGAAGCGTGCGACCGGCAAAAAGAACAGAGGACAGTTCAAGAACAGCGGGAGCGGGCAGAGACGCCCCTATGTGCACGTCGCCCCCCCTCCAAAATCTCCAACCCCCCTCTGCTACCCTCCCCCTCCCCCCTCTTACCGGGGTCCCGGTGGCAGCAGTGAAGAGCAAGCAGGCTCGGCAAATCTGCTGCCTTCCCTTCTCTTTGCTCTGACTCTGGTCCCGCCCTCATTTCCTGTTTCCGCAAGGGCGGGACCAGAGTCAGAACTCAGAGAAGGGAAGGCAGCAGAAAAGGAAAGGCAGCAGACTTGCCAAGCCTGCTCGTTCTTCACTGCTGCCGTCGGAACCCCAGCAAGGGGGGGGAGGTGAGGGTAGCAGAGGGGGGTTGGCGATTTTGGAGGGGGAGCGATGTGCACGTAGGGGGATGGGTGGGGCCAGTGTAGGGAAGGGCCGCGGGTGGAGGCATCGCAAGGACGTGTCTGTGAGACAGAGGGGGGTGGCGATTTTGGAGGTGGGGCAGGGGGTCTGGAACTCGGAGGACGGACAGAGAGAGAGAGAGAGAGATAGAGAGGGAAAGAGGGGGACTGGAACTCAGAGGAGAGGGGAGGGGGGCCTGGAACTTGGAGGGGGTGGGGAATGCACCACCTGTAAAAAACAAAAAAACAACAAAAAAGTAAACAGCACCCCCAATCAGGCCTCTAGAGAACACCTGGAAACTTATGGACAAAGTGGTGAGTTGCAGGGGAGTGGGAGAGGGGAGGGAGGATGGCCTAGAAAGAAAATCGGAGGGGAGGAAAGGGGGCCGTGGGACTTGGAGGGGACAGAGGGAGAGAGCGAGGGAGGGGGCAGGATAACCTTGCTAGCGCCCATTTCATTTCATACAGATACGGGCCTTTTTTACTAGTTTGACTATAAAATACATATTTTTTGTACATTTCAAATAGACACCCTTTTATAAAACTATCCCGTACAAGTGGATTCTAGCATTTGTTAGTTTGCAAAGGTTAATGGAAAAAGGGTAATGGAATTTGATATATCGCCTTTCTGTGGGACAATCAAATGATTGAAACGTATAATTCTGCGCATAAAATTTGCAAATTCAGCAAGATTGTTATAATTTAACTAATATTACAGCCCCTGTACACAGATACCATCCATACTTTTCCCAGCCCCCTCCCAGCACCCATAGCATTCATATTTTTTCCAGCGCCCACACATATCATCCCCCCCCTTTTTTTTACAGCCTCGTCCCTCCCTCAAACACATTCACTTTTTTTACAGCCCCCTCCTTCCACCCACACATATATAATCCACTTTTTTTAACAGTTCCCTCCCTCCCACCTTGCACTCACATGCCATCAATATTTTTTTTCAGCCCAGTCCTGAACTCACCCGTGAGGTAGGAGCAGGAAGAGCTGCATGGGAGTACATCTTTGAGGCAGGAGAGAATCCCACTCTTTCCTGCCTACTGCTGTGGGCTGGTGCTGCCACAACTTCCTATGACAGTCTCAAGAGATTAGTGCTTGAAGTCTCGGTGGCCATTTTGAAAAAGAGATGGCATGAGCCAGAGAGTGGCAGCAGCAGGCAGGAAAGAGTGGGGCTCTTTCCTGCTTTCGAAGAGACCATTAGACCATCAGGGTGTACTCAGGCAGGCCCAGGAGAGCGGCGAGGGAACCAACCAGTCTTTGCTGCGGGCTGGGGAATGCCCACTGATGCTCGAGGGTGGGGTGGTAGGGATGCCAACCAGCCTTGGAGTGCAAATTCTACATAAAAATACAGAATTCTGTGCAAATTCTGTGCTCCACAGTCGCAAAGAATTCCAGCAGGAGTATTATATGCAGGAACTTTCTCTGTCCCTAGTGGGCTTATAATCTAAGTTTTTGTACCTGGGACAATGGAGGGTTAAGTGACTTGCTCAGAGTCACAAAGAATTAACGATACCTCTTTTATAAAGGTATAGTTAATGTTTTGCATTAGCCTTGAGGTGGGGGTGGGGGAAGGTTGTAAGAAATGGGAATTTGGGCATCCACTGACACTTGCATTAGCCTCTAGAGCTTAACTGGAAGTTACTTTGGAGACAATTCTGTAAGTGGGCAAATCCATTTAGACACCTCAATGCCATACGGTAACAGCCAATTCTATAAAGGCATCTTGGTACCCAGACTCCATTATAGAATATTAGTGTAAACCGGTATTGACGTGTCTTACATTTACACACCCGCAATTACACCAGACAGAGACCTGGCATGACCATGGTCAAGTAAATGCAGCAGGGATGTGCCTGACAATATTCTGTAAGATATGTGCTTAAGTGTGAGCCTCACCTTTGTATATTCTCCCCTTGCATTTATGCACTATGTCGCTTACATGTGCTGCTATGGCGCAGCATTTAGGCATCCTGCTGTTACTTTCACGGTTAAGTGTATACTTGTATAACTGATAGTATTCTGTACATTTAAATGCACAACAGATGCATAAATGCAGATGGCCTTTTAATGTGGTTTATGCTAACCACATATTTATTATTTTATTTATTATTTATTTATTTTGATTTTGCTGACACCTTTTTCAGTAGTAGCTCAAGGTGAGTTACACTCTGGATATTTCTCTGTCCCAGGAGAGCTCACAATCTAAGTCTGTATCTGAGGCAATGGAGGGTTAAGTGACTTGCCCAAGATCACAAGGAGCAGCAGTGGGATTTGAACTGGCCACCTCTGGATTGAAAGACCAGTGCTCTAACCACTAGGCCACTCCTCTACTCCACATATTAATATTAATGAAGCTCAGTTTTATTTTATGCAATAGTTTGCATTAGATTATGGTACATCCAAGTCGATGGTAACTGTGTGCTAAACAACACAAGTGTTAACTTCCTTTAGTAAACAGCACCTTGTGTATTGCTGTAAAATTGTTTTTGGATCTGTGTTTGTAAAAGAAAAGTATATTAAAAATAAATCAAGAAACAATGAAGGCAAAAAATTTTTGGACCCATATACTTTTCCAAAACACACTTAAGAGATCATTATAAAGATAAAACCAGGTTTGTCTCAAGTTTTAAACAGCAACAGCTGCTACCCATATACCTCTATCACATGAAATGCCAAACCTTGGCTTTACATCATGAACTAGGAAGACTGAACAACAGAATAACAAAATCTGTTAAAAATATTAGGATATGTTCAGCAGGCAAGGAAACTTGAAAACTGCAGTATTAGTAAATTAGATGAACATAAGAATAGCCATACTGGGTCAGACCAATGTTCCAAGCAGTCCAGTATCCTGTTTCCAATAGTGTCCAATCCAGGTCACAAGTACGTGGCAGAAACCCAAACAGTAGCAACACTCCATGCTATCAATCCAAGGGCAATCAGTGGCTTCCCCATGTCTGTCTCAACACTCCATGCTATCAATCCAAAGGCAATCAGTGGCTTCCCCATGTCTGTCTCAATAGCAGACTATGGACTTTTCCTCCAGAAACTTGTCCAAACCTTTCTTAAACCCTGATACACTTACCGCTGTTACCACATCCTCCAACAGTGAGTTCCAGAGCTTAACTATTCGTTGAGTGAAAAGATATTTCCTCCTATTTGTTTTAAAAGTATTTCGATATCATTTCATTAAGTGTCTCTAGTCTTTGCACTTTTTGAAAAAGTAAAATATCGACTCACTTCTACTCATTCTGCACCACTCAGAATTTTCTAGACTTCAATCATATCCCTCCTCAACCATCTCTTTTCCAAGCTGAAGAGCCCTAACCTATTTAGCCTTTCCTCATGAGAGAAGTTCCACCCCCTTTATGAACAGTACCATTTAGGAGTACCACTGGCTGAACTATGCCCCACAGGATTCACTATCCTGCACCAACCAAGACAAGGGAAGAGGGGTGGAGGAGTAGCAGTCCTGATCCGACAGACAATCAAACTGTGCAGAGTCTCCACCCCCCCCCCCCCCCCCCCACCTGTCTGAGTCAGAATGCCTGCTAATCAAGCTGGAACCAATGTGGCTGCTCAAGGTCTACAGAGCATCTTGCAACACCACATCATCTGTACAAGAACTGCTGAATCTGGTGACTGAGATAACCCTGAGCAACCCTAGGTTACTGATCTTGGGAGACTTTAATCTACATGTTGAAACTCAGACACCACTACTGCTGTCTTCCTTGATACGATGGCAGCTCTAGGATTCATTCAAGTGATCAAATCTCTAATACATGAAAAGGGCCATATGCTAGACCTGGTGTTCTGCAAAGGGGTCGGACAGCAGTCGAATCAACGACTGGCTAACTGAAAGTAATTGGCTAGACCCATGTCATTCTGGGTTCAGACCTGGGTATAGAACCGTTCTTGTGTCCCTTCTTGATGATCTGCATGGAAACATAGTAGATGATGGCAGAAAAAGACCTGCACGGTCCATCCAGTCTGCCCAACAAGATAAATTCATATGTGCTACTTTTTGTGTATACCTTACCTTGATTTGTATCTGCCATTTTCAGGGCACAGACCGTAGAAAGTCTTGCCCAGCACTAGCCCTGCCTCCCAACCACCAGCTCTGCCTCCCACCACCGGCTCTGCCACCCAATCTTGGCTAAGCTTCTGAGGATCCATTCCTTCTGAACAGGATTCCTTTATGTTTATCCCACGCATGCTTGAATTCCGCTACCGTTTTCATCTCCACCACCTCCCGAGGGAGGGCATTCCAAGTATCTACCACTCTCTCCTGGCATTTTTCTTGAGTCTGCCCCCCCTTCAATCTCATATCATGTCCTCTAGTTCTACCGCCTTCCCATCTACGGAAAAGGTTCATTTGCGGATTAATACCTTTCAAATATTTTAACGTCTGTATCATATCACCCCTGTTTCTCCTTTCCTCCAGGGTATACATGTTCAGGTCAGCAAGTCTCTCCTCATATGTCTTGTAACGCAAATCCCATACCATTCTCGTAGCTTTTCTTTGCACCGCTTCAATTCTTTTTACATTCTTAGCAAGGTATGGCCTCCAAAACGGAACACAATACTCCAAGTGGGGCCTCATGAACGACTTATACAGGGGCATTAAAATCTCTTTTCTTCTCTGCTGGTCACACCTCTCTCTATACAGCCTAGCAACCATCTAGCTATGGCCACCGCCTTGTCACATTGTTTCGTCGCCTTCAGATCCTCAGATACTATCACCTCAAGATCCCTCTCTCCGTCCGTACCTATCAGACTCTCCCCGCCTAACACATATGTCTCCCGTGGATTTCTACTCCCTAAGTGCATCACTTTGCATTTCTTCGCATTGAATTTTAATTGCCAAACCTTAGACCATTCTTCTAGCTTCCTCAGATCCTTTTTCATGTTTTCCACTCCCTCCCTGGTGTCCACTCTGTTGCAAATCTTAGTATCATACACAAAAAGCCAAACTTTACCTTCTAACCCTTCGGCAATGTCACTCACAAATATATTGAACAGAATCGGCCCCAGCAACGATCCCTGAGGCACTCCACTACTCACCTTTCCTTCCTCCCAGCGAATTCCATTAACCACCACCCTCTGGCTTCTGTCCGTCAACCAGTTCCTAATCCAGGTAATCACTTCAGGTCCTATCTTCAGCCCGTCCAGTTTATTCAAGAGCCTCCTGTGGGGAACCATGTCAAAAGCTTTGCTGAAATCTAAGTAGATTACGTCTATAGCACGTCATTGATTCAATTCTCCGGTCACCCAGTCAAAGAAGTCAATGAGATTCGTTTGACACGATTTCCCTTTGGTAAAACCATGTTGTTTCGGATCTTGCAACTTATTGGCTTCCAGGAAATTCACTATCCTTTCCTTCAGCATCGCTTTCATTACTTTTCCAATAACCGAAGTGAGGCTTACCGGCCTGTAGTTTCCAGTTTCTTCCCTATCACCACTTTTGTGAAGAGGGACCACCTCCGCCATTCTCCAATCACACGGAACTTCTCCCGTCTCCAAGGATTTATTAAACAAATCTTTAAGAGGACCCACCAGAACCTCTCTGAGCTCCCTCAATATCCTGGGGTGGATCCCGTCCGGTCCCATGGCTTTGTCCACCTTTAGATTTCCTAGTTGTTCATACACACTCTCTTCCGTGAACGATGCTATATCCACTCCACTCTCATATGTACTTTTGCCAGTCAATTGTGGTCCTTAGTGTTGCTCGATTTCTCGGTAGCCTTCAACAACATGGATCATAATACTATGCTTACAAGACTGGCAGAAATAGGTATCAGCTTCTCATTTTTCCCCCCAAACCCCCCCCCCCCCCCCCCCCCCCCCCCCATTTTCTATTTCTGTTGATGGCTCTCTCATTCTCCCTGTCTCCTCAGCTCGAAACCTTGGGGTCATCTTTGACTCTTCTCTCTCCTTCTCTGCTCATATCCAGCAGATCGCCAAGACCTGTCGTTTCTTTCTTTACAACATCCGTAAAATCCGCCCCTTTCTTTCTGAGCACTCTACCAAAACCCTCATCCACACCCTTGTCACCTCTCGTTTAGACTACTGCAATCTGCTTCTTGCTGGCCTCCCACTTAGTCACCTCTCCTCTCTCCAATTGGTTCAAAACTCTGCTGCCCGTCTCGTCTTCTGCCAGGGTCGCTTTACTCATACTACCCCTCTCCTTAAGTTGCTTCACTGGCTCCCTATCCGTTTTCGCATCCTGTTCAAACTTCTTCTACTAACCTATAAATGTACTCACTCTGCTGCTCCCCAGTATCTCTCCACACTCGTCCTTCCCTACACCCCTTCCCGTGCACTCCGCTCCATGGATAAATCCTTCTTATCTGTTCCCTTCTCCACTACTGCCAACTCCAGACTTCACGCCTTCTGTCTCGCTGCACCCTATGCCTGGAATAAACTTCCTGAGCCCCTACGTCTTGCCCCATCCTTGGCCACCTTTAAATCTAGACTGAAAGCCCACCTCTTTAACATTGCTTTTGACTCGTAACCAATTGTAACCACTCGCCTCCACCTACCCTCCTCTCCTCCTTCCTGTACACATTAATTGATTTGATTACTTTATTTTTGTCTAATAGATTGTAAGCTCTTTGAGCAGGCACTGTCTTTCTTCTATGTTTGTGCACTGCTGCGTACGCCTTGTAACGCTATAGAAATGCTAAAAAGTAGTAGTAGTAATCAGTGGCACAGTATTTACTTGGTTCAAATCCTGTCTGTCAGATACTACTACTACAACAATCAGTTATGTTTAGCAGTAACATATCATTACCTTGGGCACTGGACTGTGGGGTGCCACAGGGATCCATACTGTCTCCTATTTTATTTAATACCTACCTCAAACTTCTGGCTGAGCTGCTTCGGTCAATGGACACAAAATTCTGCGTCTATTCTGATGATGTGCAATTACTCCTACCCATTGTACCAGATCTACCCACAGCCCTGAGTAAACTGAGATTTGTCGGCCTAACCGCAACTAAGAAACGGGCAAACAACAACAAACTTTGTCTGAACCGAAATGAAACAGAGATTCTTTGGGTACCAAACACAAATGGACAAATACCAGACTTCAAAATGGTAGATAGTGGGGTTCCCCAAGGGTCTGTGCTAGAACCACTGCTTTTTAACATATTTATAAATGATCTAGAGATGGGAGTAACTAGTGAGGTAATTAAATTTGCTGATGAGACAAAGTTATTCAAAGTTGTTATATCGCAAGAGGATTGTGAAAAATTACAAGAGGACCTTACAAGACTGGGAGACTGGGCATCTAAATGGTAGATGATGTTTAATGTGAGCAAGTGCATGTGGGAAAAAGGAACCCAAATTATAGCTATGTAATATAAGGTTACAAGTTAGGAGTCACCAACCAAGAAAGGGATCTAGGCATCGTCGTTGATGATACGTTGAAACCTTCTGCTCAGTGTGCTGCGGTGGCTAAGAAAGCAAATAGAATGTTAGGTATTATTAGGAAAGGAATGAAAAACAAAAACGAGGACGTTATAATGCCTTTGTATCGTTCCATGGTGCGACCGTACCTCGAATATTGTTTTCAACTCTGGTCACTGCATCTCAAAAAAGATATAGTGGAATTAGAAAAGGTACAGAGAAGGGTGACAAAAATGATAAAGGGGATGGGACGACTTCCCTATGAGGAACAGTTGAAGCGGCTAAGGCTCTTCAGCTTGGAGAAAAGGCCGCTGAGGGGAGATATGATAGAGGTCTATAAAATAATGAGTGGAGTGGAACCAGTAGACGTGAATCGTTTGTTTACTCTTTCCAAAAATACTAGGACTAGGGGGCATGTGATGAAGCTACAAAGTAGTAAATTTAAAACGAATCGGAGAAAACTTTCTTCACTCAATGTGTAATTAAACTCTGGAATTCGTTGCCAGACAATGTGGTAAAGGCGGTTAGCTTAGCAGGGTTTAAAAAAAAGGTTTGGACGGCTTCCTAAACGAAAAGTCCATACACCATTATTAAAATGACTTGGGGAAAATCCACTGCTTATTTCTGGGATAAGCAGGAGAAAACATATTGAACTTTTTTTGGGATCTTGCCAAGTATTTGTGACCTGGATTGGCCACTGCTGGAAATAGGATGCTGGGCTTGATGGACTTTTGGTCTTTCCCAGTGTGGCAATACTTATGTACTTAAATACCTTTTCGGAAGTATGAGCTCCACCTAGGTATCTTGGGATACTGCTAAACTCATCACTCACTCTGATCCCACAAATTCAAAAAACCTTCAAAAATCATTTGTATCACCTATAGTAGCAACTAAATCTCTCTCAATATACTGAAAAGACGAGTCTGACCACAATGGTCCATGCCATGATAACATCACTAGACTACTGTAATGCCCTATATACTGGCCAAACAAAAAAGAGTTTGTATCAGCTCCAACTAATTCAAAATGCTGCAGCACGACTGATAGAAGGCTGCAAGTGGCATGACCACATCAAGCCCTTCCTGAAAAAGCTACACTGGCTACCAGTACCTTAACAGGGCTAAATTTGATTTTCAAGATCCTCACACAAAATGGGCCAGAGTACTTAAAGAATAAGTTAGCCCTTTACTACACCTGTAAGACCTCTAAGGTCCTCTCAAGGATCATCACTATCTGTACCCTCATCAAAAGAAATTGTACGATGTGATACCCACCAGCGAGCCTTCTCAGGAGTAGCCCCCACGCTCTGGAATTTACTCCCAGAAGAGCTACATATAACTTGAGACTACCACTACTTCAGGAAGCAGAAGAAAGCCTGGATCTTCTCCCAAGCCTTTAATAAATAGGGTGACTGACTATACACCCATTCTAGCTTGCTACACATACTGTAACTTAGATTAGTAGACAAAGAACTTACCTTGATTTTAGCTAATCATCAAATTATCCCAACTGACTGTACCACACATCTTGTTCCTATCATATTGCTCTTGGACCCTCAGCTACAGTGGGGGAAATAAGTATTTGATCCCTTGCTGATTTTGTAAGTTTGCCCACTGACAAAGACATGAGCAGCCCATAATTGAAGGGTAGGTTATTGGTAACAGTGAGAGATAGCACATCACAAATTAAATCCGGAAAATCACATTGTGGAAAGTATATGAATTTATTTGCATTCTGCAGAGGGAAATAAGTATTTGATCCCCCACCAACCAGTAAGAGATCTGGCCCCTACAGACCAGGTAGATGCTCCAAATCAACTCGTTACCTGCATGACAGACAGCTGTCGGCAATGGTCACCTGTATGAAAGACACCTGTCCACAGACTCAGTGAATCAGTCAGACTCTAACCTCTACAAAATGGCCAAGAGCAAGGAGCTGTCTAAGGATGTCAGGGACAAGATCATACACCTGCACAAGGCTGGAATGGGCTACAAAACCATCAGTAAGACGCTGGGCGAGAAGGAGACAACTGTTGGTGCCATAGTAAGAAAATGGAAGAAGTACAAAATGACTGTCAATCGACAAAGATCTGGGGCTCCACGCAAAATCTCACCTCGTGGGGTATCCTTGATCATGAGGAAGGTTAGAAATCAGCCTACAACTACAAGGGGGGAACTTGTCAATGATCTCAAGGCAGCTGGGACCACTGTCACCACGAAAACCATTGGTAACACATTACGACATAACGGATTGCAATCCTGCAGTGCCCGCAAGGTCCCCCTGCTCCGGAAGGCACATGTGACGGCCCGTCTGAAGTTTGCCAGTGAACACCTGGATGATGCCGAGAGTGATTGGGAGAAGGTGCTGTGGTCAGATGAGACAAAAATTGAGCTCTTTGGCATGAACTCAACTCGCCGTGTTTGGAGGAAGAGAAATGCTGCCTATGACCCAAAGAACACCGTCCCCACTGTCAAGCATGGAGGTGGAAATGTTATGTTTTGGGGGTGTTTCTCTGCTAAGGGCACAGGACTACTTCACCGCATCAATGGGAGAATGGATGGGGCCATGTACCGTACAATTCTGAGTGACAACCTCCTTCCCTCCGCCAGGGCCTTAAAAATGGGTCGTGGCTGGGTCTTCCAGCACGACAATGACCCAAAACATACAGCCAAGGCAACAAAGGAGTGGCTCAGGAAGAAGCACATTAGGGTCATGGAGTGGCCTAGCCAGTCACCAGACCTTAATCCCATTGAAAACTTATGGAGGGAGCTGAAGATGCGAGTTGCCAAGCGACAGCCCAGAACTCTTAATGATTTAGAGATGATCTGCAAAGAGGAGTGGACCAAAATTCCTCCTGACATGTGTGCAAACCTCATCATCAACTACAGAAGACGTCTGACCGCTGTGCTTGCCAACAAGGGTTTTGCCACCAAGTATTAGGTCTTGTTTGCCAGAGGGATTAAATACTTATTTCCCTCTGCAGAATGCAAATAAATTCATATACTTTCCACAATGTGATTTTCCGGATTTAATTTGTGATGTGCTATCTCTCACTGTTACCAATAACCTACCCTTCAATTATGGGCTGCTCATGTCTTTGTCAGTGGGCAAACTTACAAAATCAGCAAGGGATCAAATACTTATTTCCCCACTGTATATGGTAAGCCATATTGTAGAAAATCTTTAGCACCACACCTATGTTAGTTGAATGTTCTAATGCACGCTTATTAGGTGTATCATTAGTATTATGCTAACATTGTATCATATTTCTGGTATTTGAATTTTAGTGCTGTTAAATGTGTATATTTTTGATACTGTTTCACGGTAGCTCTATTATTAGGTTTCAATTTACTGTTTTCAAGTTTACCTCATTTATTGTATTTATGTTTATTCTTGGTTATTTTACTATTGTTATGCTGTTAACAAAATTGTAAGTTTTATTTTAAACTATACCTGCTGTACATCGTCTTGGGTGAATCTCTTCATAAAGGTGGTTAATAAATCCCAATAAATCATAAAGTAGTACATTAGAGTTGTTATTAACAATGGGCCTGGACAATGCAGGGTGCTTTTTAACTACAGAGATAGCTGAATTAGGACTAGCTGGCTTGCATCACAAAAACACATTAACTTCAAACTGAATTTTGACTTTTGGACTAGCAGCTCGACCTGAAAAGCATGTAGCAGCATTCATATACATGAGCAGGTTTCAGAGGTTCCTTTCAATAGTGAAGAAATACATATTTCAATGCCCTAATGATATAAATGCTACAGTTCAAATCTCTACTTCTAAATCAAGGTAGTATAAAACACTGGTTTTTTCAATGGAGTCGATATTCAACAGCCAGACAAAGCTCCTGAACATTTAAATTGCCTGTTTGGGGCTGCTAAATTTTAGCAACACTTAACTGGTTAGTGCCAAACTGTAAACTGGCTATTTTGGGGGTGTTTCCGGAGGGCAGAGTCAGCACTATGCTGGGAGTTATTAGTATAAAAATGGTACTAAAAATCATGGGAGAAGATCAGACTCATAAAAACAGTCCTCCCTGGGTGTCGTTTCCTATTCCTGCCTTGGCCTACTGAGATGTTGGTCAGGCCTTGGGAGGGAGCGCTGAGAAGTGGGTGGTTATCTGTGGAAGCTTCCTCCCCTAAGGTACTGGAGAGCAACACCATCTCAACATACAATGGCTCAGACACCCTACGAGGCAATGCATGGGTCTCCAGAATGGATTGCAGCTCCACCAGGTTTGATGTCAATGGCTTTGATGCCTCCGCATCACAAAAGGCTAAGAGGCATCCCATCTCCTCCTGGAGAGCCATCAGTAAAATCTGGGGCTCATCTAGTATAGTCACATCCTTTGAAGATATTGGAGCCAAATCGATAGCCTGGCCCAGGCTTGATAGAGGCTGGCACCTCTGCTCCGAGTCTCAGGGGGGTGAGTGGCCCACAAGGCATGGGTGCTTCTCAGGTATTGATGATCTTGATGCCCCTGTGCATTGAAGGGGACAAATGTTGATGCTTATTGTCCTCCATCCAACATCGGGGTTCCTTAGCATTGACAAAAAAAAGTCTAACCCTTACTTGTCTTCAGGGATAGGATCAGCGGTTATCTGATTCTGGTGGCCGCAACCGACGTTTTATGTCAAGACAGGTGGAGACCTCCTCAATGCCGATGCACCTCCAGGAGCCGTTGGGACTAATGCTTCTGATGCAGAAGTCGATGGACCAGACTTCTCTGCATCAAAAATTTGTGCGCACCATTTCTCATCACTAAAAATCTGTGTGCACTATTTCTCATCACCATCAATATTTCTTCTTGACATCTTGGCAAGCGGGACTCCCAAAATCCATGTTCAGTCCTTTGCTTCTGGAGACTGGGAGGGTTTGGAAGCAAAATCCTCTCGTCAGCGCTGCTATACAACAAAGCAGCCTGCGTGCAACATATAACAGCCACGGTAGAAGCCATCACATTTCAACAGAATAAGCAAATTTCAATAAAATTACATCTTCTACACTCTTAAATATCTCAAACGTGTGTTGGGCAAGGTGAAGTGCCCTAATACAGTGTCCACAGAAACGGTAAGTTAATTATTCTTTTACAAATATAATTAGGTTCTTTGGTTTCTTGTGATTCTACAGCCATGACAACTAAGGCAAAATCTGCTATTCTCCCAAAAATTTGAGAAACCAGAAGCCCTGATAGTTGTCTTCCAGAGGAACTGCCACACTGTCTATTCCCTTCCTCCTTCAACTGCAACAATTTTCCTTTTCTTGCTTCCCATTATTGCCAGTCTTCCTCCTCTATCTCTCACTGTAATCTTTTCCTGGTCCTCCTCATTCCAGATACCACAATCTTCTATTTTCACCTCTGCATGCCCTAAGCCCAGCCATTAGAACTTTCTTCCTTCTCTTGTCTACCCCAAGCCATTGCAGCTTTCCATTTTCTTCTTATCTATGCTATCCACCACAAATTTCCTTTGTCTACCCCACCTTACACTGGTCACTGGAATGATGAAATAAAAAAGATGAGAGATGAATTGGAAATGAACGACTTGAAGGGATGTTAGATGAAAGGGGAAAGATAGAAGTATGAGAAGAGCAAGATGAAAAATGAGGGACCAAGACTGGAAGAGGAGACATTTAAAAGGAAAATAAATACTTCTTTGGAAGTTACAGTGAGACAGAGTAAGGTAAAGAACAGTAAAACAAACATGAAAACTAAAGTAGAAAACAAACTGCAGAGTGGAAAATATTTTATTTGTAAAGAATACTCCTAGTACAATTCTTTTCAATAAAATTGTGCTTTTCTGCATATATAATTATCATATAATATATATATATATATAATTATATGCATAGCATATTGAAAAATGGTTCCACTGAATTTTCTGTTAGAATGCTAGTAACAGAATACACTCACAATTCCTTACTCTCCAGCCGTTCTCCTTTGTTCTCTTAATAATCACCGACTTGTATTACCAGGCAACAAGTTCGCTCAATTAGAGTTCACCAGAAATCGTGCTTTCTTTTTTTTGCTGTACCCTCTTTTTGGAACTCGCTTCCACTCCATATCCATGCTGAGACCTCATCTAAGGCGTTTAAATCTGCATTAAAGGCTTGGCTTTTTGCACAAGCCTTTGAATCTTTCTAAATATGTTCCCCTTTCAGAATCTGACACTGTGGTAGTATGTTATAGATTTTAGCTCTCCGTTGTTTCTGCATGTCTGTTTTTATTTCTTCCTTTTCTATACTTACTGAGTTGGTTTCTGCTAGGACCTGTTATCTTTCCTATTCAAACTGTAGTTCTTTGCTATTTTCATTCTTTTACATTTTATTTATTGTAAGCCGCTGAGACCTGTGAGTTAGCTTTGGCAGTATAGCAAATTTTAATAAACCATAACCCTATGGACCCCTTTTACTAAAGCTTAGCGCACACTAATTGCTGTGTCTCCTATTTTATACCTATGGGCCATGTAGCACTTAGTGCATATTAATGTCTGTTAGAGCATGCTAAGCTATAGTAAAAGAGTCCCATAAGTAAATAATAGCAGAAAGTGTGCAGCAGCAGTTGAGTGGAAGGGTAAAAGGACACGTTGAGAGAAAGCTTTGTTGGATCTACTTTTTTAAAGACTTTGACAAAAGTATAAAACTACTTATGTTAGAATTGTATTTGTAGTATAAAGGAAAATGCCATCCAGTAGGTAGACCTCCATTTTGTACCTGTATTAATCACCACAGAACAGGGGTACTTAAAGAGGTCTACAGACCAGTCGGGTTTTCAGAATATCCTTAATGCTTATGTTTATTAAAATACTTGCTATCTTATTAATACGCACATGGCCTAGTGGCAGGGGTGTGCTGGTAAATTGTTAACAGGGGGCTCTCTCTCGCCAGCAAAGTAAAAGAGAATTCAGGAGGGGCCCAAGCCCACATTTTGGGATCCATTTGTTAAAGTAGCCATGGAGAACCGGCTCCCAAAGTTCTTAAAAACTTAACAAATGGCTCTCGAGAGCCTGTGAGAGCCTGCTCCAGCACACCACTGCCTGGTGGTTTACAATAAAAAATTAAAATTAGAAAAGAACACCAAATATCATATAGAAAAGGAGTAGACCATTCAAACCAGAAAATAGATAAAAGCAAACACTACATACTGCATTACCGTGATCCTCGTGACATCACAGAACCTCAGGAAGATCTTAGGCCAGTACCAAAAGCTTGTTCGAAAAAGTGGGTTTTCAGAAGGACCTTAAATCTGGAGAAGCGTATGAACGAGTAGTCTTATAATGAGTTAATTTAGGGGAGGGGAGAACTATTTAGTTGGAGTCAAGTGAATGTCATGAACAAGCTGGGGTATAAGGAATTGTAGCAAATGATGTGCTTTATGAGTAAGGCAGAAAACTTTGAACCAGTGTCTATAGGGGATAGGTAACCATTACAATTTGATGAAAAGTGGAGTGACATGATCATAACGTTTTGCTTTACAAAGAAATCTAGCAGCAGAATTATGAAGCGTTTGTAAATGGTGGAGAAGAAAAGAAAAAATTCCACAATAAATTGTTTTGCAGTAATATGACTGGGATATGACAAAAGCATGAATTAATATATGAAGTGAATTAAAATCCAAATACTAACTAACGGAGAAAATACAACGGAACCAGTAGAAGCCTTTTTTTTATCACTTGAGATACTTGTAAATAAAAAGGTTTAGAATCAATAATAACTCCAAGATAACGAAAAGAATTAACTAGGGAGAACTGAATATCAAAAAAGTGAAATTGGTGAGGAAGGGGTAAATCCAACAGGATATAGTTTTGGAAGGGTTGAGCACCATTCAGTGAAGGGTAAGTCAATTAGAAAAAGAATAGGCCAGGTATAACTGGTGAAACTGGGAACATCAGTAGGATGTTGTTGGCATAGAAAAAAACCTTTATATTACAATTCTGTACATGTAGGGCCAAAGGACTAAGAAAAATATTGAATAATAGTGGAGTCAGCATAGAACCTTGGGGTACACCGCAGTTAAGAGGCACCACAGATGAGGTTGATAAGGTAGCAGAGACTGAAAAATATCTATCAGAGAGATAGGATGAAAACCAGTTAAGAACTGAACCCTGAATTCCAACACAGCAAAGCTGTGCAAGGAGAAGAGAGTGATCAACCAAGTCAAATACAGCAGAGAGGTCAACAGAGACAAGAAGAACATTTTTACTTGCATCAAGAAAGAAGTGTAATTCACTGATTATTTATTTATCACATTTGTACCCCACATTTTCCCACCTATTTGCAGGCTCAATGTAGCTTATATCAAACCGTAGAGGCAATCGCCAATCCAGTAAATATACAAATACAATATAGTGTAGTGATCAGGGAGCATCAAAAGAACAGGGTATAAAGGGGAAAAAGGAGGGAAGGTTAAGAGTGTCCAAAATGGTCCATTAATTTGCTGTGTTGCAGGATATAGGGACATATGATGAATCCTTGGGATAGGCCTTTCCGAATAAGCTGGTCTTGAGTGATTTCATGAAATTAAGATGATTGTGAATAGTTTTTACAGCTTTTGGCAGTGCATTCCATAGTTGAGTACTAATAAAGGAGAAGGTGGAAGCAATAAGTGGATTTATATTTGAAGCCGTTGCAGCTAGGGTAATGAAGGTTTAAGTATGAACGGGATGATCTGGAAGGTAGGTTAATTAAGTTGGTCATGTATTAGAGCAGTTAAAGTAGTTTCCGTACCATGTGAAGAACAGAAGCCAGTTTGGCGGGGATGTAGAATATGGTGGCTGCTGGGTAAAATTAAGCAATTGATCAAAAATGATCCATTCCATGATTTTTGATAGAAGGCTCAAATTAGAAATAGGTCAATAATATTCAGGAAAAACAGAATCAAACTGAGCATTTTTGAGAATGGGCCTAATCATTGCTTTCTTCCAAAATGGGGGAACTCGACCGAGATAAGGCTAAGATTAACCAAGTGCAACGTCATGGGAAGAAGTCCTTGAATATGCATGAGAGAGATTTACATTTAATGGAGGTGACAGGCATGCAAGTCTCTCTCATGTATCTTCATTATTTTTATTTTTTAATTTTTTTTCTCCTCAAACAACTATCATAATAACAAAATACTTTATTCAAATATATAAACACTTCGGATATACTAATGTGCATGTGTCAGCATTTCTGAAGGCCCGGCAGAATGTGGGCGAGTGTATGTTGGAGTTCCTCACCACCGTGTGGCCATGAATCAGTTAAGAATCATGTTTGAATCCGATCTCCTGATGACGCTACAATAGCGAAACACGGACCGTGTAGGGTTCGGGTGTGGAGCAATATAGATTTTCCATGATGGAATTTATCTTCGCTGTGGTGTAAGATTCAAACGGTGAGTCCTGCAATACATAAATAAACCCTACAGACAACCCATCCACAACTCACCAGACCAAAAAAACAACAACCAACTGAATGGAAAAACAAATACATACGGAAACAACCAACAGAAAGGGAAGAAAGGAAACAACAAAACTAAACACCAAGAAAACAGGCAACTAATAACGATCAACACATCCACGGCCCGGACCGAACCAAATTGGGATACACAAACGCTAGATCAGTAGTAAAAAAATCAGGTGATATAACAGACTGGATCACCACAGACAATCTCGACCTCCTATTCATCACTGAAACCTGGATCCATGACCTCAAAGATCCCATAATCCTAGACTTGTGCCCACCAGGATACAAAATTGCTCATTGGACAAGGAATGGAAAAAGGGGAGGCGGCATAGCCATAATATATAAATCCGAGTTCATTATCACAACCACAGCTGAAACAATCCTACCCCAGCTCGAAATTGCATCGGTTAGAATCAATCACCCAAACCTGCAGGAACACGTTAACGCAATCCTACTCTACAGACCGCCAGGTAAATGGCAAGAAGCCCAAACACACCTCATGGACTTCATCTCGAACTCATGCATCTCTACCTCAAACTTCATCATATTAGGTGACATCAACCTGCACCTAGAAGAACTCACCTCAACAAGCACCCAAGAATTCAAAGAATTCCTTCAACTATGGGACCTTTACATACCAAAGGCACAACCAACACACACCAAAGCACATACACTAGACATTATTGCATATAGATTCGACCCAGACCTAAACATTATACCAGCAGATTCAAAATGGACACCCACACTGTGGTCAGATCACTACAAAGCATACATCTCCCTCCAATGGCGAACAAAAACCACAATCAAAAAACAAGAACGAAAAACCTACACCACGAGAGGAAAAATAGACCCGGTAATATTCTGGCAACAGATCTACCATAACGAATGGACAACAGAGGCAGACACAACAAAATTTCTCCTAGAATGGGACGATAGATGCAAAACAATATTAGACAAAATCGCCCCAATCCAAACCAGAACCACACGTAGAAAGAACTCATTACCGTGGTTCAACGAAGAACTGAAAAACTCAAAGCACAAGTTAGGAAATTAGAATGCGCATGGACTAAAAGGAAAGATGATCCCTCACTAAACCAATGGAAACAACTCCGGAGAAAATATAAATACACCATTAGACAGACCAAAAGACTATATTACAAAAATGAAATTGGACCAAATTACAAGGACACACACAAACTTTTCCAACTCGTGAATAAACTGCTAAATACCACTCCAGTCACGAACAACAGCACAGACACCCCAGAGGCAGAAACCTCGCGAAATACTTCAAAGAGAAAATAATACAACTCCGACTCAAAATACCTACCAGCTCCATCGAATACGCTACTTTATTAGACTGCCTAGGCCCGAACCCTGGAGAATACCCAGCAGATAGGATCTGGAATGAATTTGAAACAATATCAGAAGATCTTATCTCCCAAACGCTTAAAAGATACGCCAAATCTCATTGCAAACTAGACATATGCCCAAATAACCTTATGAAATCAGCCCCCCAACACTTCATCACAGAGCTAACGAAACACGTGAACTTTATGCTACAAAATGGACTCTTCCCAAAGGAGAAAGGAAACATTCTACTCACCCCCATACCCAAAGACACAAAGCAAAATGCGAGCGAACTAACCAACTATAGACCAGTCGCAGCCATTCCCTTAATAACCAAAGTAACAGAAGGAATGGTAACCAAACAACTCACAGAATATCTAAACAAATTCTCTATACTGCACGACTCCCAATCAGGATTTAGTTCTAATCACAGTATTAGTTACGCTCATGACGAAATTCAAACAAACGATTGCAACCGGCAAGAACATATTACTTCTACAATTCGACATGTCCAGCGCCTTCGATATGGTCGACCATGGAATCCTACTACACATCCTGCAATACTTCGGCATCGGAGGCAATGTTCTTAACTGGTTTAAAGGACTCTTAACCACACGCTCATATCAAGTCACATCAAAATCGACTACAACAACCACATGGACACCTGAATGTGGAGTTCCACAAGGATCTCCCCTTTCACCGACTATATTCAACCTAATGATGACACCTCTGGCCAAACAACTATCCAACCAGAACCTCAACCCATACATTTACGCCGATGATGTAACGATCTACATCCCATTCAATCAAGACCTAAAAGAAATTTCCAACGACATCAACCAAAGCCTGCAAATCATGCACTCCTGGGCAGATGCCTTTCAACTAAAACTCAATGCAGAAAAAACCCAATGCCTAATACTTACCTCTCAATACAACACGAGCAAATTCACCACCATCAACACACCAAAGATAAACCTACCTATCTCAGACACCTTGAAAATCCTTGGTGTCACCATTAATCGACACCTAACACTTGAGAATCACGTGAAAAACACAACCAAAAAGATATTCCAATCAATGTGGAAATTAAAAAGAGTAAGACCATTTTTCCAGAGGACCGTCTTCCGTAATCTGGTTCAATCTTTAGTCCTCAGTCATCTAGACTACTGCAACTCACTCTACGTTGGCTGCAAGGAGCAAATACTCAAAAAACTCCAAACAGCCCAGAACACGGCAGCCAGACTCATATTTGCCAAACCAAAATATGAGAGTGCTAAACCCCTACGAGAGAAGTTACACTGGCTCCCACTCAAAGAGCGCATCACGTTCAAAGTATGTACCCTAGTACACAAAATCATCCATGGCGATGCTCCAGCATACATGTCAGACTTGATAGACCTACCATCCAGGAATGCTAAAAAATCTTCTCGCACATTCCTCAATCTTCATTTCCCCAACTGCAAACGTTTAAAGTACAAACTAATGCACGCATCAACCTTCTCTTACATGAGCGCACAGCTCTGGAACGCATTACCACGTAACCTGAAAGCGGTCCATGAACTAACCAACTTCCGGAAGCTACTAAAGACCCATCTCTTCGACAAGACCTATCACAAAGACCAAGTCATGTGAAACTCACACTTATACCATGAATGTAAATCAAGGCCTCCTGTCTCTTACTTTTATGCTTTCCATTATCATCCAACACAAACCCTGCTGTAACTCCAAATGCCTAACCTCTTCTCATTTCCACTATCCATGATGTATTGTAAGCCACATTGAGCTTGCAAAGAGGTGGGATAATGTGGGATACAAATGCAATAAAATAAATAAATAAATAAATCACTGGGCATCTGTAGGAGCAATCAGCGTTCGTCTTATCCTGGATTTGCACAGGCTGTTTTGCAACCGGAGAGATGAGAGTGACTGTGATATTCCAACTGTACATTTAAGTGAAGATTGTTATACTTTAAGGCTTTTTCACAGTTGCATTCAAGGACATTAAATTGTGTTCTGAATGAGAGTGGATAAGAGGCTGTGTGATGAACATTAACAACTGTATATTTATAGTATATTCACCCTGGTGATTATATTGTATTAGACTTGTGGGAATATATGGGTTTTAGGTATTGGGATGGTGTAACTAATGTTATAAATGTATGAGTACATCCTAAGTGTTTTTATATTTGAATAAAATATTTTGTTATGATAGTTGTTTGAGGATAAATATTAATATTTTCTGCAGCTATAGTGCAATTGATTTACCCAATTTATATATTGAATGTATATTCATTAGGGATACTCTGAAAACTCGACTGGCCTGTGGACCCCCAGGACAGGTTTCAGACTCGGGGGAAAGATGTCAGCCTGGGGGGGGGGGGGGAATGAAAGGAAAGATAGATGCCGGGGGGGGGGGGGGAGGGGAGAAGAAGTGCAACAGAGATAGCTAACTAGCAGGTAAACTAGCTGGTGGCATGATGTCGCTCTCTATAGAGTGCCGCCTAAGGCCGCCACCTCAGTTGGCCTTATTATAGGGCCGCCCCTGCCTTTCCCTTACAACAATAGTCAGTATTTCTAACAAAGAACAGAGCTCCTAACACAAACCTTCATTAAACAGATACTCTTGGTGGGATGAGGGAAAAAAATTTCAAAACTTGTGTTGTTTTCCTTCAATGACAGTACAGAGACAGATTCAACCCCAAACTGCACAAAGTAGTTGTTTAGTAGTCTAGTAGTTGGGTATTATGTATATCATGACCAGGAATTACAACAAACTAAATTACTATACATACCACAACTTATTTAATTTGTATAGCTTCAAAACACAAAAAAACATACCCCCCCCCCAAAAAAAAAAAAAAAAACTGTCAAGGCTAAGGCTGTGGAATGCACAGACATATCCATTCTCTTTAAATATTTGTCATATCCAAGGCAAAGCAGACAGTCTGACAAGCCCTCTGCAGTCTACAGAAACCCAAGCTAAGCGTGAAAGAACTGACCTCACTTGCAGACTTAAATCTTGTGGTAAAGTACCCTGTGTCCTTTCTATTCTTTTCATACTTGGGTTTCATTTCCTTACTGTAGTTTGGCTTTTGGATGGCTGTATGTTTTGGTGTCATGTTTCAGAGTACGATTACAGTTGCAAAATAAAATCTCAAGAAAAAAAAAATAAAGGGATATGAAACTGTTTCAGCTATCCTTCTGTACAAGGTCAAATCAGACTTTGCTACATTGCATTTTTATTCCATGTGGATCACTGGATACCATTTTCTGGTTTATTGTGTGTGTGTGGTGAAGAGGAGGAGGAAGGGGAGAGGAGTGGTAAACAAAACATACCGAATTTAGGGAAAATCTGGTTCATTTAAGTACAGCAATTAGAGACTACATATAAACCGTAAAGTCTGGATATCTATGCAATCCTAATGGTATTTATAAATCTAAAGTGAAATCATGCCACTTGGAAAGTACATTAAATGTTTATGACAAAATCAGAAATGATTAGCTGCAAATGTTTTCCAAGTCCCTTGAAAATAAAGCCTTTTTTCTTCTACCTTATATAAGCATATTATGTGGAAAAAGATTTCCCAGCTGTGCCTTGTCATCCTAAGGACCAACATGCATTGTACTACTTTCTGTTCGCCCCTCATGACAGTTTTACTTTTCCTCACTAAATAGCAGTCTGTTTCCTTCAACCCAGTACAGAGCGATCAAACCCTCAGGGGAAGAAGCTACTTCCAGTCCTTCCTAAGAAGCCAGCTAACATGTCTGAACGTCCCCTATTCTCTGTCTCATTTTTATAAAAAAAATAGACTGATTTTGTTCCATTTTTAAACTGGATCCTAAATGATACCAAGCAGAATCTGCAGTTAGGTTAGATTTCCAGGTAAACATCCTTTTAAATTTTAAATTACTGCTTTAGCATGGTACTTAAAGCACAATGGTTAAAACTGAAATGTGTTGTATTTTGGTATTTTGCATGTTTAGCACTTAACTAAATTCTAGGAATGTGGTAACTGTTAGGTTAATTATATTGTTCTAAATTTAAAACTATACTATGCTAACGGACTAAAATGACTGTGCAACATAAACCCTTGCCATGCGTTGTTTGAAATGGTTAATTATGATTTCTCTGAAGTTGATTTTCAGTTAGATTATATTTAAGGAGGGATTTTAGTAGTAGTGTAAATTAAAAGCAGTTAAGGATGATTACAGATCCATTTCTTAATGCATAGCGGTGCAACATAATGCCCACTAAAAAGTAATCATGAGGAAAGGAAAGCAATGCAGTTGACAGACCTTTAGATGATAATTTTAAAATGATTAGTTAATTAGAAAAGTAATCAAAATGTTTCCCTGATACAAAAAAAGGAACAGAAAATATTAAGCTTATTAAATGATCAAACAGAAAACAGAATTCTACATATAACAGATAAAGACTCAAGAAACAATTTCTTTTCTGTAGGAAACAAGCCAATAGTAATGACTGTTTATCTCACAGTAATTGGAAAAAAGTACAACATATTTTAGTTCATATTTTAAGAGAATCTGTAGTTTTACTGCACCTACGCAAAATGTTACTTCCTGTTTGAAATAGTTATCGCTGGAATTATGGACAGGCATTTTCAAAGAACATCCTGCTCATAACATCCAAAAAAATGTCTCTTATAGCCCTTTTCAAACAGGAAAAACATTGGGGTTTCCTGTTCGAAAGTACATGAGAACATCCAAAATGAACAGGTCAATAAAATAAAATGTTCAAATTATGAATGCAACAACAAAAAAAAACAAAACAGAGACAAGACACCTGTCTGGCAGCCTTTGTACAAAAATGACCACATAAATATCCCTGCAGAGTAAAGGGGCAGCCTAGTGGTCAGCGTAGTGGACTTTAATCCGAGGCATCTAGGCTCATATTCCACTGAAACTCTTATTGGAGTCCTCCAGAGACAGGGACCTACTGCTGTATCTGACTGTACACCTCAATAGTCCTCAGGCTTGCAGGTGTCTATAATATTTAGGTACAGTAGGTATTTCTCTGTTTCTGAAGAGCTCACAATTTAAAAGTTAAAAAAAAAAAGAGAGAGAGAGAGAGAGTGTACGGTGGATTTAAACTCGGTCCCCTGGTTTACAGTCCACTGCACTGACCACTGCTGTATTCAGAATGCCCAAAATACCTGATGTCAGCTGGACCTCCAGCCTCCCCCAACACAAAAAAAAAAAAGATCACTGGTCGCCCAGTGGGCTACAAACCCAACATCCACCTGCCCCCTCTCACCCGTACCTCCATGTGATGGACGAGGGAGTAGAAATAGTGGCCCCTTCTTCCCCTCCGTGTGATGGGGAGGGAGTAGCACTCCATCCTCTTCCAGCGCCACCCTGCCAAGTGCATCCTGAGATGTTCTGGAAGGGGCTTCCTTACCATATCAGGGAGAAACTCCCCACCCTCAGCAATTGGGGGGTTCTAGGCTGCCTAGCATGTAAGGCAGGGGGAGGAAAAGCCCAGAGCTGGCATATGGTTAAGGCGCTATTCGGCCCCTACGATTATGGGCGGAATACTGCAGAGCACAGAGCTCTGTATTCGCACCAGACGCCCTATGATCATGGGTGCTGTGTAAATGTGGGTGCTAGTCCAGAACCCGCATTTATTTTTGATCTTCGGGGCCCTAGTACCTGAACAACGTAAGAACATAAGAGTAGCTATACTGGGTCAGACCAATGGTCCATCTAGCCCAGTATCCTGTTTCCAACAGTGGCCAAGCCAGGTCACAAGTACCTGGCAGAAACCCAAATCGTGGCAACATTCCATGTTACAAATCTCAGGGCAAGCAGCTGCTTCCCCATGTCTGTCTCAATAGCAGACTATGGACTTTTTGTCCAGGAACTTGTCAATCTTTTTTAAACCCAGATATGCTCAACACTGTTACCCATCCTCCGGCAAAGAGTTCCAGAGCTTAACTATTCGTTAAGTGAAAAACATATTTCCTCCTATTTGTTTTAAATGTAATTTCGTGTAACTTCCTTGAATGTCCCTAGTCTTTGTACTTTTGGAACGAGTAAAAAAAAAAAAAAAAAAAAAAATCGATTTACTTCTACTCATTCTACACCACTCAGGATTTTGTAGACCTCAACTGTATCTCCCTTCATCTTTTCCAAGATGAAGAGACCTAACCTCTTTAGCCTTTCCTCATATGAGAGGAATTCCATCCTCTATCATTTTGGTCACTCTTTTTTGAACCTTTTCTAATTCTACTTTTTTGTTTTTTGAGATACAACTACCAGAACGGAACGCAATCAAGGTGCAGTTGCACCATGGAGCAATACAGAAGCATTATAGTATTTTTTTTTGCTTTATTCACCATCCCTTTCCTAATAATCCCTAGCATTCTGTTTGCTATTTTGGCCGCTGCCACACATATATGGTCCATGACTGAAGAGTTCCAGGAGGAGCCCTGGTGCGTGGCTCCAAGTTGAGCACTCTTGCTGCACTAAGGCCCCGATAATCAAAAGTAAATGCAGGAGCTAGAAGCCACTAGTGCTGGACTAGTTCCCACATTTACACAGAGCCCATGATCAGACAGCATCAGGCATGAGCGCTCAAGGAATACCGCAGAGCTCATTTAAATTATATTTGTACTATATATTATTATGTATGCTCTTGGTATTCCGCCTGTATAATCAGAGCACTGTGCTCTGATCATAGGGTCCGAATAGCACCTTAACCCTTAGGGTTAAGGCTCTTCCTCTCTCCGTCCATGCAAGCCAGCTCAGGCTGTCACTCTCAGCCCGGGCTGCCACTGTTGGTCCTGGGAGTCCATTGGACCCCAATTTCTGAGGCCCTGATGGCCTAGTGCTCCCCCAAGCCCTCATACCCCCAAACAGTGACATGGGGGGCTGGAGGTCCGGCGGACTTCAAGGACCCCCCTGAACACCCCCTGATACAAGGGCACGGGGGACTGGAGATCTCCAACTCCCCTAACACAAAAAAAAATATCCCTGGTGGCCCAGTGAAACTGAATATAGCCCACCTCTCCTTCTTCTCCCATTCTCTATTTCTCAGGGTAACACTCATCCTGCCTCTTTCCTTAGTTTGTAATCTTTGGACTCCTCTTTCTATTTCTCTCCACATATTCAACAGACTA
Organism: Microcaecilia unicolor; assembly: GCF_901765095.1. Classification (NCBI taxonomy): domain Eukaryota; kingdom Metazoa; phylum Chordata; class Amphibia; order Gymnophiona; family Siphonopidae; genus Microcaecilia; species Microcaecilia unicolor. The sequence goes on along the minus strand of NC_044036.1, from coordinate 172,843,056 downwards.
CTAAACCTGTTTCTTCTCTGTAAAATCACTACAATTCATCCCTTCCTTTCTAAAAACACTACAAAAAAACCTTATCCAGTGTCTCATCACCTCCCACTTAGAGTACTCCAACTTGCTTCTCATAGGTCTCCCACTAAACCATCTATTTCCCCTTCAATATGTTCAAATTCTGCTGTACAACTTATCTTCTGCCAGTATTGCTACACTCACATAACCCACTTTCCAGAAGTCACTTCATTGGCTCTCTCTTTCCGTATACTGTTCAAAATACTCTTACTGACTTACAAGCTGCAGAATGAATGCACTTCCTACTACTACTACTACTATTTAGCATTTTTATAGCGCTACAAAGCATACGCAGCGCTGCACTAACATAGAAAAAGAAAGACAGTCCCTGCTCAAAGAGCTTACAATCTAATAGACAAAAAATAAAGCAAGCAAATCAATTAATGTGTAGAGGAAAGAGGAGAGGAGGGTAGGTGGAGGCGAGTGGTTACAAGTCAAAAGCAATGTTAAAGAGGTGGGCTTTCAATCTAGATTTAAAGATGGTAAAGGATGGGGCAAGACGTAGGGGCTCAGGAAGTTTATTCCAGGCGTAGGGTGCAGCGAGACAGAAGGAGCGAAGTCTGGAGTTGGCAGTAGTGGAGAAGGGAACAGATAAGAAGGATTTATCCATGGAACGGAGTGCACAGGAATGGGTGTAGGGAAGGATGAGTGTGGAGAGATACTGGGGAGCAGCAGAGTGAGTACATTTATAGGTTAGTAGAAGAAGTTTGAACAGGATGGGAAAACAGATAGGGAGCCAGTGAAGCGACCTGAGGAGAGGGGCGGTATGAGTAAAGCGACCCTGGTGGAAGACGAGACGGGCAGCAGAGTTTTGAACTGACTGGAGAGGGAAGAGGTGACTAAGTGGGAGGCCAGCAAGAAGCAGATTGCAGTAGTCTAAACGAGAGGTGACAAGGGTGTGGATGAGGGTTCTGGTAGAGTGCTCGGAAAAAAAGGGGTGGATTTTTCGGATGTTGTAAAGAAAGAAACGACAGGTCTTGGCGATCTGCTGGATATGAGTAGAGAAGGAGAGAGAGGAGTCAAAGATGACCCCAAGGTTACGAGCTGAAGAGACAGGGAGAATGAGAGAGCCATCAACAGAAATAGAAAACGGGGGGAGTGGGGAGGTGGGTATGGGGGAAAAAATGAGAAGCTCGGTTTTGGTCATGTTTAATTTCAGGTGGCGTTGCGACATCCAGACAGCAATGTCAGATAAGCACGCTGAAACTTTGGTTTGGATGCAAGGTGAGATATCAGGGGTAGAAAGGTAGATTTGGGAGTCATCAGCATAGAGATGATAGGAAAAGCCAAGGGATTAGATTAATGAACCAAGGGAAGAAGTGTAGAAAAGAGGAGGGGACCAAGAACAGAACACTGCGGTACGCCGACAGGCAGAGGGATAGAAGTAGAAGAGGATCCACCAGAGTGAACACTAAAGGTGCGGAGGGAGAGGTAGGAAGAGAACCAGGAAAGGACAGAGCCCTGGAATCCAAGTGAGGACAGGGTATCGAGGAGTATGATGTGATCAATCAGTGTCAAAAAGCGGCGGAAAGATCAAGAAGAATGAGGATGGAATAGAGACCTCTGGATTTAGCCAGTAATAGGTCATTGGAGACTTTAGTAAGCGCAGTTTCGGTAGATAGAGTGGAGAGGGCGAAAACCAGATTGTAGTGGGTCAGAATAGCATGCGAGTAGAGAAAATCAAGGCGCAGCGGTGGTGAACAGCATCGTTCAAGTAATTTGGAGAGAAAAGGGAGGAGGGAGATGGGTCGTAATTAAGAGGGACAAGTAGGGTCGAGTGAAGGCTTCTTAAGGAGAGGGTGTGACCACAGCATGTTTAAAGGCAGCAGGGACAGTCGCAGTGAAATTGAAGAGGTTGAGAATGTGACAGATGAAGGAATAAGAGCAGGAGAGATGGCATTAAGAAGGTGGGTGGGAATGGGATCAGAGGAACAGGTGGTACATTTTGAGGAAGAAAGGAGAAGTGTAGTTTCCTCTATAGTAACTTCAGGAAAGGAGGAAAAGGAATGAGGGGAAGGAGAGAGAGGGGAATGGACTAGTGGAGGGAGAGATGGCGAGGTAGAGAATTCAAGGTTTATCTTTTGAACCTTGGCGTGAAAGAATTCAGCAAGGGTCTGAGCAGATAATGAAGGGGGAGTTGGGGGAGGGGGGCACCTTGAGGAGAGAGTTCAATGTGGTGAAGAGATGTCGAGGGTTAGAGCCAAGAGAGTTAGTCAGTTGGATATAATAATCCGCGTGAAAGGCGCGTAAAAGAGCAGATTGGAAGGAGGTCAGCATGAACTTAAAGTGTAAGAAATCAGCAAGGGCCCGAGATTTCCGCCAGAGGCGTTCGACGGAGTGGGTACAGGAACGTAGGTAGCGGATATTAGAAGTCAGCCAAGGTTGTGGTTTTGTACGCCTTATAGGGTGGGTCATCAAAGGTGCAAGAGTGTCTAAGGCAGAGGATAGAATATTGTTGTAAGAAGAAACAGCCTCGTTGACAGACGTAGATGGTGCCACAGTAGAGAGGAGGTTTGAAACATGGGAGGATAGAGATGAAGGGTCAATATCGTGAAGATTCCTAGATAAATTAGATAAGATAGGACGGGACTGGGAGGGAGGAGATTTAAGTGTGAAAGTTATGAGATGGTGATCAGAGGAGGGAAGATCAGAGGCAAGGAAACTAGAGGGTGAACAGTTGGAGGAGAAGATGAGATCAAGACAGTGACCATTTTGATGAGTGGGGGAGGTGGAGCATAGTTGGAGATTAAAGGAGGACGTTAAAGCGAGTAACTTGGAAATACAAGAGTTAGAAGGATCATTAGCAGGAATATTAAAGTCACCAAGGATGAGAGAGGGAGAGGAAGGATCATGGAAGAAGGCAAGCCAGGCATCAAAGTCACTGAGAAAGGATGAAAGGGACTTATCAGGGGGACGATAAATGACCGCTATTCGAAGAGGCAGAGGAGAGAAAAGGCGGAGAGGGTGGACTTCAAAGGAGGAAAAACAGTGAGATTGAGGTGGAAGAAGGGGTTGAAATCTGGAGGAGGGAGAGAGAAGTAAACCAACACCGCCCCCCGCGACCCAGCAGGGCGAGGAGTATGTGAAAAAAGATAACCGCCATGGCAGAGGGCTGCGACTGAAGCAGAGTCATCAGGGCAGAGCCAGGTTTCTGTTATAGCGAGCAGATGGAGGTGACGCGAGATAAAGAGGTGATGGATATAGGGGAGTTTGTTGCAGATAGAGTGGGCATTCCATGGGGCGCAAGAGAAGGGCAGAGAAGAGGAGGGGAGTAGAGGAATAGGGATGAGGTTAGAGAGTTCGCGGTGAGATCTGTAGTGTTGGGACAACAGTTGGTGAGGAGGGCCAGGATTGGGATTGATGTCACCGGCTGAGAGTAAGAGAAGGAGTAAAAGAGAGTGGAGGAGAGTAGAAGAGGTGTGGCCATGAAGGCATCGAAGGCGAGAGGTATTTAGGTGGAACGGGGAAGGCAAAATGGAGGGAAGAAAGAGATGAAGATTAAAAGCTAAGAGGGAGGAAGAGGGTAGGAGAGAAGGTGAGGTGATGAAGTCGATGGATGGGCAGTGAGTTCCTGTAGCGGAGAGAGGTAGGGGGTGAGGGAAAAGATTAGGAAGGGACAGAGCTAGGAAGAGAATGTGTATAGGGGCCATAAATGACTGAGGTACTTTAGCAGTATGGTTATATTCAAGAAATTGGAACAGTATGGCTAGAGTCAACAATGCAGAGGTACAAGATGGAACAGATGAGAGCGGAGCAGGAGGACTGGAGCAAGCTGGAACAGAACAGACGGATTGGAATAAGCTGGAACAGACGGACTGGAACAAGCTGGAGCAGAAGAGAGCGGAGCAGCAGGACTGGAACAAGCTGGAGCAGACGGACTGGAAGAAGCTGGAGCAGAAGAGAGCGGAGCAGCAGGACTGGAACAAGCTGGGACAGACGGACCGGTGGAACAGGCTGGAGCAGATGAGAGCGGACTGGAACAAGCTGGAACAGACGGACTGGAACAGGCTGGAACAGATGAGAGCGGAGCAGCAGGACTGGAAGCTGGAACAGACGGATTGGAATAAGCTGGAACAGATGAAGAGCGGAGCAGCAGGAAAGGACCGAAGACCGGAACTCGAAGGCCGGGCAGATGACAGCAAGGCAGCAGGATTGGAACAGCCTGAATCAGACTGACTGGAGCAAGCTGGAGCAGATGGACTGGAACAAGCCGGAGCCGAAGGACAGGAACAAGCAGTGGCACCAAGCTTTTGCCCTTGTCTGAATTCACAGGTCACTCTTTTTCCCCGATTAGCTTGCTTCCAAGTTGGTCTTTCTTGTGCTGTCTCTGGGTAAGTGTGCTCTCAGTTGGTCTTTCCTGTGACGGGGCCCTTGCCTGCGGATTTCTTATTGGGATGATCTCCCTGCTCTGGCAGCTGCTCTCTGTATGTCAAGAGCAGTTTAGTTCCTGTTGTCCAGCACAGCCCTCCCTGCCCCAGCAGAAAGTCACTTCCTTTCCATCTTAATTCTCCTTGCTTGGGCCATTTCCTCTGTAGGTGTCTGGTTTACTTGGTGCCGAGGATCAAGGTAAATTAATTTCTAAATCCATCAAGTTGGGACACAGGCACAGCCACACGGACCCACAATGTCCTCCCTAGCTGTCAGCTGCCTCAGGGGAGCCCCTTTGATGTCGGGTTCCTGCACCTTGAAAGTTCTATTTATTTGGATTTTGCTCACACCTTTTTCAGTTGTAGCTCAAGGTGAGTATATTCAGGTACACTGGGTATATTGTAAGTATCTCTTCTCTACACCCCTTCCAGAGAACTCTGTTCATCAGTCAAGTCACTCTTATCAATATCCTTTCTCCCCAGCTGCCAAATCCAGACTCCGTTTCATCTTGCTGTGCTGTATACCTGGAATAGACGTCCTGAGTTGGAATGTTACGCTCTGTCTTTGACCCTATTCAAAGCCAAGTTAAAACACACCTTTTTAAGGCTGCTTTTAACTCGCAGCCCCTTATTCACCTGCTTGGTACCTATGTTTTAATCATTCCCATAATAAATTTAACTCCCTAATTCCTTATCTGCACTGTTTGTCTGTCTTGAATAGACTGAAAGCTCTGTCATTGTTTGTGTACAATGCTACATACACCTAATAGCACTATAGAAATACGTACGTAGTAGTAGATAGGATAGAGACATTTAAATACCTCCGTGGCATAATGCGCAGGAGTTGGGCCTCTTTTAGTTGAAAGGAAGCTCTCAAATGAGGGATCATAGGATGGAGAAAGGTGGTACTGTAGACCCAGGAGTAGTCTAAGGAAATATTTCTTTATAGAAAGAGCGGGGTAGATAATAGAACTGCCTCCCAGTGGAGGTGATGGAGACAAGAACTGTATCTGAATTCAGAAGGCAGTGGAGAAGCACAGAAAATCTCTGGAGGGAGAGGAAGAGACTGAGGAGTTTAGTAGTTGGTAAGAAAGTGCAGCGTTGAATATGCTTTATGGTTTTTGCTGTCATTTTCTGTTTTTATGCATCGATATCTATGTACATTGGCTATACTTCTATATGCCAATATTTGTCCTGCTTCTAATAACTCAAGGTCTATTCTTGTATGTTATTTTATCATGTGGATCCTTCCATCGTACATTCATAATGTGCTATTTCATCATTTGCTACGTTTTGTCACTGTTTCCGACTTTACTGTTTTTTTGCTTGCAGATTCTTCAACCTTTCTTTATTTGTGTTCAATGCTAATAGATGTCTACCATTCTCATGGCCTTACTTAACGGCACTGAATGTGAGCTTTGGGGGTAGGGGAGGAAACTCTTTATTGGTCCTTCTCAACCTAGTGGCCAAATTCAATACACTTCTTAATAGCATTTTGTGAGGTGACGTAGGAACTGTAGGTAGGCTATGAAATTGGTTCTACACATTTTTAGAGCATCAAGCCCAATTCATTTTATGTTTCAAATAAAACCAATCTCATACACTCTTGTGTATGACACAGGTGTTGAAAAAAAATGGTGACATCAATTTACAATGTCTTGTAGACATTATTAATGGCTTCAATATTGAATATTTTCTATAGGAAAATGACATTCAGTTGTGATATTTGGAAGAACCTGATTGCAGTCGGTAGTAATTTGAATGTGTGTCATTTAGTTGGGTAATGAATAAGCCTAAAATGAAGTGATAAATCTGAACTTCTCTTGGAGAGCTTGGAGGTAACAGGGATTATTGACTTTGCCTCAGATGAGGGAGGTGAATTTGATCCCTAAAGATATCCTGATAGGAATAAGGATTTGGCTGGATTCTGGGCTTAACACAGAGTATCGTATTACTGTGATAGTCCAGGCCTCTTTTGTGAATTTATGCATGATTGGGAGACTGTGCTCTTTATCAGGCAGATAGATTTGGCTACCGTTATTTATATTATAGTTACTACAAAGCTGGCTTATTCTAATGCATTAGACTCTGGAATTCGTTGCCGGAGAACGTGGTACGGGCGGTTAGCTTGACGGAGTTTAAAAAGGGGTTAGATAGATTCCTAAAGGACAAGTCCATAGACCGCTATTAAATGGACTTGGAAAATTCCGCATTTTTAGGTATAACTTGTCTGGAATGTTTTTACGTTTGGGGAGCGTGCCAGGTGCCCTTGACCTGGATTGGCCACTGTCGGTGACAGGATGCTGGGCTAGATGGACCTTTGGTCTTTCCCAGTATGGCACTACTTATGTACTTATGTACCACAGTGTTCTTTCCAGCACTGGCAGCTGGGCAAGAATACTGTGATGAAAATCTTGACTGGTAAAAGGTGGGATCATATGCTGCCAATTCTGGAGGAGCTACATTAGTTACCTATTCAATGATGACCGAGATTTAATATCTTGGGTTTGGTGTAGAAATCCTTTCTATCAGTATCAGCCAATGTAGGCTTTTGAGATTGTCCCAGTAGTCTCTTTTCATCATACTGACATGAAGTCACACTAAGCTGGCATCTATGTACCAGCAGGCTTTTAGTTTCTGTACTCCAGTTTTATGGAATACTGTTCTGTGGCAAATTACTTTGGATGAAGGAAGTCTTTTACAAGGCATTTTTTCTCAAGGAAATTACAAGGTATTTGTTCATATGGGGGATGGGGTTTGGGGAGGAAGGCAGGGTGACTGTCACTTGGGGGGAGACAAAAGGTAGGGTTTGGCATATTAGCATATTCATTTGCAAACATACATCTCCTACATACTATCATTTACTCAAAAAATAAAAAAGGACTAAAAACAGACTGAATAGAAGAAGCTAGTATATCAAAACAGTGATGATCTCTCTCTCCCCATAGATAGATAGATAGATAGATAGATAGATAGATATTGTTTTAGACTGAAATTAGCCAACAATGGGAAATTTCTCTCATTATGCCCCTCTCACATTCACATGAATTAGCAAGGGGAGAATACACTTTCCTCATATTGGTTCTGGAGAAACAAATACCAGGGGCGGCTCAAGGCAATCTGATGCCTGAGGTGAGGGATCAACTGCCATCTACCCCCGGCATCCAAAACAGGGGTAGGGTAGGGCCAGGGCCACCTCAAACCATTAGGCAAGATTGGCCATTGCTTAGGCCAATCAGCTTCCTAGGGGGTACCAACAGCAAAACAATAGATCCTGTCAGACAAAATTCAAAAGAACCACATTTCTTAGTCTCTACCAGCACATACTTTAACCTGCTTTCCTTGCAAGACATAAAGGAGATTGCAAGATGCTCAAATACAAGGAGCAAAAGAAAAAGAAAAAAGCAAGCAAAAGAAAAGTTCAGTTTAAAATACCATAATAAAATTAGCTATACTGGGGCTAATATTCAGTTAGCAAGTGCTGCTAATCAGATAAGCACTGATGACAGGGATATTCAGGGGGACTAAGTGGATAATGCTGCTGAATATTTCCTCTGACCATCTTGGCACTATCCAGCTTTTCATCTCTTTCTCTCACCCCAGTCCCCTATCACTCCACCTCATTACCTATCCTTATCCTTTCACTCATACCTCTTTTATCCCACTTACTCCTTGTTCATTGTCTTATCACATACAGTGGGGGAAATAAGTATTTGATCCCTTGCTGATTTTGTAAGTTTGCCCACTGACAAAGACATGAGCAGCCCATAATTGAAGGGTAGGTTATTGGTAACAGTGAGAGATAGCACATCACAATTAAATCCGGAAAAATCACATTGTGGGAAAGTATATGAATTATTTGCATTCTGCAGAGGGAAATAAGTATTTAATCCCTCTGGCAAACAAGACCTAATACTTTGGTGCAAAACCCTTGTTGGCAAGCACAGCGGTCAGACGTCTTCTGTAGTTGATGATGAGGTTTGCACACATGTCAGGAGGAATTTTGGTCCACTCCTCTTTGCAGATCATCTCTAAATCATTAAGAGTTCTGGGCTGTCGCTTGGCAACTCGCAATCTTCAGCTCCCTCCATAAGTTTTCAATGGGATTAAGGTCTGGTGACTGGCTAGGCCACTCCATGACCCTAATGTGCTTCTTCCTGAGCCACTCCTTTGTGCCTTGGCTGTATGTTTTGGGGTCATTGTCGTGCTGGAAGACCCAGCCACGACCCATTTTTAAGGCCCTGGCGGAGGGAAGGAGGTTGTCACTCAGAATTGTACGGTACATGGCCCCATCCATTCTCCCATTGATGCGGTGAAGTAGTCCTGTGCCCTTAGCAGAGAAACACCCCCAAAACATAACATTTCCACCTCCATGCTTGACAGTGGGGACGGTGTTCTTTGGGTCATAGGCAGCATTTCTCTTCCTCCAAACACGGCGAGTTGAGTTCATGCCAAAGAGCTCAATTTTGTCTCATCTGACCACAGCACCTTCTCCCAATCACTCTAGGCATCATCCAGGTGTTCACTGGCAACTTCAGACGGGCCGTCACATGTGCCTTCCGGAGCAGGGGGACCTTGCGGGCACTGCAGGATTGCAATCCGTTATGTCGTAATGTGTTACCAATGGTTTTCGTGGTGACAGTGGTCCCAGCTGCCTTGAGATCATTGACAAGTTCCCCCCTTGTAGTTGTAGGCTGATTTCTAACCTTCCTCATGATCAAGGATACCCCCCAGGTGAGATTTTGCGTGGAGCCCCAGATCTTTGTCGATTGACAGTCATTTTGTACTTCTTCCATTTTCTTACTATGGCACCAACAGTTGTCTCCTTCTCGCCCAGCGTCTTACTGATGGTTTTGTAGCCCATTCCAGCCTTGTGCAGGTGTATGATCTGTCCCTGACATCCTTAGACAGCTCCTTGCTCTGGCCATTTTGTAGAGGTTAGAGTCTGACTGATTCACTGAGTCTGTGGACAGGTGTCTTTCATACAGGTGACCATTGCCGACAGCTGTCTGTCATGCAGGGTAACGAGTTGATTTGGAGCATCTACCTGGTCTGTAGGGGCCAGATCTCTTACTGGTTGGTGGGGGATCAAATACTTATTTCCCTCTGCAGAATGCAAATTAAATTCATATACTTTCCACAATGTGATTTTCCGGATTTAATTTGTGATGTGCTATCTCTCACTGTTACCAATAACCTACCCTTCAATTATGGGCTGCTCATGTCTTTGTCAGTGGGCAAACTTACAAAATCGCAAGGGATCAAATACTTATTTCCCCCCCTGTACATCCTTGGTGATTTTGATACTACAGATTTATTCTCTTGTTACTATGTAAGCCGCATTAAGCCTGCGATGAGCGGGAAAGTGCGGGGTACAAATGTAATAAATAAATAAATCTCTCCTTCCACAGCCTCTCACTCTCCAGTCTTTCACTAACTCTTCCCCTTTCTCTCTTCCTTATATCCAGCATTTCTCTCCTCCCATCCAATGTCTCACCCCTCACGCTCATTCTATCATCCCCTCACCCACCCCAGCTCCTTTCCTGTTATTCATCCCCTCCCCACCTCATGTCTTACCCCTTTATTTAGATTCACATTCCCCCTTTCTATGATCTAGCATCTCTCTTGCTCTTCTTCCTTGTTGTCCTCTCCCAAAGTCCAGCCTCTCTCCCTCTTTCTTTCCTCCTGCCCACTGTCCAGCATCTATAATTCCCTCTCCCCTCCACCCCCAATCCAAGATCTGTCTCGCTCTCTTCCCTTTTACTCCTGTTGTCCCACATTCTCTCCCTCCTTACATACATCTCTTCCTCTGGCTTCTCTTTCTGCCTCCTGTTGTCCAGATCTCTCCTCACCTCCTACCCCCACCAACATCTTCCATCTGGCTTCCCTTCCGCTCCTGTTCTCCGCATTTCTACCACCACCACACCCCCCTTCAAACATCTCTCATTCTTGCTTCCCTTTCTGCCTCTCGTTGCCAGCACCTCTACCTCACTCCTTCTCCTCCATGCTACCTTCAAAACATCCTTTCCTTCTCACTTTCCATCCCTGCTTCCTGTTGTCCAGAATGTCCTCCCTCCTTCTCCTCCAACTCCTTATTGCAAACTCTTTCTCCCCCACTTCCTGTTGTCCATCATCTCTCCCCTCCTTCTCTTCTGCTCCTGTGGACAACATGTTTCCCTCTCTCTTCTTGTACCTCCCTGCATTTTAACTTCTCACCTTCCATTCCTTCCCCTACATCTGAGATCCAGCATCTTTCTTTTTGCTTCCCTCTCCCTCCTCCCGGGATCTGGTACTTTCCCTCCCTCTCCTCCCCTTGCAATCAGTTTGGCATCTTTATTTCCACTCACTCCCCCCATGCAGGTGGTTGGAGAAGTGAAATGAAAACAGATATGGTGATAATGTTAACACTGGTTATGGTGATGGTAACTGCAACAGAATTTAGATTGGGTTTTGAATTGTACAAAAATTCATTGTAATGTTGGTTTGCAATGCCACCAATAAAAAGGTGTCATAAAAAAAAAGGAAAACAGGAAGGAAAGAATTACAATATAATTTAGGAAACAAAATTAACAACCTAGAATATTCCAACCTAGAGTGCACTTCACTATCCAAGGGCCCCCTCCTCCCCAAAGGTTTTACAGTACACAAAGTTTTTGAGCCCCTGTTTAAACTTGTGCTCTGATGATTCAACACATAGACAAAAGGAAAGAAAGTTCCAGCGAACTATGCCCAAGAAAACAAAAGCAGAGTACCAAAGAGCCTCATCTCATATGTGCATATGTGGGGGGAAGGCAGGGCAAAATTTTTTCATGTTGCGGCTCTGGGAGCCTGCCTGGTGGTTAGATAAAAAACAGTGATAAACCAGTTTTTAAAAAAAGGTAAGGAGAAGAATTTTAAAAGGGGATGCAGTAAATAACTAGGAGCTAGGGTCACAAGATCAATTTTCCTAGCATGAAGAAGCATTTTCACAGAAGTATTTTGAATAATTTGGACTCTTCTAAGTGATTTTTGAGAAATTCCACACAGAACAACATTACCATAGTCTAACCATGAGAGAATGAGGAAGTGATGCTGAACACAGAAAGCATTACAAAGTCCAAAAAGAGGCAGAGACTGCACAGATGATAGAGGATACAGAAGCAGAACTATGACACTGACCCAATCTGGGAGTCAAAAGAAAGTGAGGGATCAAAATGACAGCCTACGATCTTAAGGTAATCAGTGGTAAAATTGCAGCCCACTTTAATAGATGGAGATAGAATCTGAAGTTGTGAGGGCCATGGGTTAGTGACCCACAAACGCTGACATTTCCCAGGACTGAGGTTTAGTCTATTATCCTCCTGGAAACTAAAATGGCATAATAAGCAGGACTACAGAGACGGACAAATATATAAAATGATAAATTTATCATATATTATAATGCTGCAAGTTTTTATTTTGAAGCGGGAATCAGTACATTTTTACAGACTCTTATGTCTTTGAAGGCGTGAATAAACAAGTCGGTAAAGGTGAATCGGTTGATGAGTGTATCTAGATTTTCAGAAAGCTTTTGACAAAGTACCTCATGAGAGACTCCTGAGAAAATTAAGGAGTCATGGGATAGGAGGCAATATCCTGCTATGGCATAAGAATTCGTTATTCGACAGAGGGTATTGCTAAATGGCCATTTTTCTTAATGGAAGAGGGTGAATAGTGGAGTGCATCAGGGAAATGTATTGGGACCGGTGCTATTTAACATATTTATAAATGATCTGGAAACCAGAACGATGAGTGAGGTGATTAAATTTGCAGATGACACAAAACTATTCAAAGTTGTCAAATCGCATGCAGATTGTGAAAAATTGCAGAAAGACTAGGAAACTAGAAGACTGGGCATCCAAATGGGAGATGAAATTTAATGTAGGTAAATGCAAAGTGATGCACATTGGGAAGAATAATCCAAATCATAATTATCTGATGCTAAGGTCCACTTTAGGAGTCAGCACTCAAGAAAAAGACTTAGGTGACGTTGTTGACAATAGGACGCCTGAAATCTCTGCCCAGTTTGTGGTGGCGGCCTAAAAAACAAACAGGATGCTAGAAATTATTAGGAGGGGGTTACAAAATAAAATCAAAAATATTAGAATGTCTCTATCGCTCCATGGTGCAACCTCACCTTGAGTATTATGTTCAATTCTGATCGATGTATTTCAAAAAAGATATAGCGGAATTAGAAAAGGCTCAAAGAAGAGCAACCAAAATGATAGAGGGGATGGAACACCTCCCATATGAGGAAAGGCTAAAGAGGTTAGGGCTGTTCAGCTTGGAAAAGAGACAGCTGAGAGGGAATATGATAGAGTTCTACAAAATCCTGAGTAGTGTGGAGTGGGTGGAGGATTTTTCATTCATTCAAAAAGTACAAAAGACCAGGGGACACTCAATGAAATTACATGGAAATACCTTTAAAACAAATAGGAGAAAATATTTTTTCACTCAAAGAATAGAGTTAAGCTCTGGAACTCATTGCTGGTGTATCTGGCTTTGAAAGAGGTTTGGACAAGTTTCTGGAGGAAAAATCCATAATCTGATATTGAGATGGACATGGGTGAAGCCACTGCTTGCCATGGGATTGGTAGCATGGAATGGTACTACTGATTGGGTTTCTGTCAGGTACTTGTGACCTGGATTGGACACTGCTGGAAGCAGAATACTGGGCTAGATGGACCATTGGTCTGACCCAATATGGCTATTCTTATGACTCTACCCAAATTTGCTTCCAACTCCACAGTCCTGATAGGAGCTGGATATACTCTAACATTTCTAATGCCTTCTTAATAGCTGTTACTTTCCATGATCAGAGATGGAATGTTGGATTCTATAAACTGTAGTCTTGTTTATAAAAGACCAGTAAAGAATGATCATAATAGGTCTTAATAAATGTCATAATATTCTTCTTGCTGACTAAAAGAACTAATCCACAAGTCCATATAAGCATGAAGTTATGTAGGATCCTATAATGCTAAGCAAAGGTTACTTGCCAAATATAACTGAACACTAACCTTTGAACTTCTGTAAGGTTTTATAGTAATCACAACACTGTCAATATTATGGATCAATTTAAAAACTGTTTGTACAAGTGTTGAATCTGGATGTTATGCAACATGACCATAAAGATCTATTACATTGAACAACTCATTGACAGTCCAAAATATTTTTTTCATGAATATATTTTTTCTATATTAGAACTTCTCACATATTTTAGCAGTTTAACAAATTTAGGCAAAGTGTCAACAAATGCTTATCAGTACCTAAAACTGTTACCCTTGTTTGACTTAGTACAACAGGCATTATCGAGTGTGAAGTTATATTTATCTAAACATAGCATTACTCTTTCTCTTCCTTTACAGCAATCAGCTTGTGAGAGAAAAAAACTGAAGACTATTACTCTGATCTGCCTTTTCTTATTGTCACCTGTACACTGGTTTTACACAAACTGAAAAGAACTACAACTCGCTAGAAACCAAAGGAGCAAGACTAGGAATAGAGGTGGAAGAAATACCTCTTCATTGAACCACAGCCAAGGCAAGAAACTCTACTTAATAAGCCATCAGTTTCTCCCGGGTACCCGTAGCAAGCATCTTATTACTCCAGATAACACCTTTGTCAATGCTTATGATTCTGTTACAGGCTTACGTGAACAAGAAATCAGTTACAACATCTTACCAGGTAGAGGAAAGGAATGCATTCTAACATGCATATCTTCTTTTTCTGATTTTCTACTCCAATTTTGTTTTTGAAAGGCATCATGTATATCTTTGTAATACACAATGACAAGGGTAATGATCAGATGCCTTTATTGCTACTGAAATTCTGATTTATTATATAAGACTGAAATTCCAACCAATGTTTAGCATACTGAAAGATAAGCTAGGAGTTTTAAAAATGTTGTATACACTGGTGTGCTATTATTCTGACAACAGTTATCATCTATGCCCTTAAAATGAGTAACCACTCTACTGTGCTTCACCATCCTATATAATAAAAAGCACCTCCAACGTTCTGAAGCTGAGAAAGTGAAGCCTTGAAGCATTCGTGCTCTCTGTAAGGCCATATCCATCTCCTGAATTGATGTCAGCGTGCTTCCGGGTTCGTCACAAACAGCAATGACCAACCAGGTGGGAGGGCGGGCGAACGGTAGCGATTGGATCTATCGTTCAGTGGGCGTGCACGCTGAGCTGTGCACGGAAGCGGAGGTTGGCTGGTTGGCGGAGGAGCAGAGATAAAAAACCATTGCCACAATTCAGCAGACGAGAACAGGCGGAGGGAGGATGGGTGTTTCAATACTGCATCAGCCTGAATAGCGGTTTGGGCGGGGGGAGGGGAGCAGGCGTTGCCACAATTCAGTAGACGAGAACAGGCCAAAGAAGAGAGCATGGGTTGTTCAATACTGTAGTTTTGGGGGGGGGGGGCGGGAAGAAAGACTGCAAGATGCCGCCTACAATCCTTAAACCTCCAACAGCCTGGAAATTGGGAGCTAAGTAGTAACCATACAGCAGACTGACGCGTCAGCTGTTTTTGTGTAGGGATGTGGTGGCTCTTAAAAGAGCCTTTTGGTAGATGGAGTATAATGTTTTCTAAGCCCTCTCAACACGAATACGATGGGCTAGCTGGATATCTTTGAGCATGATGGTGACTCTCTTGGCGTGGATAGGGCACAGATTGGTATCCTCGAAGAGCCCCACCAGGCTAAGCCTTGCTAGCCTCCTGCAGGGCCATGACAGCCGAGCTTTGGCAGCGCAAGTCGGTCTTCCTGGAACTGGGAAGGCTAGTGAGGGAGGGGGCCGAATCCTGGAACTGGGGGGAGGGGGATGGGGAAGACGAGGAGGGGGGCCCCTCCTGGCACACACTCTCAATCTCACACACACACACACACTCTCTCTCACACAGACACACTCGCACCCAGTCTCACTCTCTCTCTGTCACACACACACTCGCATATTCACACTCTCTCTCACACAGTCACTCTCACACACACTCTCTCAAACATTACACACTCAAGGAAAACCTTGCTACGCGCCCATTTCATTTCGTTCAGAAACGGGCCTTTTTACTAGTTCTTACATTACAACAAAGGATCCACTGAATGCAGTAATGTAGTCAAATATGTTTACTCCATTTAAATATGTGTCAATGAAGATCAACAAAGAAGGGTACAGGTAAAAGTTTTCACTGCATTAACTCAATACATTTGGAAACTAAGTCTGAAGAGAATTTTGTTTCTTTTATAATAGTACAAAATGAGCTGAAAGCAATATAAGCTTTTATCTCATAAATATAAACAGAAATGAAGGTAACTAATGACCATATGGCCTATCCATACTGTTTACTATCCCTTCCTTCGCATTAGAAATCTTAAGTGTTTGTCCATTGCATTACTGAATTCAAAACAGTCTTTCTCCACCACCTCTTCCAAGAGGCCTTTCCACACATCTACCTTTTCAGTAAAGACGTATTTCCTAAGATTAATCTTAGTTTTTCTCCTCTCACCTTCATCCTACGCCTTCTCATTTTTAGAGCTTCCTTTCAGTAGAAACTTAGTTTCCTCCTGTAAATTTAAACCACGGAGGTATTTAAGGGGCCCTTTTAATAAGCTAAATTAGGCACTAACATGTAGCTTAAAATGGCGTTCTGTGGTAAATGCCATTATAGTATGCCCTTATCCATGCACTAAAAATGTTTTGGAAAAAATGGGAAATCAGTTTTTTTACAGCTACGGCAAAAAATGCCATTAGCGCATGGGAAAAACCCGTACAAGGGTGTAGTAAGGCCACTTTTTGCCGCAGCTTAGTAAAAGGGCCCCTAAATGTCTCTCGCATATACTACTACTATTTAGCATTCTATAGCGCTACAAGGCATACGCAGCGCTTGCACAAAATATCTCCCCCTTTCCCTCCTTTCTTCCTAAGTATACATATGGAGATTATGTATAAACACCACTGAATAATTTAATAAGGAGTATAACAATGGAAAACTCGTCACAATGGACCTAGATTCTATAAATGGTGCCCTATAAAATCAGCACAAAAAAAATAGTGCCTAGCACTATTCTATAAACCATGTCTACACTTAGGCACGATTTACTAGAATACACGCTTAGCGCTGGAAACTGCATTACATTTAGGTGCAACATCTTTACAGCAATGAAAACCTGGTGTAAATCCCATGTGTAAATAAGGCACAGGATCGCACTAATTCTATAAGAACATGTATAATTATTGGAAATGTCCCCAGCCTGTCCATGCCCTTCCCATGGCCATCATCCCAATTTCAGATCAGCAAACCTCTTTATAGAATATGTCTAAAAAGATGTGTGTATCAATTCTAATTATTGTCAAATAGTGCTAATTGCTTGTTATTTATTGCCCATTATCGGCACTGACTGACCTGTTAATCAAGTTGCATGCGCAACTTAAAGCACCATAAATAGAATCCGAGGGATTATAATTAAAGCAGTTCATATGAAAGACATAACATGCAAATAGTTCAGTTAAATGATCTATAGTTTTACATAAATAATGAATTTGAAATTGGAATTATTAGCATGTCATGTCCGTGTGAGTCAATTTAAAATATGCAAAAATAAAAAAAAAATATGTGAGAAAGCTATCCAATCCTCATAAAAAAACTTGTGTTTAAGACAATCAGAAGATAGAAGGAACATTATAGTCATTCAACCTTAGCTCCAAAATATCTTTCAATTGTAATCATGGTCCTCAATTTGCACCTACTTCATGTTCTTCACTCATACAAAACATTTCAAATATCTTTCAAATTATTTGTTAAAAAATTATTAAAAGTAACAACCTTCTACTAAGCTGCATTAGGTGCAAACACACACCTAATGAAGCCAAATGACCAAACATAGGATGCATTAAACCGTTCCACAGGTTTTCCATCTGCGAGTGCTAAGTTGTGGTATTTTAATTTTTTTAAATTCTTTGGATGGGGTGTGTCAGGGGCCGAGAATGGTGTGTGCATGTGCTAAACGTGCGGCAAAATGAAAATTGGCACACGTCTATTTTGGGCCTGAGACCTTACTGCCACCCAATCACTTAGCGGTAAAGTCTCACGTGTTAACTGGGTGGTAATCGTCAGTGCATGTACAATGCCGATTACCACCCACTTAGCACCGCGTGCTGGAAAATAAAATATATTTTCTGGCGTGGATAAAAAATGAAATTACCACCTGGGCAGGCGTGGTAGACGGGCAATAGTTCTGAATTGGTGCACGTTGGGCACACATAGGCGCCTACACGGCTTAGTAAACGGGCCCCAAGAGGCATTTAGCTGTGTGGCCCCCATTTATCTGCAATATTTTGCCTGTGAATCTACTGGACAGAACCATCACTCAGGAAATTTAAATATGGTTTTAATCTCTTATTTCTAGAGCATTGTTATGGAACTTAATTGGTTTTTTCCCCCTGTTTTTCATATTCCAGTTAAAATTGATTGGTATACTTATCCCCTCTCTTATGTTTACCATGATATTATACCAGTTACTTTGGAATATTTTGTTGTGCTATGTATCTCCACCCTTTAATGTCTCGACTTTATATTCTAATTTTAATGTTCTATTTTCAATTTAATATTTTATACAATGGGGATCTTTTACTAAAGATTAGCTTGAGTTATCGGCAGCAGGGCCTGTTTTATTCCTATGGGCCCTGACTCAAGCTAAGCTTTAGTAAAAGACCCCCTATATTATAGATTGCAAATCACCGTGTGTCGTCTAACAAATGGTGGTAAAAGAAATGCTCAATAAAATAAAATAAAAATGCAATGGCTTGAAAGATGCATGTGATGAAATTGCAAGTAAATGCAAATCAAAGACCAATGTGAACTGTGGCTGAATGACAATGTTCCTGATCTCTTCTGCTGGTCCTAAAATATTTTAGTACTATGTTATTGAATGTGTGAGTTTTTGATCAGGAATAATATATGTGTAGCAGGGCACCAACTTGTCCCTCTCTATTTTGTTTGTTTATTTGCTAACAGGAATAATTTAGAGCATGCTACTAATTTGCAAATTTAAGAAGACGGAATGAAGGATGCGCCTGGGCATCCATCACTGTTTACTATGGCGAACTAACATTTTTAGCGCATGCTAATGCTAGAGACATCCATATATTCCTATGGGTGTCTCAAGCATTAGTTCGCGCTAATTTTTAGCATGTGCTAAAAATGCTAGCGCACCTATAGCATGGCTTAGTAAACAGGGCCCTATATGATACCTATAGTTAATGTACAATCTAAATGCTTGCAGCTTTTAATCCACAGTCAATTTGGAATTCAAGTGTATATTATTTTTTTTTTCATTCTTATACTCTTTAAACTAAAATTAGCAGTAAAGGACAAATGGTGGTTTCATTAATGAAATCCCTCCAACCGTAATAAATTTCTACTCATAAGAGAATGTTCATTTCAAACCTTTCATCTGAGAATTTTTCTCTGTTATGCAGATAAATACAACAGCCGGGAAAACTCACATACTTACAACAACATTTGAGCATTCTTCTTCCATAAGTCATCCAATAATACTAAATTGTGTGTGCTTGGGGATTTTTTGTTTTCTTTTTCCATTTTTATTTAAACTTAGTTTTTCAAACCTATGATTCTATGTCCAATGCTGATCAGCCAGGATGTTCAGTTATATAAAAATGTTTCAATCTATCATTTTCAGCCTGAAATGAATAAACATTTAAACTAGGATCAGAAAATCTATAGTTGTTAAATTACAAGCCTGTGATTCCACAACATATATTACAACTCTGAAACAAGGGTAAGCTATGGTTTTGGTAAATATGCCTAATGATTGTCTTTTGGTATATATCTGTGATTATGTTCCTAAGCATCAAATTAGAAAGCCTGTAATACACTATTCCTTTATCTATGCAGTTTTCAGATTGGAGGACCAAAGTTTCAGCTCACATGACATATATAGAACACCAAAAGAAAATACTTTCTCTGTTGTTCATCTCACCTTCTCAAACTATATAATTAGGCAGATTAAGCAGCCCTTGCTAGCTCAAGAGGGGAGAGAACCTCACCTGAAATGCATCTCAGCGCCACTCACTGGCCAGCAGGGGTTACCATACTAGTAGCAGCCATTTCTAGGAAGTTCGCAGGCAAAACAATTTGGTTCATTTTTTTCCTGATTTTTGCAGTACCCATATACATTTACATTTAAGTATGCAAATATATCACAACTCTGTCCCAGAACACACCTACCGTATTTTTCGGACTATAAGACACACTTTTTCCCCCCAAATTTGGGAGGAAAATGGGGGGTACGTCTTATAGTCCGAAGGTAGAGATTTGGCTGGCTGGCTGGATGGCTGGCAGGCCGCCTGCCCTCCCTCCCTCCGAGTTCGGGATCGCCCTCCCCCAGGCCCTGTCACCACTTCTCCCCTTAACTCACGCGATCTTCCCTGGTGGTCTAGTGACGTCGAGGCAGGAAAGAGCCCCCTCTTTCCTGCCCCAGCGCGCTGCTCTCCATGCTCCTGTATGCAGCCCGACGGTCTCGGCGAGATTCAAAATGGCCACCGAGACGTCAATTCTCAGCGGCCATTTTGAATCTCGCCGAGACCGTCAGGCAGCAATGCATACAGGAGGATGGAGAGCAGCGCGCTGGGCAGGAAAGAGGGGGCTCTTTCCTGCCCCGACGTCACTAGACCACCAGGGAAGATCACGTGAGTAAGGGGAGAGGTGGTGACAGGGCCGGGGAGGGGGGAGGAGGTAACCCTGAGGGCGATCCCGAACTTGGAGGGAGGGATTCGGACAAGACGCACCAGAGCACCTAGGTTTTAGAGGAGGGAAAAAGCAAATTTTTTTTTTCCTATTTCCCTCCTCTAAAACCTATGTGCGTCTTATGGTCCGGGTGCGTCTTACAGTCCGAAAAATACAGTATACCAAAAGTATATATTGTGCATACTTTCATGTGAGGGGTGTTTTCATAAGAGGCATATGCATGAAAATGACTATAAGATGACCCCTTTAAAGCAGAAATTAAGTGGGCCTTTTACAAAGGCCCGCTAGAGTTTTTAGTGCATGCTAAAAATAAGCGTGTGCTAAACGCTAGAGACGACCATATATTCCTAATCATTAGTGCACACTAAAAACGCTACCACACCTTTGTAAAAGACCCCCTAACTGATTTACTTATAAGTGCTATACTGCAGATATATAGAACCAACAGCTACTATTATACACTTCTGGGAACTAGTGCGGGAACATTTAACTTGTCAATTATTCTCACATCAGTTCCACTTGGACAAAAAAAATACATTCAGCGAATCGAAAATACAGGGAACTGAAGGTGTACATAGGCTTGTTTTTCTGAAGTAGGCTGTGAAAACTAACCCCCCCCTCCCCCCCCCTCGTTTACAAAGCCGCACTAGCGGCAGCTTCATGGCAATGCCGACACAGCCCATTCAAAGTGAAGGGCTGTGTCAGCATTACTGTAGCTTTGTAAACAGGGGGTAAGGCTGTTAGTACCAATTCTGCATGCTGTTTTAGATGATTTAATTTGTAATTTTTCAGTTTGTATTTTGTACTTCTTATCTTATTACTTTATCTTTATTTTTTTTCCGGGGGGGGGGGGGCTGCATTTCAATTAAAATTTTAATCGCAATTAATTGCACGTTAAAGGTATGTTTTATTCATTTTTCCACTGCAGCTCCCTGTGTTTCTAAGCAATGGAGGGTTAAGTGACGTACCCATAGTCACAAGAAGCTGCAGTGGGAAAAAGAATAAACAACATACCTTTAATCGTGCAATTAAAATTTTAATTGAGAGGCAGCCCTAGTACATATTAATAGTAAATAAACATCAAATAGCCCCCCCAAAACACCAACAGATCTGGTGCCAATGATTTACAGTCCACAGTGGAGACCACCACTCTTCGTTCCCTCAATTATACTTAGAGGGGCATTTTCGACCGGGGATGCCCTTCTCTAAGGGCGCCCATCTCCGAGGACGGCGCCGACCGTTTTATTGAACGAGATGGTCGTCCATCTTTCGTTCTGATAATACGGTTAGGGGCGCCTAAATCTCAACATTTAGGTCAACATTAAAGATGGTCGACCTAAATGCTGAGATCGCCGGATTTATAGATGGGCGCCCTTGGTTTTCGCCGATAATGGAAACCGATGGCCCCCATCTCAAAAACAAACAAATCCAAGGCATTTGGTCATGGGAGGGGCCAGGATTCGTAGTGCACTGGTCCCCCTCACATGCTAGGGCACCAACTGGGCACCCTAGGGGGGGACTACAGTGGACTTCGCAAATTGGTCCCAGGTGCATAGCTCCCTTACCTTGGGTGCTGAGCCCGCCCAACCCCCCCAACTATACACCACCATAGCCCTAAGGGGTGAAGGGGGGGCACCTACATATGGGTATAGTGGGTTTCGGGTGGATTTTGAAGGGCTCCCATTTTCCACCACAAGTGTAACAGGTAGGGGGGCCATGGGCCTGGGTCCGCCTCCCTGAAGTCCACTGCACCCACTAAAACTGCTCCAGGGACCTGTATACTACTGCGATGGACCTGAGTATGACATTTGAGGCTGGCATAGAGGCTGGCAAAAAAAGTTTTTAAAGTTGTTTTTTTGAGGGTGGGAGGGGGTTAGTGACCATTGGGGGAGTCAGGGGAAATGATCCCTGATTCCCTCCGGTGGTCATCTTGTCAGTTTGGGCACTTTTATGGGACTTGGACCTCAAAAAAAAAGGGACCAAATAAAGTGGACCAAATTCTCGCCAGGGGATGCCCTTCTTTTTTCCATTATCAGCCGAGGGCGCCCATCTCTTAAGCATGCCCTGGCACGCCTCTGTCCCGCCTTCGCTACCCTTCCGACACGCCCCCGGGAATTTTGGCCGTTGGGGACGCCCAAAATCGGCTTTCGATTATGCCGATTTGGGCGCCCCTGAGAGAAGGACGCCCATCTCCCGATTTGTGTCGAAAGATAGACGCCCTTCTCTTTCGAAAATGAGCTGGTTAGGGACCCTCTTACTAAAGTTCAGTGAAATCTGGGCTTAATGCATTTAAATGCAGGACTTTGCCATGCTCTAATCCCAGATCTAACATGGCACTTAAAGGGAATTTTTAAAAATGCTTCAATGTGGTTGCATACTGTTAACATGAGAGCCCTTACTGTTTCCTATTAAGAGGCTCAAGGTGCTCTCGCATTAATTCTGTGCTATCCAGTAAAAATGCGCTAATACCGTGCTAGTTGGATAATGTAGGGATACCCACTCGTAATCCATGACACATCCCTTCCTAAAACTATTTTTACATGTTCAAAACATTTTACTATAATTTTCAAAGGTAAATACAAAGACATAAAGCCAAACCGAATAAAATAACAACCAAACACAAAAATAAAAGATACAAATTCCAAAAAATCTTCTCAAGAATCATTTAACACAAAACGATCCAATAATTCCTACTTGCTTTCCCCTTTAGAGACCATAAGGCCCCTGTCTTCAAGTATTTTCTCATATCTCCTAAGTAGGCAGACCCAATGCCACCATAAATTGACATGCACGTCACAATTGTTTTTCCAGTGATTTACAATAACCTTTAGAGCTACTGAGACTAAATAATCAAAAAAGATTTTATAGCTTTTGGAGTAGCAGCAGAAAGAATCACAGACTTCCAAATAATTGTCATAAGAGACAATGGAACATCAACACACAAGATGTCTGATTCTCCGCCACACATCCTTCCAGTAAACTTGTAAATTAGGGCATTCATACACCATGTGTAATAAAGTCCCTACCGACCCCTTTACAAGACCAGCAGGCTTCCTATTCCTTTTACCCCTCAAGTACTGCAACAAAACCCTTCCTGCACTCCATAAAAAGCCAACTGATCCTAACAATATTTTTTTAAGTAGGTAACATGCAGATTACTGCCCCTTAGATTGTAAGTCCTCTTTGGAAGGGATTTTACCAACTGTACCTGAACATTTTTAAAATTTATTTTTATTAATTTAACAATTTACTTACAAGCATCCACTTGAAATGGTAATACAATCTGCTCAAGAAAGAGGAAACTAGCTATTATGGATCTCTTCCCATCTACCAAGTCCACAGTGGGAGGTCAGCCATCTTTTATACCTCAAGCTATTCAATGTATCCCGCTCTGGGATACGTTGCTGCACGACTAATATTCCGCCAGTGTCGTTTCCATCTCACAGATAGGCTGCAGAGAATACCTTCTCCTGCTTTAGACTTAATCCTACCCACCCTACCCCTCTACCCACCCACCCCTAGAGTGACATGTCTTATATAACCTCCCTATCAACCCACTCATTACTTTACCTCACCCATTTCTATTCTTCTATCACCTTCTCGCACTACTCCAACCAGAGTTACACCTAATCACACTGACCACCCTTCAACATCTTCTGTCCTTCTGTGACTGTTCTCTTGTACAGCGCTGCGTACACTTTGTAGCGCTCTAGAAATGTTAAATAGTAGTAGTAGTAGTAGTTATGCTCATATCAGCCCTCTCCTCAAGTCACTTCACTGACTTCCTATCCGTTTCCGCATACAGTTCAAACTCATTGACCTATAAGTACATTCACTCTGCAGCTCCTCAGTACCCCTCCACTCTCATCTCTCCCTACATTCCTCCCTGGGAACTCCGTTCACTGAGTAAATCTCTCTTATCTGCACCCTTCTCCTCCACTGCTAACTCCAGACTCCGTTCCTTTTATCTTGCTGCACCATATGCCTGAAATAGACTTCCTGAGCCGGTACGTCAAGCTCCATCTCTGGCTGTCTTCAAATCTAAGCTAAAAGCCCACCTTTTTGATGCTGCTTTTAACTCCTAACCCTTAGTCACTTGTTCAGAACCCTTATTTTATCATCCTCACTTTAATATTCCCTTATCTCGTTTGTCCTGTTTGTCTGTCCTAATTAGATTGTAAACTCTGTCGAGCAGGGACTGTCTCTTCATGTTCAAGTGTACAGCGCTGCGTACGTCTAGTAGCGCTATAGAAATGATAAGTAGTAGTAGTAGTCTGGTATGTTGGCTGTCATTAATGAATCCCCCATCTTGCCCTGCTCTTTTTACTTTTAAATACAAAAAAAAAAAAAAAGTTTAAAGCAGTGTTTCCGAACCATGTCTTGGAGGCATACCTAGCCACAGTGAATATGCATGAGACAGATGTGCACACACTCAGCCTCCAATGCATAAAAGGATCTCTTAAGTACATTTATTTAAAATATGCTGAAAACTAGACTAGTTAGGTGATTTGGAAACACTGGTGTATGATAAGAAGAAATTAGTTGACTTTCCTCAGATGATGGTATGAGGAACAAATAACCTAGGGGTCCTTTTACCAAGCTACGGGGAAAAAGGGCCCTGAGGTAGCGGCGGGAGCCGTTTTTCCCACACGCCAGGGCCCTTTTTACTGCAGCGGGAAAAAAGCCCCAAAAACAAAATGTTCATGTGGTAAGAAAATTCTAACCACATGGCCATGCGGTAGGGAGCCCTTACCGCCACCCATTGGTGAACAGTAAGGGCTCCCATGGTAACTGGGCAGCGAGCGGAGATGCCTGATTACCGCCAGATTACTGCCATGCGAACCATTTCTGGAGGTTCTTTCCTCCTTTAAAATGGCGCATGCTCAACCCGCAACTATCGCCGGTGGCCGCGTTGGGCTGGCAGTAGTCCCAGAATAGCGAGCGGTAAACCTGCATTGGGCTTACTGCCGCTCTACGTGCAGCTATTGATCTATTTTTCTTATCAACAGCACAATTTATTTGTTCTTTTTTTTTTTTAGAAAGAAAAAATTGAGGGTCATTTTACTAAGTTGCGCTCGTGTAGGTGCGTGTTTTGGGTGCGCGCAATTCAATTTTCAGCGCGTTTTAAAAAGGCCTTTTAAAAAAATTTTGCCGAAAATGGAGGTGTGGCAAAATCAAAATTGGCGCATGTAGCACCTGTGTTAGCTTTGTGTTTAGTTCCCTGCTCTGTTAGTTTAGGGCTTAGGAAGTCCCTTTCTTGAGCAGGGCTTAGGAGCTCCTGTTTAGTATAGGGCTTAGGAAGTCCTTTTGTAAGTTTACTGTTAGGAACACTCCTGCTGGTTTAGGGATTGGGAGCACGTAGATCAGTTTAGGTTTAGGAGCACTTCTGTTTCCATTCCTGGTCCCTATGTCATCCGGTATCCAGTAAGTCCTGTCGGCTACTCGAACCTAGGAGCTCAACTCCTGGGGGGCTTAGTAGCTAAGTGCAGGTGAAGCTGTGTGGACCAGTCCGGTGTGCTCCAGTCCGGTGTTCCAGTCCTGGGTCCTCCAGTCCGGGGGATTCCAATCGAGTGTTCCAGTCTGGGGGATTGCAGTCCAGTGTTCCAGTTCTGTGTCCTCCAGTCCGGGGGATTCCAGTCCATGTGTTCCGGTTCGCTGGGCAGTGCCTGCAGTCCCTGCCGGTGTGCTTACCCAGTGTTGGTTGGTGGGTTTTGCCTGCTGCTGTCGCTCCTCGTCAGCAGCCCAAGGGCTCACGTTTGCTCCAGAGCCCGGCCCCGCGGGCTCTGAACCTGAGGACCTGACATATTGGACATAACTTAATACATTTCTTGATTAGCTTTCGAAGGTTGCCCTTCTTCCTCAGATCGGAAATAAGCAAATGTGCTAGCTGACAATGTGGTATATATCATTCAGTGTAAAAAATGTAACGAAGGATGCTATATTGGAGAAACAGGCCAGATGCTTAAGACAAGATTCAATTTACATAGACATCACATGAACAATACTGGTGCCAGCAGGGTTCCCACGCCTGTTGGTCAACATTTTACAGGACCAGGACACTGTACCAGTGACTTCACAGTGAGAATCCTGAAAGGTAACTTTAAAACCATACAAGAACGTAAGACCTTTGAAGTCAGAATGATTGAATATTTTAACACCCAACAGAAAGGACTTAACAAGGATCTGGGGTTCCTAGCCCATTATAAACTGTATGTCTCTGTTGATCACCCTCCCCTCACCTATCCACACCCATCCTGTTAGAATATCAATGATATGCTTTGATGTCCCCATGCATATTTCCTACCCATCCCCCTCCTCCCACCCTGTCAGGCTGTCATAGTAATGCTTGAATGTTTTCACTTATATACACTGTCAGCTAGCACATTTGCTTAGTTCCGATCTGAGGAAGAAGGGCAACCTTCGAAAGCTAATCAAGAAATGTATTAAGTTATGTCCAATAAAAAAGGTATCATTTGTTTTTCCCTGAAATAACATCAAAGAATGAAGGTACTCCATCATTTATGCCCAATTAAGTAAAATATATTTTTTCAGACTACACAGGTTCCTTTTTTGTACTGAAATAGGGGCCTGTCTTGAAAATTCATTTACTGCATCATCTTTTCTGTAGGATTTTAACAAGGTACCACAACCTATAAATCACTCCAGTTTCCCTCATAAAATTTATTCCAAGAAGATACCAATAGTCTGACAATTGTAAAATAATAGTAACTTCTAAAGAATAAAATGCAGTACAGGAAGGTGAGTCAGTAACTTAAGTCTTTAATTTGATTAACAGAAATATTCTTATTTCTCATAAATATTCAGGGATTTCCTGTAGACAATAATTGAGCTATTGAAGAGTACCAGGCTGATCAAACAGACACTGCTTTCTTTTGTTTTCTGCCATCAATATTCTCACAGAGATGCCTCTGCTCTTCTACCTAATGGGTTGTTGAAGCCAAAGAATTTACTGAGAAAGGGTACAGAGAAGGGTGATAAAAATGATAAAGGGGGTGGGACGACTTCCCTATGATGAAAGGCTAAAGCGGCTAGGGCTCTTCAGCTTGGAGAGAAGATGACTGAGGGGAGATATGATAGAGGTCTATAAAATAATGAGTGGAATGGAATGGGTAGATGTGAATCGCTTGTTTACTCTTTCCAAAAATACTAAGACTAGGAGGCATGCAATAGAGCTACAAAAGAGTAAATTCAAAACAAATAAGAGAAAATATTTCTTCACTCAATGTGTAATTAAACTCTGGAATTTGTTGCCAGAGAATGTAGTAAAAGCAGTTAGCTTAGTGAGGTTTAAAAAAAGGTTTGCATAGATTCCTAAAAGAAAAATCCATAAGCCATTATTAAAATGGACTTGGGGAAAATCCACTGCTTTGATTGATGGACCTTCGGTCTTTCCCAGTATGGCAATACTTATGTACTAAAAATCCACCTCAGGAAGACACCAACCTCGAAACCTTTAGAGACGAAATAGATCATCCGCCTGAGGAAACACCAGCGGACAGGAAAGATTCCAAAAAAGTACAAAACATTTTATAGATCAGCAACTATAAATGTAATACATCTCCACCTTAACTATTATCAGCACTGTTTGCTTATATCTGCTTGTTTAAACTTCAATCACGCTAGTCTTGATGTAATACTGTTTTCTCCCAATCTATTATCTACCAATAACGATAGATTGCTTATATCTGCTTGTTTAAATTTCGATTATGCTATTCTTTATGTAACACTAAACTGTTTTCTCCCAATCTATTATCTACCAATAACGATACATTGTAAGCCACATTGAGCCTGCAAAGAGGTGGGAAAATGTGGGATACAAATGCAATAAATAAATAAATATGGCTTATCCCAGAAATAGTGGATTTTCCCCAAGTCCATTTAATAATGGTCTATGGACTTTTCCTTTAGGAAGACGTCCAAACCTTTTTAAAACTCTGCTAAGCTAACTGCCTTTACCACATTCTCTGACAACGAACTCCAGAGTTTAATTATACATTGAGTGAAGAAAAAGTTTCTCCGATTCGTTTTAAATTTACTACATTGTAGCTTCATCGCATGCCCCCTAGTCCTAGTATTTTTGGAAAGTGTGAACAGACGCTTCACATCTACCCGTTCAACTCCACTCATTATTTTATAGACCTCTATCATATCTCCCTTCAGCTGCCTTTTCTCCAAGCTGAAGAGCCCTTGCCGCTTTAACCTTTCCTCAAAAGGAAGTTGTCCCATCCCCTTTATCATTTTCGTCGCCCTTCTCTTGCACCTTTTCTAATTCCACTATATCTTTTTTGAGATGCGGCGACCAGAATTGAACACAATATTCGAGGTGCGGTCACACCATGGTGCGATACAAAGGCATTATAACATCCTCATTTCTGTGTGTCTGCTAATATTCTTCTGAGCTAGGATATAGAGCAAAACTTCGTAGAGAGGAATGCATAAAATCAAACACTTAACTCTGCCAGATACTTCCAAAATGTTTGCAGAACTCTATTAATAAAATTGGCAATATATTTTTATTGTGAATTTGTAAGTTTCAGGCTGTGATGTATTAGCTCAGTAAATTCTTTGGCTTCAACAGCCCATTAGGTAGAAGAGCAGAGGCATCTCTGTGAGAATATTGACGGCAGAAAACAAAAGAAAGCAGTGTCTGTTTGATCAGCCTGGTACTCTTCAATAGCTCCATTATTGTCTACAGGAAATCCCTGAATATTTATGAGAAATAAGAATATTTCTGTTAATCAAATTAAAGACTTAAGTTACTGACTCACCTTCCTGTACTGCATTTTATTCTTTAGAAGTTACCAATAGTCTGACAATTGTAAAATAATAGTATTATTATTATTTTTAGCATTTGTATCCCACATTTTCCCACCTATTTGCAGGCTCAATGTGGCTTATATTTGCCATAGTGGCGATTGCCATTTCCGGTCTACAGAGTTGCACATGGTTTTACAGTCAGTGCGTACATACATGGTATAAGAATACATTGCGATCTTGCTTAGGTGTCAACATTAAGTTGTTGCTTAATTAATTAAATTAATTCTTCTTGGAATAAATTTTATGAGGGAAACTGGAGTGTTTTCCATTCCTTTCCTAATAATACCTAACATTCTATTTGCTTTCTTAGCCGCAGCAGCACACTGAGCAGAAGGTTTCAACGTATCATCAACAATGACACCTAGATCCCTTTTTTGGTCCGTGACTCCTAACATGGAACCTTGCATGACATAGCTATAATTCAGGTTCCTCTTTCCCACATGCATCACTTTGCACTTGCTCACACTAAATGTCATCTGCCATTTGGACGCCCAGTCTCCCAGTCTTGTAAGGTCCTCTTGTAATTTTTCACAATCCTCCCGCAATTTAATGACTTTGAATAACTTTGTGTCATCAGCAATTTAATTACCTCACTAGTTACTCCCATCTCTAGATCATTTATAAATATGTTAAAAAGCAGTGGTCCCAGCACAGACCCCTGGGGAACCCCACTAACTACCCTTCTCCATTGAGAATACTGACCATTTAACCCTGCGCTCTGTTTTCTATCTTTTAACCAGTTTTAAATCCACAATAAAATACTACCTCCTATTCCATGACTCTCCAATTTCCTCTGGAATCTTTCATGAGGTACTTCGTCAAATGCCTTCTGAAAATCCAGATACACAATATCAACCAGCTCACCTTTATCCACATGTTTGTTCACCCCTTCAAAGAAATGTAGTAGATTGCTTTTGAATATGCTCTGTAATTTTGTTCTTAATAATTGTCTCTACCAATTTGCCCGGCACTGACGTCGCCCAGCTTTCTTTTGAGACAGTAGCTCAAACATTCTGAAAGTTCTCTTCCGCTCACTGCTTACTACATACATGCCCCAACTACATTATGGAAGTACCCCCTAACCATTTCATTGAAGAACTCACAGCCCACCTAAACTCTATGTTCCATGTAGGACAATTCCTGCTGGATAAGGGAAACATTCTGCTCACACCTATCCCAAAAGATAAGAAAAACACCAACAATATTTCAAACTATAAGCCAGTTGCATCCATACCACTATTGATCAAGATGATGGAAGGTATAGCGACCAAACAACAGAATACATCAACAAATTCTCCATATTACATGAATCCCAATCAGGATTCAGAACCCACCACAGCACTGTAACAATGCTGATCACACTTCTGGCTAAATTCAAACATGAAATCTCAATAGGCAAAAACATCCTCCTACTCCAGTTTGACATGTCATGTGCATTTGACATGACGGACCACCAAATCCTACAAAGAATTCTCAATAAGTTAGGAGTTGAAGGAAGATACTTACATGGTTCAAGGGTTTCTTGACCACCAGGTCTTACCAAGTAAAATCAAATTGCTTAATCTCTCTACCTTGGAAAGTGGAATGTGGAGTCCTATATGGCTCACCACTCTCACCTATACTGTTCAACCTAATGATGGCCCCACTAGCCAGGTCCCTATCCAAACAAGGCTTCAATCCCTTCATCTACACTGATGACGTAACAATCTTATATCCCCTTCAAAAATAACCCATCAGAAATCACCTCCAAAATCACGAACTGCATAAAAAAAACAGAGAATCCTGGGCATCAGCCTTCAAGCTGAAACTGAACAGGGGAAAAACACATTGCCTCATACTCTCATCTCCACACAATACTGAACACTTCACAACCATCAACGCTTTGGGATCATCTCTCCCAATCTCAGACAATCTGAACATCCTAGGAATCACCATAGATCGTGACTTATCATTATAAAACAAGACTAAGGCCAGTACAAAGAAAATGTTCCACACAATGTGGAAACAAACGGATAAAGAAATACTTTCGAAGAGATGTGTTCTGCGACATGATCCAAACCATGGTTCTAGTCCATGTGGATTACTGCAATGGAATCTATGCAGGGTGCAAAGACCAAATCTTGAAGAAGCTAAAGACAACACAAAATACAGCAGCTAAACTCATTTTCAGAAAAAAACCAGTTAGAAAGCGCTAGACCTTTTCTCCAAAAATTACACTGGCTACCAATCAAGGCATGCATATCCTTCAAGATTTGTTCTCTGGCCTACAGAATAATTTTTGGCCTCTCACTGGGCTACATGACCACTAATAGGAGCTACCATCCTGAAATGCAACTAAATCAGTGAGAACTTACCTTACCCGCCACTTCCCTAATTGTAAAGGCATTAAATACTAATCCAAACACAATAATCTACACTGGAAGATATCCAATGAATAATTGTAGCTATGTTGTTATTATAAATGAGGAAAAGCCTCAATCGATGATAGGGTCCTCCTTTGCTGAATTAATTCAACGTTAGGGAGTTCTATCCATTCATCATTGGCTAAAAAACCTCCTTGATAAGTTCCCTCTATCACACTCTAAACTGCTGTGTGTTGATATTGAAAGGGTTCACTTATCTCTCCAGCTCTTCAGTCTTTCACTGTCCACGGCCTGGTGGTCCAATAGCTCTATATTGAGGTTTACATTAAATACTAATCAACATACGATTCCAGCTTCTCATATGTTTGTACCAACCTCTGGAACACACTATTGAAAGAACTAAAACTCAAGGGCAATTATTTAATCTTCCAAAAACACCTGAAAGTCCATTTTTTCCGAAAGTTCCTCCCCGCTGAACCAACCTAAGCAAGCAAACTACCGAATCAGCACTACATGAATACGACAATAGACAGAGCTTTGCCACCCAATTCACCCCAAACACTTCACGCGTACCTGGGGCAACTATAAATACAAAGTCTGTCAAACTCAAGACAACTGTTAATTTTGTTCTTCTATATAAATTGTAACCTAGTTCTATACAAACTGTTAACCAATTTACATTGTTTTATACAAACTGCAACCAACTTACTCCAGACTCTTGTAAGCCACATTGAACCTACCAATAAGAAAATGTGGGATACATATGCAGAAATAAATAACATAAATATGCTATTTGTCTTGATTCCACTTGAATATGAATTATTCTGTTTATTGTATGCTCTTTATCACCTGGACCAGCAGCATAGTGTGGAGCTGCCTAATAGAGAAATGGATAGTGAACAAGGGGAGCCTGGTTCAAATCCCACTGAAGCTTGTTGTGATTCTGGGCAAGTCACTTAACCCTCCATTGCCTCGGTTACAAACTCAGATTGGGAGCCCTCTATTTTGATAGCTTTAGTGTATATAAGAAATTAAATAAACATTAAAATTAATTTCTTTCTCAGCCAATTCCTGCTTCAAAGGTTAGTGGGTGGCAAATCAGGTGAGATTGGTTATCAATGTATGCAGGAACATTTAACATAGTAAGAAGGAAGAGAATCCTGGGATGCTGTAGTCACTTTCATAGTTTCCAAAATACGGAAGATCAAAAAGGGATACGGAAGGTTAAACAATGACAGGGAGCTACCCATGAGGATTTGGTGGAGAACTGGAGATCAGTAGAAATAGTCAAATTTATTGATGATGAAAGTAATAGCAAATGTGGATTATAAGGAAACAACCTCCTTGGCAAAAGAGGATGCTAGTTCTTGGGCTGATGGAGATGGGTTGGAATTGAGTGTGTGGGGGAGAGGCTGGATTGAAAGATGGGTAAGGAAGGGAGATGCTGGATGGATGTGGAGAAAAGGAGAGAGTTAGTGAAAGACTGGGGAATATGAGAAAGGGGAACAGGAGAGCTGAGGTAATGGAAAGAGATGGAAAGTTTTAGGTAGGTGCAGTAAAAAGAGGGTAATTGAAGCCTGAATAGTAAAGAATAAATTAAATCTGGACTGAGAGGCAGAAAAATAAATGGAAGAAAACAGAAAGAAAAAGCAAGAGAAAATGGTAAGAGTTGATAGAACATTGAGGAAAGCATAAATCAGACTTGGACCAAAACAATTAGAAAAATAAAATAACCAGAAAACAAAGGTAGAAAAAGTAATTTCATTTTCTATTTCATGACTAGATTATATCTGTTTTTGGAACGTCCATTTCAAAATCTCTGCTGATTGGAGCTTGAGGGTACTTGATTTGGAGTTGAGAAATGCTGCTCTAAATTCTGAAGTTTCTCCTAAGTTTTTATCGTATCACATCTCTATTTCAATCTAGATATTCATTCACCAGTTAAAATTCAACAGGGATAAGACCAAGCAAATGTTTTTCTGAATGTATACGCTCACCGGAGGAACAGTATTTATATTAGTTACAATACATTATAAGCACAAATTACATGAATTAACTTCTATTATTTGTTTTCTGTTTTCATTAGTAAAGAAAGGGCACTGTTCGGTCAATGGAATGATAATGTATGACAAAGCAGTGTGGTCCCCAAAGCCCTGTCTTACTTGCCTATGCACAAATGGAAAGGTGATTTGTGATGAAATGATGTGCCCTCCACTGAAATGCCTCAGCACCATGATCCCTGAAGAATGCTGTCCAGTCTGCGCTGATATTGGTATATTCTTTTCATTAGTGAAATAAATGAGTATGAACAGCTCTAGCAGGTTAAGATTCTTCTAATACTTGTTTGTCTTACATTAAAGCTGTATTTTATAGGCATCTTTCATGGTCAAGTGTGTCAAAATATCTTATAACTATAAAAGTATACAAAACAATGATATGGTAAATTACAGGACATCAATAAGTTGGCAGAGAAGTGTACAGTTAGCAGTCATAGTTAAAGGAGAAGAGAAGAATATTAAGAGACTGAAGTGAGGCATAGAGATGAAGAGTAAATGAGACAAAAGTCTTTTGGATAAAGGGTACAGTTAAAAAAAAACCCTGCCAACAATTGTTTATTTATTTGACAAATTTTATTTAACAAACATTTATAGCCTGCACATCCAAACAGGTTACAATAAAACAATCAAAATCACACATACAAATAGAATAACAATACAAAAAAATGATTAAAACTCACAACCAAACTTAAAATCCCAAAGATTCCAAACTCCCATCTAACATCAGGAAACTTCCTACCAAATAAAAAAGTCTTCAATTGTTTCCAAAATAAAGATAAAGAAGAAATTTGACGCAATGTCAACAGCAGAGCATTTCACAATCTTATGTGCCAAGAAAGAGAAACCCACAAATTAGAAGACTGTTATAGAGAAAAATGCTAGATATAAACTGAAATAGGCAGCAGCAAATTCATGAAGGCATTAACAACAAGTTCAGTTTCATATACTGCTTTTCAAATGCCATATGATTTATAATTCAACAATCTGAAAAGAACCAGTGGAGTTATCTAGAATAGGGCAGTCAGAGCTGCACTCTGTGCCCATAGGCCTGTTTGAAAAGCTTTCAGGCCTGCTTTAAAAAGAAGAAATAATAAAAGATACTAAACGCCTTGGAATATCTCTACAAGTATTTCCATACAGTACAGAAACAGTTCACCATTTAGCTTACAAAAATAATTGCCAAGAGCTTGATCTAATTTTGCACATGACCCACATCTGAGTTCCAGAGGAAGGTACAGTTTATAGTCCCTGGTTCTTGGCTAAAGAGTTGGGAGGGGGATATAAAACCAGGAGAAAAAAAAAATCTCTGTATAGTGGAAATGAAAGCTCATGGTGCCATACTCCATTAGCCCAAATGATCCAAAGTCAAAAAGGAGAAGAAAACCACCAAGCCAAAAACAAAAATTTTAAAAAACAAAGGGTATATGATAAGTAAAAAGGAAAATTAGTTCTTACCAGATAATTTTCTTTCCTTTAGTGCAACAGATCAATCCAGGACCAGTGGGTTATGCCTGTCTACCAGCAGGTGGAGATAGAGGACACAGAGTTGAACTATGCCTTATGCCCTGATGCTCGGTGCCATTTCTCAGTATACCGGTAAGAAAGCAATGGAAAGGGAGCAAAGCCAAACAGTACCTGCAGAAGGCCAGCCTTGTGCATAGGCAGCACAAACCTGGGGGGAAAAGGAACAGCCTGTGGCTGTTCCATCGCCAGACCCCTGTGCTCCGCAGGCAGAGAAACCCCAAAGGCCACATGCTGCCATACAACCCACTGAGAAGGAGAATGAACAATTGGCATGCGGGAAACCAAATTGGCTGTGTTTCCCGTGCTAGCAGCATCAGAGGGAGAAACTGTGGTGCTCACTGCAGGAGCCGACATACCTGCTGGGGAGCCCAGAGAAGAAAGCAGAGCCGTAGTCGAAATGCTCTCCCCCGACTACTCCTGCCACTGAACTGGCAAGGCAGAACAAGACAACAAACCCTGGACACGAACTTATGAGCCCTCCACTGGGGAGGGGCACTTAGCTGTCTCTTAAGGGGCTGCCATTGGGAACAGCACTTACTGCCCAGGAATAGTGCCCCCCCCCCCCCCCCCCGAGTCCACCCGGAGCTACTCTGCACAGATGCAGTATCCGGTACTGCTCTCTCCTTCACAGCACTGCCTAACCACTAAAATTGGTTTATGATTTTTTATTTCTTTTTTTAAACACAGAGGAGACTTGAGGCAGGCAAAGTGAGAGCAAATGGGAAGGGGGAGGGAGGGATCTAGCTCCATTAGGTAGTCGCCAAGCAGCCGTGGCCAGCCGCTACACCCCAGGTTCCACTGAAAGAAACCAGGAACAGGAGACAGACCCCAAAATCCACGAGAAGTTGGTAGACACGTCCACCACCTGCTGGAAATAGAGGCATACTGGGAAATGGCACCAAGCATCAGGGCTTAAGGCACAGTGCAACTCTGTCATCTATCACCACTTGTCTTGGATTGATCTGTTGCCACACTAAGGAATAGGAACTTATAAACTTTATGTCCAAATATAATGAATATGTTGTTCTATAGTTCTAATATGTTTCTTGCTCGTAGGGAATAATGTTTATTGCCATTAACTTTCCTTTTACCTTATGCTATCATTCTTTCCCCCCCAATTTACATTCTCATATTCAGCATTACAAAATATTTCATTGGATGACAAACCTGAAATTTCTGGTGATTCTTCAGAACCAAATGACCCCAGGGATCCAGTTATTGTGCAGCCTTTACTTACTCATGAGATGACCAAGATACTTACAATGGAAGAGGAAAGAATTCAAGCAGAAAAAAAGAACATTCAAATTAAGGATGAAAAACAGAGGAGAAGAAAAGAAAAGAAACTTCAGAAAGAGGAGCGAAAAAGACAAGAACTTGAAGAGCGTCGTAAGGAAAATAAAGAAACACAGAGGAACACAGAAGAAGAAAGAAGAAAAGCATATGAGGAAGAAGAAAGAATATTGGAAGAAGAAAACAGAAAAAGAGAGGAAAATGAGAGGGGAAAGGAAATGAGAAGACAGGAAGAGGAAGAAAAAAGACAAGTAGAGGCCAAACGTCTAGAAAATGAAAGAAACCAAAGAGAGAGGGAAGAGGAAGAGGATGGAGAAGACGACGAAGATGATGATGGAGAAGACAACGAAGATGAAGAAGAAATTTTACGAGGTGATGTTTTCCGTAACCCATCTAGTCGCTTTCCCAGTCCTGCGCCACCTGAAGAGATTCCTTTCATGCAACAACCATTACCACAGGGCTGTTTTATCGCTGGCATTAGTGTCAGTTGCACAAATGCCAAACTCAGTCAGATACCACCAATTTCAGATCTAGATATAAAGCGTTTGGACCTTCAAGGTATGTCAAGCATTGATGCTTTATTTTATAAAAAAATTTAATTTAATATTTAATAATGATTACTTGGGTTATTGTCCAGTCAAATAGAAATACCTTACACCCGCACAACAAGATTTTGACCCAAGT
Source organism: Microcaecilia unicolor (assembly GCF_901765095.1). Lineage (NCBI taxonomy): Eukaryota > Metazoa > Chordata > Amphibia > Gymnophiona > Siphonopidae > Microcaecilia > Microcaecilia unicolor. Next base: position 172,806,081 of record NC_044036.1, on the reverse strand, counting down.
GTTTCTCTATAAATTACTTGGATGCAAGAATCACACTGGAAATATTGAATTTGTGACTACTATCTCATTGTTGATGTAAACTTGTCCCGCCCACTCTTGGAAAGGGTGGGATATAACGGCACTGCTAACTGTAGATGCTAGTACAACATAATTCTGCACATACAATAACAGAAGCCTCATTATCATAATAGAAGCTACTTCATTCTATCATTTATGTACAAACTTGGCAAGCCGCCTCCCCCCCCCCTTTTTTAAATTTTGCTATGATAGTTGAGCATTAAGGGGGTCATTTTTATAAAGTTTCTTCAAATTGTAAAGCGAAAATACTTACCTGTAAGCAGGTATTCTCCAAGGACACCAGGCCTTATATTCCCACATGCCAGTAACACGAGATCATGTTTCCAGTCTGGAGCTTGTAACAAGCATAAAACAGGTCTTTAAGCGCGAGATGCTCTCCACTGCACATGCATGAGTGCCTTCCCGCCTGCCACAAGAGTGCAGTACCAGCAGTACAATATAAAGCATAAGAAAAAAAGAGACAACTCCAAGAGGAGGTGGTGGGGTATGTGAGAATATAAGGCCTGCTGTCCTCGGAGAATACCTGCTACAAGTATCTTCACTTTCTCCGCGTACAAGAAGGCCTATAATTCTTACATGTGGGAATCCCCAGATAGGTTAATTGGACCTAGTTATCGTGTTCTCAAGCATGAACACATCAGACATTCCATTTTCTCTGTCCAAGCTCCTCAACTACGGAATGACCTTCCTCCATCTCTGAGACTGGTAACTTCCTTAACAAAATTTAAAACATAATGCATACTAGCCGTTAAGCCCGTTAAAACGGGCGCGTATTGGAATGGTTTTTTTTTTCCAAGGCCCCCCTCCCGTTGCAGCTGCAAGGCCCCCTGCCATCCTCCTTCCCTGCCAGCTCCAAGGCCCCCTCTGTCCCTCCCTCCAAGCTCCAAGGCTCCAGTCCTCCCCCCTTCCCAGCTGCAAGGCCCCCTGCCCGCCCTCCCTCCCTCCCTCCCAGTTCCAAGGCCCCAGGCCCTCCCCCCAGCTCCCAAGGCCCCCTTCCCTCCCTCCCAGTTCCAAGGCCCCCTGCTCTCCCTCACAACTGTAAGGGGCCTCATTCCCTCACAACTGTAAGGGCCCCCCTGCCCTCCCTCCCAGTTCCAAGGCCCCCTGCCCCCCCCCGTGCCTTCTTCCCAGCCAGCTGGAAGGCCCCCTTCAGTCCAGCCCTCCCAGCTCCAAGGCCCCCCTCCTTCTGAGACCTCCCATGTCCCCTCCCCCCTCTTAGTCCTGAGTTCATCCTCCACTTTCAAAGGAATTGGGAAGGCAGCCGACATTTCCTTTACAAAAGATGGGAAGGAAAGACTCCCAGGTAGAGACTTACTCCTTTCCTGTGGAGAGACGGGATCAGATGGGGTGCCATAGGACTCCTCCTCTGAGAAGTACCATGGATCCTCCATTAAGTCCCATGAGCGCTCCTCATCGGTATCAGCCAAGAGCTCCTCAAGGGAGGGCTAAGAATGAATCCGTCTTGGTGAAGAGGTAACCATAACCTCAAGAGCCTTGACTCTGGGTCCAGCCTTGACTCCAGCGAAGCTTCCTCCACCAATATCGAGGGTGTGTCAACATGGGTGGCAGGTGATGCTGAGATCGCAAGCAGCATTGGCGTTGGAGACCTTACTGCAGGTTGGTGGCCACGTGGGACTAAAGCAAGAGGCATGGCTGGAATAAGCACCCCAGATGCCGATGCACTCTGCATGAACCCTGCCAAAAGCTCAGGGAGCAAGGCCCAGAGGTGCTCATTGAGGGAAAGGCTGGGGTACTAGTGTAGAAGCATCCTGCTAAATCTGTGGGACTGAAGCGAATGCCTAGTCCTGGCTGTGTGGAGACCCATGCATCGGCACCTCCTGTATGAAGGGAGAGTGGTCCTTTGAGCACTGATGCTTCTTAGGACTGGGAAAACCCTTGATGGCCCAGAGCTCCTGGCCCCATGCATCAAGGGGGATCGATACCAATGCTTCTTCCAGTGCCTAGCATCAATGCTCCCGGTGCCAAAGAGGATGACGTTGCGTTCTCACATCAGCTTGGGGTCGGGTCCGACGCTGATTAGTCCTGGGGGGCCTGAATAGTGGCTGGCATCGAGGCAGGTGGAGACCCACTTGATGCACAGTCACTCCCAGAGTGCAAGGGTCTTGCAGATATATGGACTGATACACCCGAAGCAATATCCTATGCCGACGCTGAAGACACCAATGCCAACACCAACGTTGAAGCTTTGGACCTGGCTCCAAAAATCTTTTCTCTCTGAGACTCTCTGGCCAACTGTGCTCTCTTCATCATAGGAAGACAGAGAATACAGTTTGCAGGGATATGATCAGGCCCCAAACACTGCAGGCACAAAGAATGTGTGTCTTTGCCACAGATGGTCCTGTTGCAACGAATGCAGCATTTGAAGCCACTGGGAACCTTCAATGATATGAAAGGAAAAATAGCTGTGGAAAACAACTCAATGGTGCTAAAAAGGTCAAAGCACCAAAAAAAACAAGGGAAAAACCCTACTAGAGTTCAGGCCTAAACACAGCCTAGCGAGTATGGTAAAATAAAGAAAACTAAGGGTGGGAAGGCACTCGCACATGAGCATGTCTCATGCTCAAAGACCTGTTTTAAGCTTGTTACAAGCTCTGGACCAGCAATGTGGACCCGTGTTACCCAAATGTAAGAATTACAGGCCTGTTTGTCCTCGGAGAAAATATGTTTTACTTTCAGAAAACTGCATGCAATTGTAAACCTATATAAGTATACATGCCAACAAGAGCACATGTAGTTTTCCACAGTCTGCACATAGTGCTCACACACATTTATTTTTCTTTAAAGCAGGTATATATTTGTGCACTACTGGGGATAGTTCTGACAGCCTACTTCACAAAGGCACAGACATCTGTGCTGCCTTCATAAATTAGCATAATATCCATGCTTTTTTGGACATTTCACATTGGCCTCCTGTTATGAATTTACCTCCTGTTACAGTTATAAAAATCTAATTTATTGAATAAAAATGATAAAAGTATTGCAGACTTAGGGGTTTATTTTCAAAGCACTTAGACTTACAAAGTTTTATAGGTTACTATCAGGCTCATTTTCGAAAGAGATGGACGTCCATCTTCCGACATAAATTGGCACTTAGACGTCCATCTCTCAGAGACATCCAAATCGGTATAATCGAAACCCGATTTTGGGACGTCTCTAGCGAAAGTCCGTCGCAAGGACGTCCAAATCTGAGGGGGGCATATCGGAGGCATGGTGAAGGCAGGACTTGTACATAAGTACATAAGTAATGCCATACTGGGAAAAGACCAAGGGTCCATCGAGCCCAGCATCCTGTCCACGACAGCGGCCAATCCAGGCCAAGGGCACCTGGCAAGCTTCCCAAACGTACAAACATTCTATACATGTTATTCCTGGAATTTTGGAGTTTTCCAAGTCCATTTAGTAGCGGTTTATGGACTTGTCCTTTAGGAAACCGTCCAACCCCTTTTTAAACTCTGCTAAGCTAACTGCCTTCACCACTTTCTCCGGCAACGAATTCCAGAGTTTAATTACACGTTGGGTGAAGAAAAATTTTCTCTGATTTGTTTTAAATTTACTACACTGTAGTTTCATCGCATGTCCCCTAGTCCTAGTATTTTTGGAAAGTGTGAACAGACGCTTCACATCCACCTGTTCCACTCCACTCATTATTTTATATACCTCTATCATGTCTCCCCTCAGCCGTCTCTTCTCCAAGCTGTATAGCCCTAGCCTCCTTAGTCTTTCTTCATAGGGAAGTCGTCCCATCCCCGCTATCATTTTAGTCCCCCTTCGCTGCACCTTTTCCAATTCTACTATATCTTTCTTGAGATGCGGCGACCAGAATTGAACACAATACTCAAGGTGCGGTCGCACCATGGAGCGATACAACGGCATTATAACATCCTCACACCTGTTTTCCATACCTTTCCTGATAATACCCAACATTCTATTCGCTTTCTTAGCCGCAGCAGCACACTGAGCAGAAGGTTTCAGTGTGTTATCGACGACGACACCCAGATCCCTTTCTTGGTCCGTAACTCCTAACGTGGAACCTTGCATGACGTAGCTATAATTCGGGTTCTTTTTTCCCACATGCATCACCTTGCACTTGCTCACATTAAACATCATCTGCCATTTAGCCGCCCAGTCTCCCAGTCTCGTAAGGTCCTCTTGTAATTTTTCACAATCCTGTCGCGATTTAACGACTTTGAATAACTTTGTATCATCAGCAAATTTAATTACCTCGCTAGTTACTACCATCTCTAAATCATTTATAAATATATTAAAAAGCAGCGGTCCTAGCACGGACCCCTGAGGAACCCCACTAACTACCCTTCTCCATTGTGAATACTGCCCATTTAACCCCACTCTGTTTCCTATCCTTCAACCAGTTTTTAATCCACAATAGGACATTTCCTCCTATCCCATGACCCTCCAATTTCCTCTGTAGCCTTTCATGAGGTACCTTGTCAAACACCTTTTGAAAATCCAGATACACAATATCAACCGACTCCCCTTTGTCCACATGTTTGTTCACTCCTTCAAAGAATTGAAGTAAATTGGTCAGGCAAGATTTCCCCACACAAAAGCCATGCTGACTTGGTCTCAGTAATCCATGTCCTCGGATGTGCTCTGTAATTTTGTTTTTGATAATAGCCTCTACCATTTTCCCCGGCACCGACGTCAGACTCACCGGTCTATAATTTCCCGGATCTCCCCTGGAGCCTTTTTTAAAAATGGGCGTTACATTTGCCACCCTCCAATCTTCCGGTACCATGCTCGATTTTAAGGATAAGTTGCATATCACTAGCAGTAGCTCCGCAAGCTCGTTTTTCAATTCTATCAGTACTCTAGGATGAATACCATCCGGTCCAGGAGATTTGCTACTCTTCAGTTTGCCGAACTGCCCCATTACGTCCTCCAGGTTTACCGTGAAGTCAGTAAGTTTCTCCAACTCGTCCGCTTGAAATACCATTTCCGACACCGGTATCCCACCCAAATCTTCCTCGGTGAAGACCGAAGCAAAGAACTCATTCAGTCTCTCCACTACGTCTTTGTCTTCCTTGATCGCCCCTTTTACCCCTCGGTCATCCAGCGGCCCAACCGATTCTTTTGCTGGCTTCCTGCTTTTAATATACCGAAAAAAATTTTTACTATGTTTTTTTGCCTCTAATGCTATCTTTTTTTCATACTCCCTCTTGGCCTTCTTAATCTGCGCCTTGCATTTGCTTTGACACTCCTTATGCTGTTTCTTGTTATTTTCAGACGGTTCCTTCTTCCATTTTCTGAAGGCGTTTCTTTTAGCCCTAATAGCTTCCTTCACCTCACTTTTCAACCAGGCCGGGTGTCTTTTGAAGATCCGTCTTTCTTTTCTAATTCGCGGAATATGTATGGCCTGGGTCTCCAGGATGGTATTTTTAAACAGCGTCCACGCCTGTTGTACAGTTTTTACTCTCTCAGTTGCCACCCTAAGTTTTTTTTTTACCGTTCTTCTCATTTTATCATAGTCTCCTTTTTTAAAGTTAAACGCTAACGTATTTGACTTTCTGTGTACAGTTACTTCAACTTGGGCGTTCCTAAGACTTGGACGTCTTTGAGCCATAAAGGAAAAAAGCAGAGACGTCCAAGACAAACTTGGACATTTTCACCAGGACCTGTTTTTATTGCAAATAAGGCACAAAAAAGGTGCCCAAAATGACCAGATGACCTCCCCTTACTACCCCAGTGGTAACTAACCCCCTCCCACCCTCAAAAAACATCATTAAAAATATTACGTGCCAGCCTCAGATGTCATACACAGGTCCATGGAGCAGTTTTAGTGGGTGCAGTGCACTTCAGACAGGTGGACCCAGGCCCATACCCCCCCTACCTGTTACATTTGTGGAGGAAACAGTGAGCCCTCCAAAACCCACCAGAAACTCTCTGTACCCATATATAGGTGCCCCCCTTCACCCGCAAGGGCTATGGTAGTGGTGTACTGTTGGGTGTTGTGGGGGGCTCAGCACACAAGGTAAGGGAGCTATGTACCTGGGAGCATTTTATGAAGTCCACTGCAGTGCCCTCTAGGGTGTCTGACTGGTGTCCTGGCATGTCAGGGGGACCAATGTACTAGAAATGCTGGTTCCTCCCACACCCAAATGGCTTGCATTTGGATGTTTTAGACTTGGACGTCTTTGGTTTTGAAAATGGGCGAAAATCAAAGACATCCAAATCTAAGGACGTCCAAATCCAAGGACATCCTTGGTATTTTTGAAACGAAACATGGACGTCCATCTTTTTTCGAAAATGACCTTCTTCCCGCCTCCGAATTTGGACATCTTTGTAAAATGTCCAAATTCCGACATAGGCATTTCTTTCGAAAATGCCCCGCTATGTAACTTTGTAAGTCTAAGTGCTTTGAAAATACTAAGTGCACCAAAGAAAGTAAAAATGTACAAATGACAACATTAACATACCAATACTTTTACGTGTATCTATGTTTTTTAAACAATCTGAGTTGAAAAACTGCAGTAAAAAATATTTTCTTCAATATTCCAGGCAATTCGATAAATTCCATTCCTAATGAAGCGTTTAATGGGATGCCAAACTTAGAAATTATTGATCTTAGCAAAAATAACATCACTTCTAATAGCCTTGGTCCACAAGCATTCAAGGTACGAAGCATTTCATATTAAATGTGATTACTAGAAACATCGGTAATCATATAAACTGAATGAGTGAATCCTTGAATTATACGCTTTGACTTCACTTTACATTTTAACTGAATGAGGGAACAATGCTGTAGTAAGCAGGAATGGCATAGTATTATTTTAATCAGATATTCAATTATGCTCAGCTTCACTTTACTAGATTCTCCATTAATATATAGTATATGAAGATCTAATCAGGCAATTTTCGTCAGATCAGCGAGTGTACTTCCGTTTTGGCTAGACTGAGCCATGCAGTTTTCTAGGGGCATCACCGCAATCCTCATTGATCCTCAATTAATCTTTTTTTAATAAAAGTTTTGAAAACTCATATTTTTCTAAGTTTCAATTTCCCAATTTTATAATATCATCAATTGTTTTTCTTTAGAAATACTTAGCTTTCTCAGCTTTACGCTTTACTCAGCTTTAGTATAGTTCATCCTGGAGACCCATTTCCACTGACATAAGTCTATGTTTCGCTGTACGCTGTGTTAAGGTAGTCTCCTTTTTCCTCATTGCGGCCGCGATGAGGAAAAAGGGGACTACCTTGACACAGCGTACAGCGAAAAAACCTATGTCGGTGGAAATGGGTCTCCAGGATGAACTAAAGCTGAGTAAAGCTTAAAGCTGAGTAAAGCTAAGTATTTCTAAAGAAAAACAATTGATGATATTATAAAATTGGGAAATTGAAACTTAGAAAAATATGAGTTAAAAAGTTTTGTAAAAAAAAAAGGTTAATTGAGGATCAATGAGGATTGCGGTGATGCCCCTAGAAAACTGCATGGCTCAGTCTAGCCAAAACGGAAGCACACTCGCTGATCTGACGATCCCATAATAAGAAAATCGCCTGATTAGATCTTCATATACTATATATTAATGGAGAATCTAGTAAAGTGAAGCTGAGCATAATTGAATATCTGATTGATGTACTCCCTTCACTAATTATATTATCATATGCCTGGTGAATATAGTGATAATATTATTTTATACATCACGCAGGGGTTCTTTTTCTAAGCTACGTTCAGTGCTAATGCATGCATAACACAGCAAAAGAAAAAAAAAGGCTAACATGGGACACGCTAAAGTATCCTGATTTAATTTTAGCATGTACGCATACTAACCATGTGTTATTTTTTAGTAACTGCTTTATTGAGGGGGCGTATAAGGGGCGTAAAGTAGGTGTTTCTGTGCTACCCAGTTAGCACATCTAAATTACCACCCGCTGTTTAGTGCACAGTTAATGCAGGAGCCCTTACCGTCTTCTAAATAGGTGGCGGTAAGGGCTCAAGCAGTAATTTTTAAAATTGGTCAATGCTAACGCTAACATTTGCACATGGCTATAAATTAAAGGAAAATATAGGGTATTTATGGTCTTTGTAAAAATGGCCTTAGTGTGCGTGAAGGACCTGCATAAGGGCACACTAAGGCCAACGTCTTACTGCAGCTTTGTAAAAGTACCTCTTAGGGAGGAAATAATCAAGGTGCATAATGGACTTAAGTTGTGCTATGTGTCCTTTAACATGACTTAAAGGGCTCTAACACAGCTGGTCTTGCCCTATTAAGATGATATTTATGTCACCACAGGTTATATAGTGAGATGCAAAACATGCAAATCCATGTAAAGCAGGTCATTACTATGTAAAAACCAAAATGCAACTTGCAGTGTGTACCAAGTGTGTACATTCATGGTAAAATAACCCCAGCCAGTAGGGGAAAATTAGGTTCTTACCTTGGTAATTTTCTTTCATTTAACAGCACCAACATGAACCAACTCTCTCAGAACTCAGAAAGATAAGGAAGGGAGTTCCTATATAGCTGCCACCTCAAAAGTCCCCTTAGTATTTTTCAGAGATTAGGAATCAACTATCTGGGAAGATGGGTGTATAAGTGAGACTATGTCATTGTGGTATCTTTGGAGAAACAACTTTTCTTTGTTTGTTGATAAGCAGGATAAATCAGCCACATAAATGAGGAATCCAATAGCTGAGGATTGCCTTAATTGTGTTTGATGATCGATCTTGTCAAGCAACCCAGTACATAGTCTTTATGGGAAAGTTGATTTAATTAAACAGGCATTGTAGAACTATTATCTGAAAGGACAGGCTCTTCTAGACACCCTGTCTAGAAGACAGTAGTGAGATGTGAAGGTGAGAATGGATGACCCATGTTGCAGCACTACATATTTCCTTGATTGGAATTGAGTACAGATCCACATGCAAAACTAACACAGCACTTTTGTATGCCTTTACTGAATCGTGTATCTGCAATCCTGCAAAGTCAAAGTAGTGAGTAATACAATTAGCTAGCTAGTTCAACAGAATTGAAAAGTTGTGTTAGACTACCAACATGGCTGTGTTCACTTAAAAAGAGAAGTGCCCTCTTATAGTCCAATGTACACAGGACCTGCTTACCTTTATGAGTATGAAGTCTTGGAAAAAGTGAGAAGTACTAAGGATGGGTTGATGCCTTTAGCAAGAACTTTGGTTGGGTTTGAAGAACTACTCTGTTGTGGAAAAATTGTAAAATAAGAGACAAGTACTTGCAATCCATTTACTCTTCTGGTTGAAGTTACTGTTATTTAAAAAAAAAAAAACATTTTACAATAGGTAATTCAGCTCTGCCAACTCTGCAGGCTTAAGCTGAGGCTTTATGAGCTAAACCAGAAACATACTAAGATCCCATGGTCTGATGATTTCCTGAATCATGGCTTTCTACTCTATAAGCTTTTCATAAAATTAGTCATCAATGGGTGGAGTGACATCAAGTTTCTGGGATAGAGAAGACATTTAAAAACTCTCAGCTATAAATGAACAGGAGTCGGGCTTCTTTCAATGGAAAGGAAGTTTTGGAATGAAGGGTAATAGGATAAGAGTGAAAGGGGATAGACTCAGGAGCAAATCTAAGAAAATATTACTTTACATAAAGGGTGGAAGATTGGTGAATAGCCTCTTACTGAATGGCAAACCTAGTGAAGATATTTTGGCAAATCGTTTGCTGTTCTGAGATCTTCCATATTTGAAAGTCCATTAAAGTACTTGTTATTTGAAGAGTTTTTATTTGTTTTTGGAGGAATTTGATTTATATGTAAGTATATGTATTCTCTGTTTTGGGGGGATAAATATGATTCTTTTTCTTTGTGTGCATATTCCGTCATGCAATTTTATAACAGTCATTTTGGGCATTAAAATGTTTTACATGTGGAAAATTCTTTACAAAATTACTATATATTATCTATATTTCTAACCTGTACCAATCTTGCATTTCTTTAGTTTTTGATCATCTATGTGTCTCAAAAACTCATGCAGTACACATTTCTTGACTTTTCTTAGTCCAATAAGCGATACCCATCTACAAAGAAACCACTTAGCTCCAGGACTAATAAGAATGAAACTACAAAGCGAACTCATTCTACATATGACATTAATCTGCAATACACATGTTTATTTAATAAATCACTGCTTTTCTTCTCCTTCCAATGAGACCCTGAAAAATTTGAAACGCTTATACCTGGATGGAAACACCCTGGCACAGTTCCCCCCTGATTTACCATCAACATTAGAAGAAGTCAAAATAAATGAAAACAATCTCCAGGTTATTGATGAACACAACTTAGAAGGTAATTAACATCTATGTATCACAGTGGCCATTCTGTTCAATTGCTCAACCAAGCTTCTAGTCTTCAAACTGGCCTGCAGCTCCAGTAGAAAGGAGTCTCAAACATTCTACAATGGTGACAGCTCATAGTCAAACTTAGGGTCCACACAAACCAGATTCTTGAAAGACTGCCACTTGCTGCCTCCTAATCAAAGAACTGTTACTGCAATGATTAGGCTATCCAGAAGAGCAGTTAAAAATGGGGGAAAGTACTGAAGGAGTTAGTTCTAACTGAACTGGAAGCCCAAAGGAGCAGGAAGAGGCTATTAGATAAAATAATAACACAAATTTTAAAACTGCATTATACAATGATTTGAAAGGAGATGTTATGTTTTAAACTTACAATTGAAGATAAAACATTCTAAAGCAGAAGTTTTCAACCCTGTCCTCGAATATTCACTAGCCTAGCCAGTCACGTTTTCTGGGTATCTGCAATTAATATGCTTGGAATATATCTGAATACAATAGTAATAGTACATGCACAATTACCTCTTGTTTAATCAATGTAGATTATTTAAGAACCCAACCAGTTATGGGATACTCAAGGACAGGATTGAGAGCCCCCATTAAAAAAAAAAAATTCTCCTTTATTTAGGCTCCTCCTATTACCCATGACAAAATAAGTCAGGGAAGGATTAGTAAGCAATTAAAAAGTTTGATCCCAAAACAATGGAAGCCAGTAAGTAGGGGCAGCACGTGTCAGGCAGCATCGGTATGGCAATCAGTGTCCCTAAACAAGACTTAAAGGCCTTTTTAAAAAAGAAAATTAATTAACTTACTTATGACATTTATACCCCACATTTTCCCTGTACAAATTCAAGTTCAATGTGGCTAACGAGCTACATGAAGACAGTACAGCAGAATATGAAATAAAAACCATAATCCCACACATATCAACAAAGTAAAGAATTGTAAATATATATGCACTTGCCTCACGGTTAACACAAAAATTACTGCATGGTAAACGCAAAGGCTGAGTGGGAAATGCATGGGGTGTGGCCACCACTGGCCCTGCATTTACCACACAGGGTAGAACGTTACCACAGAAGCACATGTAACGCAAAGCAGGCCCAGTCTATAAATAAATAGCTATGCACCAAGCCACAGTGGTGTGTCCAACCACTCCCTTCCCGGTCTTCTGTCCCAATTCCCTCAAAATTGCCCCCCCCCCCAATCTGATCCTGACCCCGACCCCCAATCGCACGCCAAGCCCTGACACAAGACCTGGCCCTCTTGAAGGCAGCATCCCAATACAACTCATACCTCCTCAAGATGCCCGGTTCCCCTCAGTCAAAGCCCATCCACCTATATAAAAGGCCCACCCTCTGCCATAGAAACCCTGCCCCTCTCTTCCCTACCCTCTCCCTTATTTTCAGGACCTTTCTGCCCAGGTTGGCACCTCCTCCTCCAAAATGGTGCCTGATATAGTGGCACTTTTGTGCCATTACTGCTAGGGTTCATCCTTCCTTATATGACTGGACGACCCCAGTTGAAGGTGGGATTGGACTGGGGGGGGGGGGGGGGGTCAGGAGCCCTGCTGCAAACCATCTTTACATCTACATTACCAGACTCCCAGTAGTGCAGCTGCACTTATCACTGCCTCTTGAGGTGTCTAAGTTTGGCTGCACTACAGGCAGTTGTGACAGCTAGCTTGCAATACAGATCCTCACACATGCTGTCATAGCTGTCCACACCCCTCTGCCCACCTGGGCCACACCCAGATCTGGCCCACTCCCACATTAGGCAACTATGCAAGACTTTTACCACAGCGGCTGCTTTTTTAGCACAGGAAACAGTAGTGTGGGTCTGCATTACTGCCTACTATGCAGTAAACCCTCAATTAGCAACTTAACATAGCTTAGAAAAAGGTCCCCTTAATGTGGCCAGTATGAAGCTTTGAACAACTGTGCAGCTCAAGACCTTCCACATCCTGCCCCTTCTGAACCAGAAAGTCTGAATGGGGTGGAGCATGGCAGAAAATTAGCATGTGTGGATGCTCAGGACCTCATTCTTCACCACCTGCAGAGAATTGTTTAGAAATGCTGACTACCGTACTGGTGTTGCCCATTAAAAAATGTGCTGTCCTGAGGGGAGGGGGAGGAAAATGGAAGGGGAAATGCTGGTCACTTGGAGGGGGATAAGACAGGGGAAAGGCTGAAAACTTGGGGAGGGGGCGTGGAGAATACTTAGGAGGGGGAGAAAGCAAGGGGTGATGGTGGATTCTTCATGGAGCAAGGAAGGGGTGATGGTAGGACACTTAAGGACACCTGAGTGTAGGGGAAGGGCTTTGAGCTGCCCCTGGGGGATTGTAAGGCTGAGATACCTTGGGCTGACCCTGTTAGTGATTTGATGCTGCAGCAAAGACAGAACATAAACAAAGCCTGGAACCCAAAAGAAACGTATTAAATGAAAAATAAAATTAATGAATTTGAAATTTTAATACCACCTGCTGTATTTTCAGGATTACATAACTTGGTGACTCTGGAACTAGAAGGCAATCTGCTTAGTGAAGGGAATGTTAACCCTTTAGCTTTCAAGCCATTAAAACACCTATCTTATCTACGTCTGGGAAGAAACAAATTTAGAACCATACCACAAGGACTTCCCATATCAATTCAGGTAAAACTTATATTTTATACTACTAGTTTTGTTTTGAATCGTCTGTGGATTTCAAAGCTTTCCCAAGAATTAACTGTTAACATTTCATTTGTTATACTACGCAATTGCACTAACAGAATTCATAAGCAGCAATATGTCTTATAATTATTGTATTTTTAAAAATTATTATATTATTACGATGCTGATATATTTTATTATCGTATTTTGTTTACAGTAAAACATCTAGGGCATCTTTTATCAAGCCACACGGCGATGCAAAGCCCATTCAAAAACGTGTGGGACAAACACAAAAGATTCCTATATGGAAAGATAATGGAATTAAAAAAACAAACAAACAAACTTAGGAGGTCTTTTACTAAAGATTAGTGCATGTTATCTGCTGCACAACCCATAGGAATAAAATGAGTCCTGTGGCAGATTGAATGTGCTAACCTTTAGTAAAAGACCCCCTTAATGGTACTTAGATGGCAACGCCAGTAATTGGGAAAAAAAGGAGGAGGGGGGAACCTGCACAGAGCGGCAGGTACAACCCTAGACATGTATCTGGGAAGAGGATGGGCCACGCTTCTCTTTATTTGCCATAATTTACCATGCCACTATCAGGTCAACAAAATGGATGATCAATCATCTAAATGTTGAAACAACCAGGTTATGCAAAGCCTTAAAAACTGGTTTATGTTGCCACAATTTATATAGTTACTATTTTTCAATTATGTTTTTGTATTCTATTTCTATTTTATTGTAAACTGCTTTGGGTCATTTGTGTAAAATGGAGGAAGTAATATAAAAATGATGAATAGTTTATTCCTTTTATATCCAATGCTCTCTTTCCATTACTTGTAGGAACTATATCTAGATAATAATGAGATTGAAGAAATTTCAGAAACATGTTTCAATCAGACAACAAATATACACACAATTGTACTGAAAAATAATAAATTAGACGAAAGTAGGATAGCACCTTTGGCTTGGATATACCATGAGTAAGTATCTACTATATTAAGTGCGATGGCTTCATGTAAAAGAAATCTTTTGTATTACAAAGATGCCAGATAAACTAGTTACACGCACACTCATACATACAAATATATATATATACACACACATATATGTGTGTGTGTTCATGCTTTTATCTAGTACAAATATCATACACATAATACTTTAAAATTACTGAGATATACAACATTGATTGTTTGTTTGCTGAATTGTTGTACGCCACAATGAGCCTGCCCATGGGTGGGAATATTGTGGGATATAAATGCTATAGAGAAATAAATAAATAAATATCCTCTTAAGAAAATATAGTCAAATCTATTGAATCAACATTCTCAGTTAAAGCATACAACAAATTGTCATCAATTAGCAAAGCTAATAAAATCTCAGTAATAATTTACTCACCATGTCAAAAAAATACTATCCAGCTTATTTTTGAAAGAGAAAAACGCCCAAATTCTGACCTAAATCGGGAGATGGACGTCCTTCTCTCTCGGGCGCCCAAATCGGTATAATCGAAACTCGATTTTTGGCGTTCTCAACTGCAGTCCGCTGTGGAGACGACTAAAGCTCACGGGGGCGTGTCAGAGGTGTGGCGAAGGCGGGACTGGGGCGTGGTTATCGGCCTTGGAGAGATGGGCGTCTTTAGCTGATAATCGAAACAAGAAGGGCGTACCCACATGTAGGTGCCCCCTTCACCCCTAAGAGCTATGGTAGTGTTGTACATTTGTGGGTAGTGGGTTTTGGGGGAGGGGGGTTGGGGGCTCAGCACCCGTGGTAAGGGAGCTATGCATGTGGGAGCGTTGACTGAAGTCTACCGCACTGACCTCTAGGGTGTCCAGTTGGTGTCCTGGCATGTCAGGGGGCCGAGTGTACTACGAATCCTGGCCCCTCCCACGACCAAATGGCTTGGATGGGGACGTTTTTAGTTTCCATTATCGCTAAAAAAAAAACAAACGCCCAGCTCGGAAACGACTAAATCCATGGCATTTTGGTCAGTACAAACCGTATTTTTGAAACAAAAGATGAACGCCCATTTTTTTTTTCTAAAATACGGTCTTCCCACCCGTTCACGTACCCGTTCTCGGACATAGATGCTCATGGAGATGGGCATTCGCGTTCGATTATGCCCCTCCACGTTTTAAAGGAAAATGAGGTTTATTTAAAAATCTACCATACTACTTTACAATATAACAGATTGTTACTTTAGCAAGCTGACCTATGTACTAAAGGCCCTGTTTACTAAGGCATGCTAGCATTTATAGCGCATGCTAAAAATTAGCATGTGCCAACGCTAGAGACACCCATATATTCCTATGGGTGTCTCTAGTGTTAGCACACTAATTTTTACTGTGTGCCTGCTATTACAAATATGGTGTGCCTGCAGAATAACATGCTGTACATAGTACACCAAGCAGAAATAAAGCAGTAGGAAAGTCAGTTGGCTCAACCAAATTTTATGTGGAATAGAGGTATAAAAAAGTGTTCATCCTTGGCAGCGTTGCACATACGCTGCCTGCAGCCTGGTCTGAAGCTTTCCCTCTGCTCCATCCCACCCATATCACAAGTAGTGATGTCAGAGGAGGCAGGACCAGCCAAAAGGAAAGCTTCAGAGCAGGCCGCAGGCAGCATATGTGCAATGCTGCTACAGCTGGGGACCAATAGACCATATTGAAGATAGACCGATTGGAGGGGGGTGGGGAATGAGGGAGAGCAGAGGAGTGATCTGCAGAACTGGAGTGGCCATGGCAGTGGCAGTGAGCTCCAGCAGCCAAGAAAAGAGCTTGATGCTGCTCACCGGATCGCTGTTCAAAAAGGCCGCCAATACATACAAGGGCAGCCTCCAAGACTTCAGCAGAAGTCTTGCGAGTCCACCATTGGACGTCTCGGCAGCCATTTTGAACAGTTATCTGATTTTTGATACTGTACTAACAATTTCTCTTCACCCTCTCCTTTTATTTTCTCACATAAAGGAGCTTGGAGTCAATCGATCTGTCTTACAACAAGTTCTTCCATGTTCCCTCATATCTACCAAAATCATTAGTGCATCTAATATTGATAGGAAATATGATTGAGAGGATTCCCGGATATGTATTTGGTCACATGGAGCCAGGTTTGGAATATCTTTACCTTTCTTTTAATAAACTTGCCAGTGATGGGATAGATCCAGTGTCATTCCATGGGGCTTATCACTCACTCAGAGAACTATTTTTGGATCACAATGAACTAACAACTGTACCCATTGGAATTGAAGACATGAGAGCGCTGCGTATCCTGCGGCTCAACAACAACAAAATTAGGTAACTTTCTACTCTTTTACATTAACAGTATCATAAGAATTATTTTGCTTAATTTCTTCGCAACTATAAAGCAAGTTCTATATTTCTCTATAGCATTGGTCACTCTATAAGATAAGGGCAGACTAGAAAAAATAATAAATCTAATCTAAGATAACTTTCTCCATAAATCTTTCAGTATTTCTTACGTATGTTTACATATATGCTGAGGACATTTCTTCACCTATGAGTCTACTAATTAAAAATGAATTAGAACAACAGGCTGGTTAACAACTGTCTCCAGATGAGAATGTCTTTAAGGATACCCTGCGATATTCCAAACCCTTCTGTATTAAAAAAAATGCATATGCGTAAACTAATAATTTTGCTAGTAATTTATATGATCTTTAAACTTAATGTTTTATTTTATCTTCACAGATCTGTGCCTCCAGACTTTGTCTGTGGTGCTTATGAAGAAGATTCAAATTTGGACTATCTTCATCTTGAAAACAATTTTATCCAAAGACGAGAAATTTCACCGTATGCATTTTCATGTATCAGATCATATTCAAACATTTTTCTGAAGCCACAAAAGATCAAGTAAAACCTACTCTTTTGCCTCAGGAACCTACACAACTTTTCATGAAAACTGCACTATTTATTCAGGAAGAAACTGTTCATCAGAAGTCTTGGTCAAATATTTAGCATGACCAGAATTCAGTCAAAAATAATTGTATGCTCTTACAAACATGGTTAGTGTATATATTTAGCAGTACACATAAGATATGTTCATGTGTATGGTATTGTACATATGGATTATTCTGGCTACTATAAGTCCAAGTTAAAGCATTTTTCATGTTCTAAGTGTTTGAAGCATTTCAAATTTTTTAAAAAAGTACTAAAAGTTGTAAAGAATACAGAATAAAAAAGTCAAAGAATTTTTCAACTTGAGTACACAATTTAAAACTATCTGCAACTTCAATGGTCAACAGTGTGTTCCTTGACACTTGGCCCAAAATATGTAAACACCCAACAACAGAGGAAAAAAAGTAGCAACTTTTAAAACATATAGGGGTCCTTTTACTAAGCTGTGGAAAAATAGGGCCCTGAGGTAGCGGCAGGGCCCTTTTTACCGAAGCCAGTAAAATGCACCCCCCCCCCCAAAAAAAATGGCCATGCTGTAAGATAACTTACCGCATGGCCATGTGGCAGGGAGCACTTACCACCACCCACTGAGGTGTAGGAAATGGCTCCTGCAGTAACCCGGCGATGCCCAATTACCGCTGGGTTAGTGCCGCGCTAGGCGAAAATAATTCCTAGAGCACCGGAAATGGCATGCACTCCAGCCTGAACTACTGCCAGTAGCCACGTTGGGCTGGCAGTAGTTCCATTTTAGCATGTGGTAAAGCCCACAATGGGCTTACTGCCACTTTGTAAAAGACCCCCATAAAGCAGTACCTAGATCAGGGGTTCTCAACCTAGTCCTCAGGACATACCTAGCCAGTCAGGTTTCCAGAGTGAATATGCTTGAAACAGATTTGCATACAGTGGAGGTAGTACACACAAATTTATCTCGTATGCATTCATTCTGGGGATCCTGAAAACCTGACTGGCTAGCAGGGGAATTTTTGAAAGAGAAGGGCGCCCATCTTCCAACACAAATCAGGAGATGGGCATCCTTCTCTCAGGGTCGCCCAAATCGGCATAATCGAAAGCCGATTTGGGCGTCCTCAACTGCTTTCCGTCGCAGGGACAACCAAAGTTCATGCTGGCGTGTTGGCACCGTACCGAAGGCAGGACTGGGGCGTGATTAAGAGATGGGCGTCCTCGGCCGATAATGGAAAAAAGAAGGCCATCCCTGACGAGCATTTGGCCGACTTTACTTGGTCCATTTTTTTTCACGACCAATGCTCAAAAAGGTGCCCGAACTGACCAGATGACCACCAGAGGGAATCAGGGATGACCTCCGTGGTCACCAACCCCCTCCCACCCACTGACTGCTGCCGACTGAATATTAACTCTATGATTTTTATCGAAGTCAGAATTAGATAAATATAAACACACCACCCCACTTACAACCAGTTGCAACAATGAACAAGAGTAACAGCACTGTTTATTCTTTTTTGTTTACTTACTTTCCCTTCCTTTCATTATGTTCCCTTTTCCGAACACCTATCCCTTTGTTTGCTGTTTTCTAAATCTTCTTTTGGTTTGTCATCTTTGCCCCTTATGATATTACAAATGTAGTACTTGAGTCTGTGCCCTATGAAGCAGTACTCTCCATATTGAAAACCCTTTTATATACCTATGTGCTTCACCCACACCACCTTCTCCATGGTCATCATCTGACACAGTTGAATGTGCCACTGTGCCACAGTAAGAGGGCCAGATATTTTCCAATTTAACAAATGCACTTGCATACAAATAGGAAAGTTTTGCATAATAAATGTCTTTCTCCTCTCTGAAGCCTGCAAATAGGTGGGAAAATGCGGGGTACAAATGTAAGAAAAGAAAAGAAAAGAAAGAAAGAAAGAAAGAAAGAAAGAACTGGAAATTGGTCAAAAGAATCGAATAGCATAGCTTGCGCCAACATCAGGAAATCCAGAGTTAATATTCTGTTTATTTTCCCTTCAACAATTCCATGTGGTATGTCTCCTTTTAATCAGTCTTCACAGAAGACATTCTCCTTTCCCATATTGACTATTGCAATGTTGTTCATTCTAGTCTTACTCAGTCTCTTCTTCATCGTATTCAATCAGTTCAAAATATAGCAATAAGGTTTATAGCACTTGTATTTGATGAAACCCAGTAAACAAATACCCTTCACTGGTGCCATCTTGGTGTATTCCAAGTTAGCCCAAGCTGTGTACATGAATATACAAGGAATGGAGACAGAGAAGTTAAAACAGTTAACAATCAAAGAGAAATTAAAAAATACCCTTTCAACATTTTTTTGGAAACTCCTAATCTCCAGAAGCAGCAGAAAGAAAATCTCTTCTTCTCTGTCCCAACATAAATAAATAGAAATTGGTTCTCCAGATCTCATTTGCCTGACCTCCTTCCTCTCCCAGTGAGTTGTGGTAAGCTGAATCAATCAAAGCCAGCAAAGTTTGGAATTTGATCAGAGTCAGGTTGTAGCTTGCCAGGAAAATCTCTAACTGAATCCAAGCTTGAACTGACCTGATCTGAGCCCATAGCATGTCCAGGTTCCACATTCAAATTTCTGTTTCTGGTTTGTACTCTACAGAATAGTAAAGAGTTTATTCACAAGCTGGTTTAAATTTTAAAACAGCATCTGTATGATCACTAAATCTAACTGCTGCTTATAGTCAGATTTGGTTATATACATAAGTACATAAGTATTGCCATACTGGGACAGACCAAAGGGCCATCAATCCCAGCATCCTGTTTCCAACAGTGGCCAATCCAGGTCACAAATACCTGGAAAGATCCCCCAAAAAGTACAAAACATTTTATGCTGCTTATCCCAGAAATAGTGGATTTTCCTCAAGTCCATTTAATAATGGTCTATGGACTTTTCCTTTAGGAAGCAGTCCAAATCTTTTTTAAACTCTGCTAAATTAACCGCCTTTACCACATTTTCCGACAATGAATTCCAGAGTTGAATTACACGTTGAGTGAAGAAAAATTTTCTCTGATTCGTTTTAAATTACCTCTTTGTAGCTTCGTCGTATGCCCCCTAGTCCTAGTATTTTTGGAAAGTGTAAACAGACGCTTCACATCTACCCGTTCCACTGCACTCATTATTTTATAGACCTCTATCATATCTCCCCTCACCAGTCTTTTCTCCAAGCTGAAGCGCCCCAGCCGCTCTAGCCTTTCCTCATAGGGAAGTCGTCCCATCCCCTTTATCATTTTTGTCGCCCTTCTCTGCACCTTTTCCTATTCCACTATATCTTTTTTGAGATGCGGCGACCAGAATTGAACACAATAGTCGAGGTGCGGTCGCACCATGCAGCGATACAAAGGCATTATAAAGTCCTCATTTTTGTTTTCCATTCCTTTCCTAATAATACCTAACATTCTATTTGCTTTCTTAGCCACAGCAGCACACTGAGCAGAAGGTTTCAACATATCATCAACGACGACACCTAGATCCCTTTCTTGGTCCGTGACTCCTAACGTGGAACCTTGCATGACATAGCTATAATTCGGGTTCCTCTTTCCCACATGCATCACTTTGCAATTGCTCACATTAAACGTCATCTGCCATTTGGATGCCCAGTCTCCCAGTCTCGTAAGTTCCTCTTGTAATTTTTCACAATCCTCCCGCGATTTAACGACATTGAATAACTTTGTGTCATCAGCAAATTTAGATACTCCCATCTCTAGGTCATTTATAAATATGTTAAAAAGCAGCAGTCCCAGCACAGACCCCTGAGGAACCCCACTATCTACCCTTCTCCATTGAGAATACTGACCATTTAACCCTACTCTCTGTTTTCTATCTTTTAACCAGTTTTTAATCCACAATAGGACACTACCTCCTATCCCATGACTCTCCAATTTCCTCTGGAGTCTTTCATGAGGTACTTTGTCAAACGCCTTATGAAAATCCAGATACACAATATCAACCGGCTCACCTTTAACCACATGTTTGTTCACCCCTTCAAAGAAATGTAATAGATTGGTGAGGCAAGATTTCCCTTTACTAAATCCATGTTGGCTTTGTCTCATTTAATATGTTCTGTATAATAGTCTCTACCATTTTGCCCGGCACCAACGTAAGACTCACCGGTCTATAATTTCCAGGATCTCCCCTGGAACCTTTTTAAAAAATCGGTGTTACATTGGTCACCCTCCAATCTTACGGTACCACACTCAATTTTAAGGTTGGTTGACATAGCCAAACTTGTGATAGTTTAAAATTTAAATGCTATTAAGTAAATATATATATGAAGTCAGAATGAATATTTTAATCACTGCGTAAAATGTTTTTAAAAAGTTGCTCTTTCAAGCAGGCTATCCTCAGAATGGAGGTTATGCCTTACCGGATAATCTTCTTTTCTTTAGTCAGTGACACCATTCTGCACAAATGGGTGTTATCCCTTCCTCCCAGAAGTGGGAGATGGAGAAAACTTAATTCTGCCAGTCACATCACCAGCATAAATAGAGGTTATCCCTTGAACAATCTAGTATGCATCTGTCAAAGCAGCTGAAGTTCCTTTGTAAAGCACCCATACCCTATGAACCACTGTAGCTGCAATGATAAGATAATCAAGCAAGCAAATCATCACACAGTGGCAATTGCTACCCTACATATACCAGGATATAGCATTATCGCGGGAACCCCATATAGATGCCAATCACAAAATGAATTTATTTTTATTTTCTTATCAAAGCAGTGAAAAGGAAGTACAGAGCACACCCAGAACCCCGGGCTGAGGAATTCCAGGGGTAGGATTGCTTCGTAGCTGCATCTCCACAGTTCTGCACAAATGGGATGTACCTAAGCAGTCTACTGGGCAGGGAAAGACATGCCCCCCACCCGAATGACAGCTCTGCCAAAGTCTGAGTGGACTCTGACCAACATGTCCAACATGTAGTGCTTAGCAGAGGAATGGAGCGATGACTAAGTCACCACCCTGCAAATGTCCTCAAGGGACACTGCCCAAGCTTTTGCTAGTACAGCCATCAGCCCTTGAGGCATCAGATGATTCTTGCCAATGTAGGTGGACTCAATACCTTGCGAAGGAAGCCTAGAGGCCACCTAACCCTTCAAAGGCCATGGAAAACACAAAGAAGTGGATAGAAACAAAACTCACTCATCTCCCTCAGGTATTGGAGTAGTG
Source organism: Microcaecilia unicolor (assembly GCF_901765095.1). NCBI lineage: Eukaryota > Metazoa > Chordata > Amphibia > Gymnophiona > Siphonopidae > Microcaecilia > Microcaecilia unicolor. The sequence goes on along the minus strand of NC_044036.1, from coordinate 172,783,962 downwards.
TCCTCCAAGCACCTAGCTTGTGGAGTTTCCAATCCCCAGGAGCTGAACCTTCCACCAAAAAGGAGGGCAAAGAATCCTCCAGATTAACATTAAACAGAGACACCACTTTTGGCAGAAAGGAAAGGACCGTACACAAGGACCCCAATCAAGCTGAGTGGACACGACCATCAGAGTGGAGAGCTAGGCAGGGACAGGAGCACTGTCGGAAAGACCTACTACCTGCTGAAGGATAAAGAAAAATACTGGATTGTTCCAGAAAGCACTTCTGCTTATGCTGGTGATATCACTGGCAGAATTCAGTTCTTCCTACCTCCACCTACTGAAAGGAAGGGATAACAAACTATTTGTGCAGAACGGTGGCACTGACACTAAGAAATGATTTTTTTTTAAGTTCTTAATTAAGAAGCCTCACAAAAATATGCTCCTGGGATAAATATGTGTTGAATTTGTTTTGTTTCACTCTCAAGAAATGTCAGAAGTATTACACTGTCTGCTATATACATTTTAGTGGAATCTGTAAATCTTGCCCTATTATACAATAATCTAAATTATAAACTGATATTTAGCATTCATAAGAGAATTCAGCTGGCTAAAAGGTATACCTGATCTCTCCTCAGCTGACATATCTGCTCAACACAAATTAATAGTGATTTCCACTGAGACACACAAACAAAGAGGTATATGGGAAGTTCTAAATCTAGATGTTAAATGAATATATAAACTAGCATAAAGAAAAGAACAGGAGAGCTGTGAAGAACGGTGTTTCACCCGACAAAACTACAGAAAAGCACTGTGGAACTAAGGGGGCTCTTCTAATGAGCTAAGCAGTGCTTGAATTAGCACATATAACTGTTACCATGCTGGTACGACCGTCTGCACTAATTTATGAGCCAGCTGCATAGCCTGTTAAGAGATAGGAAATGGGAACAAACTGTGCATTCCAGTGAGTGCACACTTACCACACAGTCACCAAGATATTGCAAATACTCTCAGTACATTTACAGTACAGTGAAGTTTCTGTGTGATGAGTGTATGAGAAGATGCTAGGAATGCCTCCCACAGTTACTACACATGCTCTACACTTATTATGTGGTGCGGGAACTCTCCTTTGACCGTCTCTCTGATGTATCGCTCGGCTGGGCGGAGGCTGCACAGACACAGTGTAAGCCTGTGTAGACTGCGAATGCAACAGCTCTGAAAGCTCCTCCTTGAGCATAGCCTGGATTTCTTCATGTAGAGTAGGTGTTGGCACTGACTGACAAAGCGGTGTGGATGCAGCCTGAGTAATAGCCTGCGGAATCATAGGAGACCTAGAAGACCTCTCCAACTTATTTGAAATAAGTTGGAGAGGAGAAGAGTGGTCACTGCAGCATGGAAGTTTCCCGTTCACTGAGAACGTCGATATAGGGGAGTTGTTGGCAGAGTGCCTGAAGGGAGCACGATGGCAATGCTTCTTAGGTTTTTCACACTGTAGGTCCCTCGATGCAAGCAACACTGAAAAAGAGGATGTAGAGTCCTTATGATGCCACAGTACTGAGTCTGATGCTGGACCCTCTCAATGTTGCGTCAGTGTACCGGATATTGATGCCCATGCCGATACAGGTTCCATGCCAAGTGCTGAATGCCCCGCCATGCTCGATGCAGAACCAAAAGGTTTTTCACACTGCACTCTGTGGGCTTTCCGGGTCCTCGCTTGCATGCGCAGGCAGAGGCTACACTTTATATCCCGGTGCTCTGGTCCCAAGCACTGAGCACACCAGTTATGTGGGTCTGTGGCTGAAATAGTTCTATTGCATCAAGTACACTACTTAAAGCCACTTGGCACCCTCACTGACATAGAGGAAAAAATGGCCAGTGCAAGGTTTCAAGGCTCTATGACTCAGGAGCAAGTGTTGATACTTCTCGGGCAAAAGATGGGCTCCGATCCCCCAAAGGCTGAAAATTAAAAAAAATTAAAATTATTGAAGAACAATTAACGTAACAAATTTGAAAACCACACATAAATATGAAGAAAATTATATGCCAAAAAAGGGATGGCATCAAAAAGGCAGAAGTTTGACGTACTGAGGAGAGATTTTTAAAAATAACCTCTCTATTCCATGAAAAACGATAGACTGCTGGTCCCGTGCTCGAGCATCGGATAGGAAGGCACTCGTGCATGTTTGGGGCGGGCAATACCTCAAAGATTTAAAGTGACAGTACACTTGGCATTGTCCACATCGGGCTCCATGGATGACGTTGCCCACGTGTGAGAATATTATACCTGCCTGTCTTCAGAGAAAACAGATTTTATGCTACTTATCCTAGAAATAAGAAGTGGATTTTCCAAAGTCCACCTTAAAAATGGCTTACAGACTTTTCTTTTAGGAAATTATCCAAACCTTTTTTAGACCCTTCTAAGCTAACTGCTTTTACCACATTCTCTGGCAATGAATTCCAGAGTTTAATTACATGTGGAGTGAAGAAATACATTCCCCAGTTTGTTTTAAATTTAGTTCAGATTAGTTTATTAAAATTTAATATACCGCCTTTTCAAAAGGCAAGGTGGTTTACAATAAAGTAACTAGAAAGGAACTACAACCAATAAGAGAATCATAGAAAAGGAAGAAACTAAGAGGTAGATGAGCAAGTGAAAGAATAGCCAACTGGTGGTTACAAGAAGAATGAAGAGTATATGAAAGAGTGCAAAGAACAATCAAAGCCGATAAATATGATGGAATCTGAGAAAAAAAAAAGAACCTTGTGAGTCAGACAGAACCTTATTCTGAATGAGAGATGAAATGGGTAACCAATGAAATTGTTTGAGAAAAGGTGTAATGCGGTCGAAATGACGTGCCCCTGCTAGAAGACGGATTGAATAGATTGAACTTCATAATAGATTGAAGTTTTTTTGTTTAAAGAAAAGCAGAAGAGAGACCAGTAAAAGAAACACTGCAGTAGTCTAGCTTAGATATTAATAGGGCATGAAGTAGTATAGAGCAGGTATACAGTTCAACAAAAGAGCTGATAGCACAAATAGAACGAAGTGAGCAGAAACAAGACTGAACTGCTGCAGAGATCCGAGGTGAAAAAGGGTCAACTATTTGAAGTGGAACATTGTGGATAGAAGGCTATGAACTCATACCAGTTATCCAAACAGCCACAATTTTAGAAGGGTTAACAACTAGTCGATTAGAAGTAAGCCAAAGATCAATAGACTCAAGAGAGGACTGTAAGTGCTGAAGATTATGAGTGGAAACCAAGAGTATATCGTCCACATATATTAGAATCTTAGACCAACATTTTGAATAAGAAGTGCTAGAGGAGACAGAAAAATATTAAACTAAAGGGGAGAAGTATAGAGCCTCAAGGAACCCCACAATTCAGAGAGCAAGCAGTAGAAGTGTCCTGAGATAGCTGAACAACATACTTGCGACCAGCAAGAAAAGATGAGAACCAGGAAAGGACAATATCAGCAATACCCATGGAAGAATGAGGAGAAAGCAGTAAATCGTGGTTAACCAGGTCAAAGGTTATGTTGAGGTCAAGTGATATCACAAGAACAATCTTACCATTATTGAAGGCTGTGTGACTATCACTAAGGAGGGAAGTCATGATGGTTTCAGTGGAGTGTCCATCCCAGCAGCCTGATTGCATAGGATGTAGCATATAAGATGAATCAGTGTGATCCGTTAGTTGCTTAAAAAAATACTTTCTAAGATCTTCAGGAGGAAAGGGACATGAGAAATAGTCCTATAGTTACTGGGATCAAGGGCAGATTTCTTTAAAATAACATAGTAACATAGTAAGTGATGGAAGATAAAGACCCAAATGGTCCAGCCACTCTGCCCAACAGTCACACTCATTCTCAATTCTAGATTAAACCAGCAACGAATGTGATATTATATACTTGATCATGGTCCTTCTTTGGTGTTTCTGGGACACAGACAGTAGAAGTCCGCCCAGCTTGTGATATGCGGCACTCAGACCATACAAGCCAGCCCAGCACCGGCCTTAGTTGATGTAGCCAGAGTTGTCATCTAAGCACCACTTGATATGCAAACACATGTGCAACCCTTCAAGTTTTATTTTTTTATACCATTCATTTTCTAATTAGAGATCCTCTGTGTTCATCCCACGCCATTTTGAATTCCGCCACAGTATTTGTTTCTCCACCACCTCCCTCAGGAGAGCATTCAAAGCATCAAGCATCCTCTCCGAGAAAAATAATTTTCTAACATTATTCCTAAGTCTACCACCCCACAACCTCAATTCATGTCCTCCAGTATCACCATTTTTCCTTCTCTGGAAAATATCTGCATCTATATCAATACATTTCAAGTATTTAAACATCTGAATCATATCTCCTCATATCCCTTCTCTCCTACAGAGGTTTTCCAAGGATCAGGGATAAAACCAGATGACAGTCTATGCAGAATCATATAATGAATGAAGGGGACCAAACCATGTTTGCGAAGGCATGTAACTGCGTTAGTGTCTTAGCCAGGGAGGGGAGGTTAAACTCAACCCAAGATGAGGTCAAGGCTACATATAATTCTGACAAATAAGATTTGTCCTCTGAGAAACAAACAGAATTTGGAGCCAACAGGGGGAGCTGTATTTCCAAAAGAGCAAGACAAAAGAGAAGCAGATATCATGAATCTTCTGTTCGAATTTCAAAGCAAACTCCTTAGCAGAAAAGGAGACGTGAAGATGTTTCATAGGGCCAATGAAGGAAAACTTAGAAAGCAAGCAGAACAAAGCTTGCAGTTGATTAGGTGATCCATGAATAAGGTCAGAATAATATTTAATGCAGGCCTATCACAAATGGATATGATAGTACTGAAGTGCCTGATCATAGCAACTATGAGTAAAAGACCATGACTTGCGTTATGCCCTTTCAGTATGGTGAAGTTGGCGCTTTGAAAGATGAAGACCTCCATTAAACCAGGACTTGTGATCAGAAGTAAAGGATGATGTCACATGATACAGGAAATAAGATGAAATAGGAACATGAAGGGTGGAATCCTAGAGTTGAGATTGAATGGCTACAGGCAATTCACAAAACTCCTTTGGAAAAAATGTGGCCAAAGGCGGAATTGCAGAAGGATCAAAGGATTTAAAATCCAAAAAAGAGGAACTAGGCATGTAACAGGTAAATCCAACTTAAGATGTAAATGAAAAGTAAACAAGTAGTGATCCGACCATGGTAGAATAGAGAACTCAAAATTAGTAAAAACAAGGAGTGAAAGGGTAAGAGAATATTAGGTCAAGAGTATGACCCGCTGAATGGGTGGAGAAAAGGAACATGTTGAAAGAGAGTGAGATCAGCTAACAAAGATAAGGTTATCTAAGCTTAGTAGCTTTATTGCGTGCCCCCTAGTTCCAGTACTTCTGGAAAGGGTAAACAAGTGATTCACTTCACTCAGTATTTTATAGACTCCTATCATATCTCCCCTCAGAAGTCTCTTCTCCAAGCAGAAGAGCCCTAACCACATTAGCCTTTCCTCATAGGAAAGCTGTCCCACTCTGTTTATCATTTTCATTGCCCTTCTCTGTACCTTATTCTGCTATATCTTTTTTAAGATGTGATGACCAGAATTGCACAAAGTATTCGCGGTGCGGTCACAGCAAGGAGTGACACAAAGGCATTTTAACACTCTCATTTTTGTTTCCCATTCCTTTCCTAATAATTGCTAACATTCTATTTGCTTTCTTAGCTGCCACTGAACACTGAGCAGAGGGTTTCAACGTATCAATGTTGACACCTAGATCCTTTTCATGGGTGATGACTCCTAATGTGGAGCCTTGCATCACGTAGCTATAGTTTGGGTTCCTCTTTCCCACATACATTACTTTGCACTTGCTCACATTAAACATCATGTGCCATTTGAATGCTCAGTCTCCCAGTCTTGTAAGGTACTCCTGCAATTCGTCACAGTCCTCTTGCAATTTTACAACTTTGAATAACTTTGTGTTATCAGAAAATGTAATTACATCACTAGTTATTCCCAACTCTAGATCAATTATAAATATGTTAAAAAGCAGCGGTCCCAGCACAGACCTCTGGAGAATCCCACTATCTACCCTTCTCCATTGAGAATACTGATCATTTAACCCTACTCTCTCTTTTCTACCTTTTAACCAGTTTTTAATCCACAATAATACATTACTTTCTATATCATGACTTTCTAGTTTCCTCAGGAGTCTTTCATGAGGTATTCTGTCAAAAGCCTTTTGAAAATCCAGATACACGGTATCAACCGGCTCACTTTTATCCATCCCGTGAAAGAAATGTAGTAGATTGGTAAGGCAAAATTCCCTTGACTAAATCCGTGTTGGCTTTGTCTCATCAATCCATATTTATGTATATGCTCTGTAATTTTGTTCTGTATAATAGCCTCTACCATTTTGCCCGGCACTGACGTCAGACTCACTGGTCTATGATTGCCCCGATCACCTCTGGAACCCTTTTAAAAAATTGGCATTACATTGGCCACTCTCCAGTCCTCCAGTACCATTCTCAATTTTGAACAGAAATTGCACATTACTAACAATAGCTCTGTAAGTTAATTTTGTTTGCACTTCGGCATTTTTGCATGTTTCCAGGTATGTTGTACTACTTTTCATGTAAAGAAAAGGTGCCCAATTTTGAGCAACCTCCTTCATTTTGCCCAAGGAGAGGTACTCTATGTTCTGTTTAGCACCTCCAATCATTTTTAAAAGTTGCCACCTATGATGCAAAGTGGACTTTTCTAGTCACTTTGCACTCTATGCACAGGATCCTCAGTACAGCTCCTACACAAACTTGGTTTGTGAATGCTGAGGTTCTATATTAGCCTCAGCATTCACAAACCATGGTGGCAGGTTACTACAACTGTCAATTAAGATATATCCTTAGAAGAATGAACTGTAAAAACTGGCAGATTGAATGGGCCAACTGCTCTTTTTCTGCCATCAGCTACTTCAGCATATTTCTATGCAATGTAGGTCAGAAGCATTCAAAATTCAGTCCGAGCACTATAACCTAGTTGGGTTTTCTGGATTTCCAGAATACATATGCATGAGAGCTATTTGCATTTACTGCTTCCATTTTGAGTAGAGAGATGTGGTAGCCGTGTTAGTCCACTTCTAAAAGCAGTCGACAGAAACAGAATAAAACAAAACATAGAAAAGAAAATAAGATGATACCTTTTTTGATTGGACTAACTTAATACATTTTTTGATTAGCTTTTGAAGGTAGCCCTTCTTCGTCAGATCAGAAATCCATTGAAAGACCAAGTTTAAGCACACCTGCTGTAGGTGTTTGGGTATATCAGAGAGTTTTGTAAATGTATGTGCTTCTAATCCTGAGCAGAAAAACCCATAAAAGCACAGCTTCCTTAGAAAATATTATGCATGAGCCAAAAGAGAACCATATTAATGGTCTGTTTGACATTTTCTAATGCTGTGTAATATGCATTACATAAATCAAGAGAATGCAACTCACAAGGCTAGCATTGACAGATGTCTTAATTATTTTAATCTGACTCATTAACGTGTCCTCAACCTAAATTAAACAATTAACAGGCAAGCCTGGATTTAGGCATAGGCAACTGCCTCTGGTGCCAAATTTTGATAGACCGTTGCCATGTTTTGATCCAAGCCTGGTGTGGCTGTACAGTAGATCCTCACAGCAGCCAGCAATGTTTCTCCATAAAGTAACTCTTCAGCGCAGGTCCTTTCAGCACTCATATGTGGACAGGAGGTGTGATGCCCCGCCCCTTGCACAGGCTTCTATAGTGACGGAAAGTCTGTGCTTAGGATGGGGTGGGGCACTGTCTGTCAGCCTGTGAATGCTGGCTGCTGCGAGGATCTATGATACAGCGTGGAGGTAAGAGGGCATTATAAAAAGGGAAGCTCTGGGCAAGGGCAATAGGAAGGGGGCACACACCCCCATGGAGATTTCAGGAGGTGACCTCCCCTCCCTTTGTCTAGGGCATCCACAACTTAAATCCAGCACTGTTAGCAGGGTCATTTGCTTACAGCCCACTAATGCCACTACCAGATGTAGCTTTTAAGAATTCTCAATTTGGTTCTAAATTTACAAAGTAGTAAAAAGAAGTTATACCCTCTACAACCTTTTCAGTAATTCAGATTAAGTTGTAACTCTCATCCTGTGAAGAGAAAAAATTTATTTCAGGTTCATTATTTCAGAAATCCTATTAAAAAGATCCTTCAAGCTTCTACTTATTCAATATGATGATTACTCCACATTAGCTATGAGGTAATAAATGAGATCAAATTCATGCATCAATCAGACCACTGTATCCGGAATAAAAAAGAAATTCAAAAGACATGCTTATAAATTTAAAAAAACACTTCACTAACAGTTTTTTTTTACTAGCGGGTATTACTGCTTTGGGTGTAATGTTTTATTGGAGGTAATTCTATATGGCACTGGGAAAATATATTTATTTTTAACTGGCATGCAATGCCCCATATTTATACTATAAAAGTTTATGGTAATGTTCTTAATTAATGGCTCATGAGCTGCTTGGTCCTTTGGAGAAAATTAAAAATGAAAAGCTTTTCTGGCTTAAAATCCTTCCTAATGCTCTTTCCTTAAAAAAAGACACAGAATTTACTTTGCAAATAAACACTTACAGCAACAAGCACATACATGCCTAAAAACCATGCAAATGTGTGTCAAGAAAAGCCCACTTTATTAATGCCGGATTGTGTCCACACATGGACTGTTTTTAATCCACAGTCTACAGTACTTCATTGTTATTCCTCTTTCACGCTCTCCATTGCTTATCTAAACTCACTTATCTAAAGGTAAGAAACATTCCTGAAAATATATTTAATGCATTTTTCGTTAGAATTGCACAACCAAGAGCACCTCTAATATAAAAGCATTATCTCTTAAGGGTTTACAATGTATTAATTTTCTTGATTTTCACATTTTGAAAATATATGTACATACTGTATTTGAATAACTACTTTCTCTAAAACTACATAGAAGAATTTAGCAGCATTAGTCATCCCCTGTTTTATAAATATTATGTAGACTTGGCCACAATCTGAAATGGAACTAAAGTAACACATCTATTTAACAAATGGGAAAGTGGTGCTGTTCTTTCAGATCTTGAACTTTCTCATCCATCAAAAAGTAAAGATGTCTATTCACCACTACCAAAGCAATCTTGTGTCATGTTTGGCAATGCATATGGAAACCAACTCTGAGCTAATATACAGCCTCAGCATTCAAAAATAAAATAACAACCTTAAAGTATTTTTCAGACTGACTTCATGGAGCCAAAACAAAATTTACTTCCGGACCACAGCAGTATTTTTGACAGTGTAATCTTCAAATTATTTTTGTCCCCTTCTATATTAATACTGCCAAGTGAGTGGTTAAAGCAATATCAAATACCTCACACATTTTTTATATGTAAAAAAAAAACCCCATTCAAAATTGCTGTTTAGAGCATGACATATCATGTCAACTATGAGAAACCTTGAAAAGATTCAGATTGAGATGTCTAAAACAGCATGAAGGTATGACCCCCCCCCCCCCCCCCCCAGCCTCACTGAAACACGCACGGTCTAACACAAAGAGCAATACATTCCTGTATACCTTAAGAAGCATACAGTAGGTGATTTTGATGGGGTAATGCCTTCAAATGAAATGTTTAACTATGCATATAATGACAGAAAATAACCTCACTCTTATGCCAGAGATTATCTCAGTCTCTTCAGATTCACTACAAATGTTGCCTTCAAACACCTGCATTGTTCCAAAGACAGCTTCCTTCTAAAGTTTATAAGGTTTAATATGCTCAGGAAACATATCAAGATGCACTTGGAAAATCTTTTTTAGTAGTCTAGTGGCATGAGGTACAACTGGGATAATTTCTTTATCTTTCTGCAACTTTTTCTTACTCTCTGATATTGTTGGTTTATAGGGTGGTTATTTTCTCCACACATAGTATGTTTAATCTTTAATCCATAATTTAGGGCCTCTTTTACTGCACTGCGCTAGTGAGTCCCAGTGTGGCAAATGAGAGGAAGCCCATTCAATTCCTATGGGCTTCCTCTCATTTCCTGCATTGGAATCGCTTGCGTAGCTTAGTAAAAGAAGCCACTTAACTACCTTCATAGTAATAATGCCATAATTCTGGCAGACCTTCTATGAGACAGCTTGGCCAGAGCCGGTGGATTCCGAGAACTTCCTCTTGCACTGGGATGACTGATGTAGAAGAGTACTGGATGCCATAGCACCCATCAGAGCAAGGACCAGACAGCGGGCCGTCGCTGCCCCTTGGTTTAACGATGACCTTAAGAAAGTAAAAACCATTAGCAGAAGACTTGAACGGGTATGGAGAAAGTGTCAGGACAATCATCTCCTCACTGCAGTTGCAGAAAATGTACAAATATGCACTTAGGCAAGCTAGAAAACTCTACTGCAAAACTAAAATTGGGCCAGACTACAAGGACACGAAAAAAACTCTTCCATTTTGTTCACAAATTATTGGATACCACTATGCTCACATCATCCAGTACAGACGTCCCCATCTGCTGCTAGCCTGGCCAAATATTTCAAGGAAAAAATTGAAACATTACAGAGTTCCTTACCTCAGAAAAATTCTAGCGTGATTTCATCAATGGCCTGGATCCGGGTACAGTAGAACACCCAACTGACCGCTCTTTCTCAGACTTCAAACCCCTTTCCGAGGATTCAGTCAACAGGAGCTCCGCAGATTCTCCGGGAAGTTTTGCAAACTAGATATTTGCCCGACTTACTTGCTCCAATGTGCTCCTAATTGCTTCCTCGCAGATTTAACACTACATATTAACTTCATGCTTGGCAATGGAAAGTTCCCGGAGAATTATGGAAATATCTTACTCACCCCGATTCCAAAAGATGCAAAGAAAAAATGCCACAATCTTACCAACTATCGGCCGATTGCTTCTATCCCGCGCTTCGTGAAATTAATGGAAAGCATGGTGAATAAGCAGCTCAATATTTTGCATGATTCGCAGTTGGGATTCCATCCGCTTCATAGCACTGAGTCCATGCTCGTCACGCTCCTGACCAACTTTAAACAGGAAATAGCAGTTGGGAAGAGCATTCTACTATTGCAATTTGACATGTCCAGCGCTTTTGACATGGTGAACCACTGCATCTTACTACAGTTGCTCGATTACTTTAGCGCCAGTGGAAATGTATTAGCATGGTTGAAAGGTTTTTTAACATCAAGAACCTACCAAGTGAACTCCAGCTCAAGCTTATCTCCTATCTGGAAGGCAGCCAGCGGTGTGCCACAGGGCTCCCCACTTTCGCCGACTCTCTTCAACATCATGCTGGTCCCTCTGGCCACTGCCCTATCCAAACTTGGTCTTAACCCGTTTATTTAAGCTGATGACATCACTATCTCTATTCCTTTTAAAACAGACCTTAGCGAGATCAATGAGGAAATAAGACTTGGATTACACACCATGCTCGATTGGGCCAACTCCTTTCAGTTCAAGCTCAATACTGAGAAAACCCATTGCCTCATTCTCTCCTCCCCTTATAACAAATATGCACCTCAAGCATTAATTACTCCTGAGCTTGCCCTCCCAATCTCTGAAACCCTGAAAATCCTAGGAGTGATATTCGATCGAAGCTTAACGCTAGAGCAACATACGACTTCTACCGTCAGAAGCATGTTCTTCACTCTTTGGAAACTTAAACGTATAAAACCATATTTTCCTAGAGACGTCTTTCGCATTTTAGTACAATCCCTGGTCATTAGCCGTCTTGATTATTGCAATGGCATCTACTCAGGGTGCAGAGATGTGCTCCTGAAAAAACTACAGACAGCTCAGAATACGGCTGCCAGGCTAATTTATGGTGCATCTAGATTTGAAAGTACAAGACCTCTGTGAGAGAAACTGCACTGGCTTCCTGTCAAGGACCGTATCACTTTTAAAATTTGCGCTCTGGTGCATAAAATCATCTATGGTGAAGCCCCAGCATACATGGACACCCTCATCAACTTGCCACCAAGGAACTCTCACAGATCCGCACAATCGTACTTAAACCTCCATTACCCAGTATATAATGGACTTAAATACAAAAGCACCTACGCATCAACTTTCTCCTACACTAGCGCTCATCTCTGGAATGATCTGCCTCAACTGGTGAAACTTACACTGATCACCTTACCTTCAAAAAGCGCCTCAAGACCTTTCTATTTGGCAAAGTGTACGCACCACTCTCGCCTGGCATCTCTAACTTCTGAACTATCTTTACCCCGGTGTCATATTAATCACCGCTGCTCTTTCTCTCTACCTCGCTTTTGCCCTTTCCCCATTATACTTCTAGGACATTAATTGTTTGACCCTGATTTGCTGTGTGTTTATGTAGATTGTTGTAAGCCACATTGGGCCTACCCATGGGTGGCAAACTGTGGGATATAAATGCTGTAAATAAATAAATAAGATAATAAACAGAAATAAAACGAGAAAGGAAAGGAAAATGGTACCTGGTCAAACTTTGATCCTCTCACCAATGAATCAGTCACCCAGGCGGTCCTAAGGTTCTCCAATTCTTATTGCAAATTGGACACTTGTCCCAACTACTTACTCAAATCTGCCCCTTATCGATACTTAGTAGATTTAACAGCCCATCTAAATTTCATGCTTCAACAAGGTTTCTTCCCCAAGGATCATAGTAACATTCTTCTCACCCCAATACCAAAGGACACCAAGAAAAAAACTGATGATATTACCAATTACCGCCCAGTTGCCTCTATCCCACTGGTGGTTAAATTAATGGAGAGCACGGTGACTAAACAACTTACGAATTACCTAGCCAAGTTTTCTATACTACATGACTCGCAATCAGGATTCCGCTCCCTTTATAGTACTGAAACTGTTTTAGTTACTCTTCTGGCCAAATTTAAGCAAGAAATAGCTGCAGGAAAAAGTATACTTTTCCTCCAATTTGACATGTCTAGCGCATTTGACATGGTCAATCATGACATTTTACTAAATCTCCTTGATTTCTATGGGATTGGCAGAAATATACTCAGATGGATTAAAGGTTTCTTATCCTCTAGATCATACCAAGTATCGAATTCAAACATATCATCTTCCTGGAAAGCAGTTTACGGAGTCCCTCAGGGTTCACCACTATCACCAACACTCTTCAACATAATGATGATTCCACTGGCCAAATCCTTATCCAATTTAGGTCTTAACCCATTTATTTATGCTGATGATGTTACAATTTATATACCTTTCAGACACAATTTGACAGAAATCACCAATACAATTAAGATCGGTTTGAACACAATGGATGCTTGGGCAAACTCATTCCAACTGAAACTAAATTCTGAAAAGACTCATTGTCTTATCCTTTCATCTCAACACAATAAGTATAAATCGTCAACCTTAAACATCCCAAACCACTCTGTCCCAATCTCAGATAGCCTAAAACTGCTTTGCATCATAATTGACCGCAATCTGACACTTGAAAGTCAAGTAAATTCCACTACAAAGAAAATGTTCCACTCAATGTGGAAACTTAAACGTATAAAACATTTCTTCCCAAAAGACTTATTTCGCAACCTAAATTTCGCAACCTAATACAATCAATGGTACTAAGCCATTTAGATTACTGCAATGGAATCGATGCAGGTTGTAAAAAACAACTAACAAAGAAACTTCAGACCGCACAGAATACAGCAGCCAGACTGATATTCAGAAAACCAAAATTTGAAAGTGCCAAACCCCTTCAAGAAAAACTGCATTGGCTTCCCACCAAGGAACGTATTACCTTCAAGGTTTGCACTCTTGTGCACAGGATTATTTATAGTGAAGTTCCTGGATACATGTTGGACCTCATAAAACTGGTATAACAGAGAGAGGGAGCAAAGCACAAAAAAGCCAAGAAACAAAACAAAAAGCACTAAGGGCCTCCAAAAAAAAGGGGAATAAAGTCTTTAATTTCACTTCTGTTTTACTAGTATTAAGTGTATTAGTGTTCTAGGACGCTGTGTAATATTTGAAGTGCTACCTCTTCTTAAGTAGGGTTTATGTTATTTGAATCAGAACTACAAGTTATTTTTGTGGACCATCAGAAGGTGGGCAGCTTGGAATAATACTTTCCTGTACAAATACCAAAAATCCTCATTGGTCCCTTTTTTTAATCTATAAAATTCTATAATCGTGCAAAACTGTGTTATCACTCTTCAAAATGTAGATCAATTTTCGAATCCAATTTTCATCTACAAACAGTTCTTTTCCATTTATTGAGAGAACTTTGTTGACTGAATGATTAAATTATCACTCTATATATAAACTGTACCAGACCACATTAAATAGTGGCATGAGATTCAGAATTTTTATTGTTTTGTATGGTTACTTTCATGGAAAAAATGTGCTAGTTCTGATCTGCACCTGTTGCTGGGGGGAGGGGGTGGAGATAGCGTTTTTGTGACTGCAGAGCATATTTACATAAAATTCATAAGAATTGCCATACTGTATCGGATGAAAGGTACCTGTGGGCCATGTATACATATGTGAGCATCGTCCGTCAGGTGTGTCACAATTGAAAAAAGGTTAAGAACCACTGCTCTACGGTTATGAAGTGCAAGTTTTTCCTTAATGGAAGCCAGTCTCAAGAAAGCCCTGCAATTGTTTCTCAGACGTACTTTCAGATATGCCCACAAAGAAGAGATTATTGCAGTGTGACTTGTTTTCCTGCTCATCCAGCTTATCCTCAAAAAATGCCGGCCATCCTGAACCCGGCGAAATCCAAGGCATTTGGTTGTGGGAGGAGCCAGCATTTGTAGTGCACTGGTCCCCCTGACATGCCAGGACACCAACTGGGCACCCTAGGGGTCAGTGCAGTGGACTTCAGAAAAAGCTCCCACATGCATAGTTCCCTTACTTTGGGTGCTGAGCCCCCCAACCCCCCCCCCAAAACCCACAAATGTACAACACTACCGTAGCTCTTCGGGTGAAGGGGGCAACTACATGTGGGTACAGTGGGTTTTGGAGGGCTCCCATTTACCAGCACAAGTGTTACAGGTGGGGGTGGGTGGGCCTGGGTCCGCCTGTCTTAAGTGCACTGCGGTACCCACTAAAAGTGCTCCAGGGACCTGCATACACGCAGGCCTCTAGGACTTGTTGCTGCTGTATAACCTTGGCACACCAGTTGACACCTGAAGACTAATCTCTTTGAAAAAATCCTTTATTTGAATAAGCACGTTTACTCACAGTTAACTGCAGATCAGAGGTTGTGCCCCACTGGCAAGGAGTCTCCCTGGTACTGAGATTAGCAGTAGGTCACAGCTGGCAGAATGGTGTACAATGCCCTCTTTCAGCAACACTCAAGGTAATAACTAAGTTCTCTAATGTGGGTAACACATGAAAGGGATCTAAAACTGGCTTACAAAAATGGCCACTACCTCATGGACTACCGGAAACAAAACTGGATACACTCTGACCCAGTTAGCAGGGGGAAAAGCACCATGGGAGTAGAGCCCACTACCTTACACCCACCACAATGCATTGCTGATGTGACTCTGCAGTGCACCTAACAGAAAATCACCCGAGAGCCACATCACAACCAGGGAAAGGCTGTCAGAGGATAGAACACATTCTGCTATCATGGAGGTGGGTACGGCATTTGAGGCTGGCATAGAGGCTGGCAAAATATGTTTATAATTGTGTTTTTTAGTGTGGGAGGGGGTTGGTGACCACTAGGGGAGTACGGGGATGTCATCCCCGATTCCTTCCAGTAGTCATCTGGTCAGTTGGGGCACCTTCTTGAGGCTTGGTCGTGAAAATAAAAGGACCAAGTAAACCCGGCGAAATACTGCTTAACGCCGCTTTTTTTCTATTATCCACGAAAGCCGGCCATCTGGTACCTATGCCCATGCCCGCCCATGTCCCGCCTTTGCTACGCTGCCGACAGGCCCCCTTGAACTTTCGCCAGCGAGGCGACGGGAAAGTGGTGATGCTGTCAAAAAAGCTGCTTTCGATTATACCGATTTGGCCGTTTTTGAGAGATTGCCGGCCATCTCCCGATTTATGTCGGAAGATGGCCGGCGATCACTTTCAAAAATAAGCCTGATAGTAAACGACTGCAGATAAAGACCTGAACGGACCATCCAGCCTACCCAACAGTCACGCTCGTTATCAATTCATGATTAAATCAACAATGCATGTGATATCATATACTCGATCATGGTCTTTCTTTGGTGTTTCTGGAACATAGACTGTAGAAGTCTACCCAGCTCTGTCCTTATGTTCCAACTACTGGAGTTACCATCAAAGCCCAATCCAGCCTATCCGAATAAGTCTTGTCATTTGCAGGACCAAGACCGTAAAAGTCTGTCCAGCACTGTTCTCGGTTCCAGCTCCTGAAGTTGCCATTGAAGCCTTTTCCAACCCATTCTAAACTGGATTGCCATATACAGAAACCAGACCTACAAAGCCTGCCCGGCACAGGCCTTCACAGTCAGAGTCGCCATCTATGCGTCACTCACACATCCACACACATGCAGCCATTTAAGGGTTTTATATACTACCCATTTTCTAAATTGAGATCCCCTGTGTTCATCCCATACTACCACTTCCCTCTGGAAGACATTCCAGACATCAACCACCCTCTTTGTGAAAAAGAATTTCCCAACATTACTCCTAAGTTTACCACCTCACAACTGTGGCTCATGTCCTCTAGTTTTACCGTTTCCCCTTTGTTTCTATTATAATACCTTTCAAGTATTTAAACATCTGTATCATATCTCCCCAGTGACTTCTTTCCTTTAGGCTATATATAGTCAGGTCTTCCAGTCTCTTCTCATACATCTTATGGTGCAAGCCCCATATCATTTTTGTCACCTTGCTCTGTGCCGCTTCTAGCTTTTTCACATCTTTAGCAAAATACAGACGCCAAAACTGAACACAATACTCCAGGTGGGGGCCTCACCAGTGACTTGTATAGGAGCATCAACACCTCCTTTCTTTTACTGGTTATGCCTCTCTCGATGCAGTCTAGCATCCTTCTGGCTGCAGCAACTGCCTTGTCACACTGTTTGTTGCTTTAAGATCCTCAGACACCATCGGATCCCTCTCTCTATGCAAATCAGCCTTTCACCTCCTAGGAAATATGGCTTCCTTGGATTTCTACTCCCCAAATACATCACTTTGCACTTCTTTGCATTAAATTTTCATCGTCAAACATTAGACCATTCTTCTAACTTTTGCAGATCCCTTTATATATTTCCCACTCCCTCTGGGGTGTCCACTCTATAACAAATCTTGGTGTCATCTGCAAAAAGGCAAACCATACCTTTTAACCCTTCGGCAATGTCACTCACAAATATATTGAACAGAATTGGCCCCAGCACCGATCCTCGAGGCACTCTGCTACTCACCTTTCCTTCCTCCGAGTGAATTCCATTGACCAATACCCTCTGCTGTCTGTCAACTAGTTTCTAATTTAGTCCACTCCTTGGGTCCTAACTTCAGCCTGTCAAGTTTATTTAAGAGCCTCCTATGAGGAACCGTGTCAAAGGCTTTGCTGAAATCCAAGTAGATTACATCTAGTGCACATCCTCATTCCAATTCTCTGGTCGCCCAAAGAATTCAATCAAATTTGTTTAGCATGATTTTCCTTTGGTAAAAACCATGTTGCCTCGGATCTTGTAACTCATTGGATTCCAGGAAATTCACTATCCTTTCCTTCAGCAACGCTTCCATTATTTCTCCAATAACTGAAGGGAGGCTTACCAGCCAGTAGTTTCCCACTTCTCTGTCACCACTTTTGTGAAGAGGGATCACATCCAGTCTATTCCAATCCTGCAGAACCTCTCCCTTCTCCAAGGATTTATTTAAAACAAATCATTAAGATGATCCACCAGAACCTCTCTAAGCTCCCTCAATATGCTGGAATGGATCCCATCCAGCCCCATGGCTTTGTCTACCTTCAGTTTTTCAAGTTGTTCATAAACAAATTCTTCTGTGAATGGTGCGATATCTTCTCCATTCTCATATGTACCTTTACCAGCTGATTGCATTCTTTCTTCAGTACTTTCTTCTACGAACACAGAACAGACACATTTGTTTAGCATGTTTGCTTTTTCCTCATTGCTCTCCACACAGTCATCCATAGCATCTTTCAGTCCAAATTACATTTATGGCCTTCCTCCTTTCACTAATATGCCTGAAAAAATTCTTTGTCTCTCTTGCTTACATTTCTAGCCATTTGTTCTTCTGCCTCTGCTTTCGCCAGAAGTATCTCCCTCTAGGCTTCTTTCAGTTTCATCTGGTATTCTTTTCTGTGTTCCTCTTCTTGAGGTTTCCTGTATTTCATGAATGACAACTCTTTAGCCTTGATTTTCTCAGCCACTTTTTTGGATAACCACATCGGTTTCCTTTTTTTCTTGCTTTTATTTACTCTCCTTACTTAAAGGTCATTAGCCATTTTAATAGCTCCTTTCAGCCTGAATCACTGTCTTTCCACTTCTTGTACGTCTTCCCATCCCATCAGCTGTTTCTTCAGGCACTTTTACTAAAGTCAGCATGTCTGAAATCTAGGGCTTTGAGTTTTGAGTGGCTGCCCTCTGCTGTAGCTGTTATATCAAACCTTAGCTGTTATAATCAAACCAAACAATTAGACACATTTTCCCCATTTGTGAGCACCAGATCCATCATCGCTCCTTCCCTTGTGGGTTCCGTCACCATATATCTGAGCAGAGCACTTTGAAAGGCATCCACGATCTCCCTACTTCTCTCCGAGTCTGCAGATGGAACTTTCCAGTCTACATTCGGCAGGTTAAAATCTCCCAGTAACTGAACTTTCCCTTTCTTTCTCAACTTTTGCACATCTGCAACCAGATCTTTATCAAGCCGCTCCGATTGTGTCGGAGATCTGTAGACATGTGGATAGAGATTCAGTCTTCTTTTTTCAAGGCAATCCATATCGCTTCTTCTTTTCCCCAGGCCCCCTGCATTTCAGGCACTTTAATATGCTGGTTATGCTTGTTGTGCTATGCTTTTCCCTTTCCTTATACATCTGTTAAATTGTATCAATAGGTTAATTCACACAGGATTAATGTTTGCTTTGTTATCAAGTATACAGCGCTGCGTACGTCTAGTAGCACTATAGAAATTATAAGTAGTAGTAGTAGTAAAAGCAGCTGCAACAGCCAGGGGCTCTCAACCAAGAAAGTTTTGTTGCTCTAGTAGTTGCCACTTAATAAGTAATCTACGGTACCTACATGCAAGAGTTAAACTGACCATGCCTGATCCATACCAGTATGCTCAGTAATATGTATGCAAATCGAAAAGTATATACAATAGAAACAGAGTTAAATAGGTGCACTTTAAAATTTTAATTCCAACACACTGCACTGTCAAAATTTAACAGCAAGGCCTCATGCATTAAACTTTTCCTCCCATCCTTGTGCTTATGGGCAGAAACTCTTGATGAATCAGGCCCTCAGTCATCCACTGTTTAGTTTCAACATGTTGAAAACTGCTATTAAACATTAAAGGCAAAGCCTACAACAAACAGACATTTTAGGGGTTAGACTTTTTGAGCAAGCTTCAGACAATAAATGCAACTTCCCAAGTAAAAGAATGCAGAGCAGGTTTTTGGTTTATAAAATATAAATAGTCTATATGTACTAGAGTTTTCCCCATTTTGTGCACATAGGGAAACATGCTTAATACATCTGGTACAATGTACTTTAAAAGACTTCAGCTACAATATATAAATGCTTGTTATAAATAATATGGAGCTTTATTGTCCAACAGGTTAACAATTTGTTCAATAGCAATTTTCTTATAAAGTGGTAGAAACATTGATAGCACTACTAGTATAAGTATGAGGTTATTAACTTTCTTATATAATTTAGACATTTAAATCCATCTTTAAAAAAAAAAATACAAAAGAACAAAATGGAGTAAAGAAATGTAAATATGTAAAACAGAAAAATCATAAAATTAACAATAAATTAAAAGTAAAATAAGCAGAATGAAACTTAACCCCACATCCCACCTTATAAATGTTATCCTTCCAATCATGTATTCTGATTTTAAATAGGCAATAAAATAATTTAAAAATAGAAAGATTAAGGGGTTCTATTTTATGTACTAAGGGGAGAATCAATCAAGCAGTGTTAACGCCTTAATTCACATTAATTGGGCCTTAACACAACTTAAAAGGCCCTAAAACTGCCTGCCCTAAAATACTGCAACACTATTGATAGTGCCATGCGTTATAGTAATGAGATGCAAAACCTCCTAGGCTGCAGGTCTCAGTCTCTCCCCCTCCCCCGATGCAAGTTCGCTCACCCCCCTAGTTCCTACCTTAGCAATGTCATTGGTGGTAGAGAGGGGGTTCCGGAGAGAAGCGTCTGGGGGACTTGAAGGTAGGGGAGGGGGGCTCTGCGAGTGTCTGGCCAGTGCAGGCAGGAACGATGCCTAATCACATTTCCCTACTCTGGGAGCTCTCCTCAAATTGGTGGTCTCACACAACTGCCGCCAGGCGTCATATTTCCTTAATTCCTGATAGGAATTATTAAGAAAGGAAAGATATAGCTGTAGTACAGAGAAGGGCATGTAAACAATGTAAAAAATATTTTTAAACCTTTATTTTTATTAAGTTTCTCGAATTTATAATAGTACATTAGCAAGTGGTCCTTCACAAAGAGAAATAATAAATACTACTAGTAGTGCTATAGAAATGGTAAGTAGTAGTAGTGTTAATAGACTGGATTAAATAGGAAATGCATTTAAGGGGTAGGAGGTGAAAGGGACTTACTATACCACCTTTCTGTGGTTCAATTAAAGTGGCTTATGTATTAGACATATGTACTTTTTCTGTTTCTAGTGGACTCACTATCTAAAACATTTATCTAAAATATTTTTTTGTACAAGGGGCAATAGAGGGTTAGGGTGATTTGCCCAGCGTCACATGGAGCGGCAGTAGGAGTCAAACCCAGTTTCCCTGGTTCTCGGGCCACTGCACCAACCATTAGGCTACTCCTCCACTCCATTTAAGTGTATTGCAAAGGTCAATTAATTTATAACACTACAACCGGAAATTCTAGCCTGTTCTATATGGTACAGATCACATCTCTATTTCTGTACCAGATTATTTTTAGTGTACTCTGCAGTACAGTTAGCCTGATGCCTAGAAACTGCACTTTAAATATCTCAGAATCTGCAACTACACAACCTGACAACTCTGTTTTGAACTTAAAGAATAAAAAACGGGTAAGTAAATATAATGCTGCCTCAGAAAACCAAAATGTCATTTCTGAAATGTATTTTCTAACTTGCAAAATACAAGCACATGGAGAAGAATAAACTTACATACTTTATGTCACTACAGCAATAAGCACTGCCTTTTAATTCTTCCTAAAAACATCTGCAGTGGGAAGCAGATGTGGAAACATATGACGACTAAACAATGCTGGTGGTAGATTGTATATTGTTTTTATATTTCATTATTAATTTCACTATTTATATATTGCCTAGACCAAAACAGTTTTTCTTTTTCAGAAACTGGTACTGTCCCTAATGGGCTCACAATCTAGTATTATATTGTACCTGGGGCAATGGAGGGCTAAGTGGCTTGCCCAGGGTCACACAGAGCTGCAGAGGGAACTGAACCTGGTTCCCCAGGATCTCAACCCACTGCCGACTGTAATGCACATATGTTTAGCTGTGGGAAAGTTTAGAACACAACTGCTCCCTTTAAAATAATGCAAGATGCTAAATATGGCACACTTTCACACTTTAGCAAGTTCTTGAAAATTAGTGTTTGGATTTTAGTAAAAATTAATAAAATACTGTGATTACAAATTTATAAAAACGTATGGAATGTTACGTGCAATGATACTGACCAAAAAACACCTACCTGACAAATTATTATACACAGTTTCAGAAACTGAACTCCTTATTATGTTAAAGTATTACCACAGTTATAAAATACTTTTATTTCTACAAATGTTGCTTCTAAACAATGTTAATTCACTTAGGGCCTCTGTGCCTAACCGTAATTGTGAATCACAGTGCGACAAATGAGAGGAAGCCCATTCAATTCCTATGGGCTTCTTCTCATTTGCTGCGCAGGAATCGCTAGTGCGGCTTTATAAAAGAAGCCCATAATACAGCACTGAGAAAGGTGTGAGATAAATCCAAAATTTTAAAAAATTTCTAATAAGAAAGCAGATCGATCTATTACTATCAATTCTTGTTAAAGTTGTCTTAATTTGAAGTTTCACATTATGATTCAACAGATGATCAGTATCTGTCTAAAAGTAAAATAATCCTCTTGGTCAAGTTGATATATAGATTCTTTTCAATCCATTTTATGCTGTATAAAAAATAACCACCAATAAACATTACTGAATGGTATTTTTTTTAAAGACTAATCATTACAAGAGAACTTTAAATCAATTTCACCATTACAAAAAGTCCTTCTATGCAAGATATGGAAGAAGTAAAAATAATCAATTATATCTGTAGCTTATATTGTTTGTTTGGCATCTGGAAGTTGCTTCTTTTGTTCCAGGAACCACATATGCAGAACAGCAGCAAATTCATGCCCGCTGCAGGCTGAATATTGACCAGAATGTTTTAATTGCTTTATATGTTTTCCTGCAACCCACTTTGGATAAATATGTTCTTAGACTACTAGGATTTTAAACTGTTTAAACAAATGAAATAATTAGGCCTCCTTACCAACTATTTAATGCCAATTAAGAATAAACTCTAATGTTCTAATTTGTGATGATAATCTTGGTATAACCCGTTCACTCACATTTGCTTTGGTTCTATTTTTGTTTACCACAATGGCTTCTATCCTTCTAAACTAATAATGTGAGTTCCAGTGAGGAAAACTCCCTCCATTTCCCTGCAATGTTCAAAGACAGCCTGGCAGGATAAAGTAAATTGAACAGCCAGTTCTTATCATTAAGTGCCCTCTTCACTCTAGCATATGCTGCCCTTTTCCTTTGAGTCTCAAAATTGCATCAGGGAAAATGGCCACTCACTGTCCTCATTCCCAGGGCCTTCACCTTTTTCAAAATCCACTGCTTAGTTTGAAAACTGGTGAACTTTCACCAGGAAAGGTCTTGGGTTTTTCTGTCCCTCTAAATTTTCTGGGGACCCAGAGCCCCTTGTCAGTCTCTATTTTAGATTCCTCCTTCCCTGGTTGCAAACGTTTAGGAAGCTCAGCACACTGCTCCCCTCCATCTTCTCTTGCACTCCTGCAAAACAGATATTGGAGTATCTAGATCTGTCTTCTACGTTCCACTTCATCAAGCCCCACCCCCCCCCAAAAAAAGAAAACCTCCATCACCTGATGGAGCTTATTAAAGAAACACAATAAGAGCACTCATTCCCGGTACTCAAACTCCGTATTGGACCTGCTTACCAATGCTGTGTCCTCAGCCTCTTCTGAGTGCTTCCCTCCACACGCTTTCTCTGCTTGGGCTTGGCTGCCTCATGGTAGAGGTCTGTAATCTGCTACTTATTACTACATCTCATCCATTGCATTATCATCCTCAGGTTCTGTGTCAGATCTTGCAACTTTTATTTTATTTGTTACATTTGTATCCCACATTTGCCACCTATTTGTAGGCTCAATGTGGCTTACATAGTACTGGAGAGGCATTCGCAGACTCCGGTGTGAACAAATACAATGTGATGCTGTGGTAGGATGAAGTTCATGTGGCACAACCACATTAGGACATCATATAACGGAAGAGTTGTGTTATGTCCATTACGTACTTTAGTTTTGTTGTGTTGCCGAGATCAGGCATTTATGTTGGATCGGTAGGGTATGTCTTTTTAAACAGGTTAGTTTTTAGTGATTTCCAGAAGTTTAGGTGATCGTATGTAGTTTTCAAGGCTTTTGGTAATGCATTCCACAGTTGTGTGCTTATGTAGGAAAAACTGGATGCGTAGGTTGATTTGTATTTGAGTCCTTTGCAACTTGGGTAGTGCAGATTTAGGTACGTTCGTGTTGATTCAGATGTGTTTCGGATGTTTAGGGAAGCAGAATGACTTTTTCATCAGGGAAAGACTAGAGAAAAATCTGGCGAGCTAACGTAGCTCTAGCAAGGAACATCTATCACCATTAGCACTCACTTGTGCTCCCTTTATTTTTTTTTCATAGGAAGACTGAGCAGTTATGCTCTGGTCTCCTAATGTCAAATGACCTGGTGGGGTCTAGAGTTTTCTGTCAGGATGTGTGTACTGCAGAGGCTGTTGCTGAGGGTTTGTGGAGAAAAAGGCACGGTGCTCCAGTACAGAGCATTTTTAAAACAGCCTTCTCTTTTGAAATAAATATGGTACTAGTTCAAGTGAAATTAGCAGCTTTTCATTTGGACTAGGTTATCAGCATAGAATTTAGCCTCGTTAAATGAACATCTGTTCACGTTCCTGGATCATATAATCTAGAAGGTTAATTATCCTGTCAGCTAAGGTGTGCAGAGCTATAAGATATGCCCAGGGAGAGGGGATTTGATAAATATTTTATTTTTTGTTATTTTTCTTACATTTGTACCCCGCGCTTTCCCACTCATGGCAGGCTCAGTGTGGCTTACATATTGTATACAGGTACTTATTTGTACCTGGGGCAATGGAGGGTTAAGTGACTTGCTCAGAGTCACAAGGAGCTGCCTGTGCCTGAAGTGGGAATTGAACTCAGTTCTTCATTTCCCCAGGACCAAAGTCCACCACCCTAACCACTAGGCCACTCTTCCACTATGCTGCGCGAGAGAGAGACAGGGGGCAAGCTGCGTGTGGATGAGAGGAAGAGACAGGTGGCAAACTGTGTGTGGATGAGAGGAAGAGAAGGGGGCAAGCTGCGTGTGAAAGAGAGGGAGAGAAGGGGGCAAGCTGCGTGTGAAAGAGGGAGAGAGAAGGGGCAAGCTGCGTGTGGACGAGAGGAAGAGACAGGGGGCAAGCTGGGTGTGGACGAGAGGGAGAGAAGGGGGCAAGCTGCGTGTGGACGAGAGGGAGAGAAAGGGGCAAGCTGCATGTGGACGAGAGGGAGAGAAGGGGGCAAGCTGCGTGTGGACGAGAGGGAGAGAAGGGGGCAAGCTGCGTGTGGACGAGAGGGAGAGAAGGGGGCAAGCTGCGTGTGGACGAGAGGGAGAGAAGGGGGCAAGCTGTGTGTGGAAGAGAAGGGGAGAAGGGGATGAGCTGCGTGTGGATGAAAGGGAAAGAAGAGGACAAGCTGCACTTGGATGAGAGGGAAAAAAGGGGGAGAACTTGAACGTGGATGAGAGGGAAATAAGGGGGACATATCTACGGGTATTCTTTTTTTTTTTTTTTTTTTTGAGAGAGAGAGAGAGAGAGATCCCGTTGTTAAATATTTACCAGCACACCACTGCATGACAGCCTTCCTGCTGTTTGGCATCTGGTGATCTATAGGGAAATACAAGAGCCTCTCGGGACTGGCAGCTCCCCTTACCCCACAGAGTTCCCAGTTAGTGCAGAGAAGCATCTGATAGTCTGTGGACCTGCACATTGCTCTAGAGAAGGAAACCAGAGGAGTTATGGGGCTTGGCAAGAGCAGCTTTTCCCCACATCGAAGACACCATCTGGCTCTTCACAGCTGATGAATTTGAGATAGGAGCAATCCTTCAAAATAGTGCAATTGCCTGTGTCTAGTGGGCAAGTCATGTGGATGGAGGGATGAAGGCCAATTTTCAGTCATGATTAACAACAAAGTTCAGTCCTCCAGGGATACTGGCAGGAAGATGAAACCCTACGGTTGTGGGGTGAGTAATCTTGGTGCTTCTGGTTCCTCTAATGTAACTCAAAGAAATATCAAAAACTCTTCAATATAGTACTTAATGTATAAGAAACCCTCAGGAGTATGACCAATACTGAGAGGAAAAAGCCTCAGATTCCCTACCTCCACTCTTTAAAATGCTTTAGAACGGTGGTAGGTGTTATTGGGATAAGTTAATATCATAGGCATAGAAAACATCCACCGAATCACAAGATCGTTAAAACTCCCTCAAACATTCATCCATCTGGTAACACATAAATAATGACTCTATATTTGATCAGTGCTGTTTCATATAAAACTTAATACATTGACTGTGACCAAAGTTTCGCCATTCGGGTGCAACACATTGAGGCTCATTTTCAAAGCACTTAGCCTCCCAAAGTTCCATAGAAACCTATGGAACTTAGCCTCCCAAAGTGCTTTGAAAATATGCCTCATAGTATCTAAAAACAAAACAAAAACAATGTCATAAACTATTCTCTTCTTCAATGAAAGTGAACGTGACCAACATAAATGTGACAAAAACGCCAATTGGATCAATCTAAAAATCTTCATTGTTATTTAAAATTCAGTACTTGCCAGTTTCATATCACCATATGAATTCTTGGCATCACCGGGTTCTATTAAACATGGCCGCAGAGTCTCTTCCTTTTTTTTTTTTAATCTATCCACAGTTCACTTCCTGTTCTTCAAACTAAACTTTGTCACAACCAAAAGCCACCTATAAAAAAAAACTCTTCCATTCTATTTTAGCATTCAAACCACATAGAGGTCTTCTCTTTGTAATTGATAAATTCAATATTGCTCTCTCTGTAACAAAAGCTTTGAACGATTCATTATGTTCTCTCCAACGTGTTCTGAATGTTGTTTCTCCAAACAATGCATCACCATAGGTACTTCTCTCCCTCTTTTCAAACTTCTGTGTTCTGTCAACCGAACCTTCAATGATTGTGTTTTGTTTGCCCAACATACACCTTTGGACACGGGCAGAAAATTGGGAATATTACATAATCTGAATTGCAGGTTGTGTTGTATTTCAACCAGAACCTTTTTTTTATCACTGGGTCTATGAACCACATATGGATTTCCAACATATTCTCACAAGCTTTGCAGTTTCCACAGTTTATATGTTGTCCTTCTGTCATGATCAGACTCTTTAGTCGATCTTTCAATATCTGTTTGTATGAGAAGTATTTCTTTCTTAATGTAAACCGATCTGCTTTGCAATAGCAATAAGAAACGGTATATAAAATGAATAAATGATAAATGATGATGATGATATGATGGGCTCAATAATTCCTTAAGATTGGAATTCCAACTAAAGGCAATTCTTGGTACTATTAAATGCTGGTTCATTAATCATAATATGCCAATGTTTCCTTAAAATGTTCAAAACCCTTTCTATCCCGGGTGAGCATTTTAAACACAATTAACTGTCCTCATTATTTCAAAATCTGCACCCTGGTCCATAAAATTATCTACGGCAAAGCCCCAGGATACATGACAGACGTCATAGACCTACCAACAAGAAACACAATTAAATCAACATGAACATACCTAACTCTCCACTACCCAAGCTGCAAAGGACTCAAATATAAATCAACTTATGCATCCAGCTTCTCTTACATAAGCACACAACTGAGGAACGCACTACTAAAAGCCGTGAAAATAACGTACGACCACATAAATTACAGGAAATTACTAAAAACCAAACTGTTCAAAAAGTCATACCCTATCGACCCAACCTAAGTGCCTAAACCCTGCAACACAACAAAACCAAAGCTTGTAAAAGACACTGCATAACTCTTTCTCTCTACGATTCCCCAATGTGTCTAAAACACATGAACCTTATACGACCATAACATCTCTTTGTATTTGTTTTCTCTACCGGAAATGGCGAACGCCTTACGGTACTATGTAAGCCACATTGAGCCTGCAAATAGGTGGGAAAATGTGGGATACAAATGTAACAAATAAATAAACAAATTCTGGCTGACTTCTCAAATAATAAATCCCTATTTGAATATTTAGCTCTTCTGTAAGCATATCGAACAATCTTCAAAGGGTACCCCCTTTGATGTAGACATGTCTGTAACTCCATAGCTTGACTTTTAAAATCCTGCACATTAGTGCTGATCTTCTGAAACATCAAAAATTGTGTAAAAGGAAGACTATGTTTTAAAGCAGGCAAATGGTGGATTTGAAAAATGTAAGAAAGTGTTTCAATTCATTTCCTTCCTGAGACTTTTTCCTCCCAGTACTGATCATACTTCTGAGGGTTTGCTAAATATTAAGTACTTGGAGTTGATATATATATCAAAGAATGTTTGATATTTGTATTAGAATAATCTCTTTGATCTTCTAACAGAATTAGTTCCTCTAATGTAACTCTGGCAATTTGAGGAAAGTGAGCCCCTGGGTCATAGCAAGATTGGGTCCAAATGTGCGGTGCAGTGACGACTGCTGACAAAGACGCTTGAAAAAAAGTTCAAGACACTTTAGTGGGCGCTACAGCGAACCCCAGCGAGGAGTGGCAAGGGCCAAGCCCAGCAGCAAACAAATGAGATCTGGAAAAGACCAAAGATCTAGGCAGGCTGAAGTGCTGGGGCAGGGCAGGCACAGACTGGGAGAAATGCTGGTGTAGGGCAAAGCAAGAATGCTGGAACAAGGCAGGGCAGGAGCAAGGCAAGGCAGGAACCTGGAAAAAGGCAACACACATTCAAGTCTGCAGGACACCAGGAAAATTGCTTAAGTACTGGTTGAGTGCAGTGTTGCCAGATTGAAAAAATTTTCCCTGCCCAAAACCAGCCCCAAACCCGCACAAATTCAAACCCCGCCTCCAACGTCATCAACCCCGCCTCTGTCGTCTCAGACATCATTAACCCCGCCTCCGCGGGGCTTCTATTGGACCAAGTTGGACCAATAGAAGCCCCTGGGAAAAGTGCCCAAACCCACACGGCGGCCGCGAAAAAGCCGCCCAACTTCCCACAGCCCGCAGCCGTCAAAAATTCCCCACAACCGGTCGCGGAAAGCCGCCCAATTGAGCAGGAAAACCTCCCATCTGGCAACACTGGTTGAGTGTAGGTTACTTCCTTAAGTACCTAGGCAGGATGTGATGTCATCAGTCAGCGCCATCTTGCAGGGCTATAAAAAAGGAAGTGCAGAGTTCCAGGAGTAGAACAGATCCTTCAGGCATGGAAGACTGCTGGAGACCGTGGAAGACTACTGAAATACGTGAGGGGCATGACAGTAACTGTGCTTGTGGTACAGGAAACCTTATCTCAGCCTGTGAAGACCTTTGAAAAGAAATCAGCTGTGGTGATACTTGACTCATTATAGGGTGCTCTTTCTAAATGACAAGTTTCCTTGGCTTCAAAAATTGGTAATGTCTTGGGGGCTCTGGTAGGTCTTCAGGAACAACATGCTAAAAACAGCAATCTTAAGCTAACTTAGAGGCTAAGATGGTTTGTTTGGAAGTACAATCTTCTAATATAAAGATACTAGTAATGAAGGTCCATTTCTGGCAGCAATGAAACGGGCACTAGCAAAGTCCTCCGATGCCCGGCAGAGGCCCCGCCCATCCCGCGGATGTGCACGTCGGCCCCCCCTCCAAAATCAGCAACCCCCCTCTACTACCCTCCCCTTCTCTTACCGGGGTCCCAGCCGCAGCGGCAGAACTGAAGGGCAAGGTAGTTCGGAGATTCTACTGCCTTCCGTTGTGTTTGCTATGTGCTCTGTGCCCTGACTGTCTGGTCCTGCCCTCATTTCCTGTTGGGCGGGACCAGAGAGTCAGGGCACAGAGCTCATAGCGAAGACAACGGAAGGCAGCAGAATTTGCGAGCTACCTTGCCCCTCAGTTCTTGCGCCGGGACCCCGGTAAGAGGAAGGGAGGGTAGCAGATGGGGGCTAGCGATTTTGGAGGGGGGCGACCGCGTACGTAGGGGGATGGGCGGGGCCTATGTCAGGGAGGGGAGGGCCGTTGCGCGGGTGGAGGCATGGCTGAGAGACAGATGGGAGTGGTTTGTCATTTTTTGGGGGGGGGGGGTGACGTGCAGGGGCATCTCTAAGAGTAAGACGGGGGGGGTTGGATTTTGGAGGGGGGCGACGCGTAGGTAGTGTCGATGTTGCTTCGCTTACACTGTATGGGAATGATGAATGCGTTGGGGAGTGGATAGAGAGATCACAAAATGTGCTTCCTACCTTCGTGTACTTGTGTTCATTATGACCCGCCCTCGACGTCATAATGTTGTGACGTGAGGGCGGGGCACAGATAGATGGTTAGTAAAAGTGGTTACAGAGCTTCGAACTTACAAACCCTGAAGCCACAAAGTGAGCCTTAGAATGTTAAGGTTGCTTTTTATGTGCAGATGGGGCGTGGCTGAGGGCGGGTCTATGAGTGAGGGTGATAGCCTAGCCTACAGAACAGTACAGGAGTTCAGTGCTTCACTGCCAGGGAGTGAGCTTCAGAACATTTGAGGGGGGATTTTATTTATATAGATGTGAGGCAGAGTCTGTGAAGGACTTGACTCAAACTAAAAAGTTGTAAGTTTTTGAGAATTTTACTAAGATTGTATCTTCATTTCTTAAATTTTCCTATCAGATCAGGTTTATTTCTTGGGCATATTTTGAAGATATAAGGAGAATCTAAAAGAACCACCAGAAGCCATACTCCCTATAACATGGTCCTCTTATTGCCCATGAAGGGGAACGAGGAAACAATTCTGAAGTCTCGGAGGTATCATCTGCTAGCTTAGATCTGCTCTGTTGGAGGACTTCCTATCTAAAGTTAAAGAAAGGGATACTGTTTTAGTGACTTATCTTCTTGAACCAGATCAGGTCTGGGCATTAAAGTTTGTTTCATTTTTTAATGTTTCATGTGGTGGCTTTTTAAAGGATCAGTAATATATTTGTTTTTCCTGACCAGAAGGAAGTCTTTTCTTGATTGTAGGCAAAGAGTTATTTCTTTGGAGGCAACCTTTGCTTTGCAATTTATTTGTCTGTGTGTGGTAGGGCTTCAAGGCACAAAATATATTTTCTATGATCTTAATCAACTAAACAATTTCTTAGAAAACAAACGTGAATTTATGTTGCCTATGAGTCACTTTAATCTGGTATGTTGGAAATGTATTCTCTGAATATGTGAAAACTCCAGTACCCTGTCTCTTTTTTTTTTAGGATGATTTATTATTTAACTAGTAAAGAAGGCCCGTATCTGACACAAATTAAACGGGCGCTAGCAAGGTTTTCCTGGGAGTGTGTATGTGTGTGAGAGTGACTATGTGAGAGAGAGAGAGAGTGAATGTGTGAGTGTGTGTGTGTGACAGAGAGAGTGAGTGTGGGTGCGAGTGTGTTTGTGAGAGATAGAGTATGTGTCTGTGAGAATGAGAGTGTGTGCAAGTGCGGATGTGAGACAGTGAGTGTGAGAGAGAGAGAGAGAGAGAGTGTGTTTTACACAGATACAGTGTGTGTGAGAGTATGTGTGCGATACACAGACTCTCTGTGAGACCGAGAGAGTGTATGAGAGCGAGAGAGTGACGTACAGTGTTTCAAGAGCTTGCAGGCAGTACATAAGAAATTTAAATGAAGTAAATATTATGCCTGACATGCTGGCCAAATTCTGTGACTGTGCATGCTGTGATGAAGGAATTCTGCTTTACCTGGCAGAACCATCTGTGTTTAGTTTCTCTCTTCCTTTGACATAACGTGCTGTTCATGGGTCGGATGTTAGAGAGAGAGTGTGTTTGGGTGAGTGAGAAAAGCAGGATGCCTTCAGCGCAGCAGTGTTAAAGTGAAGTTTGGAGTGCCGAGAAAGGCAGGTAGAGGGTGCTGAGAGTGAGAGGACAGCGACTGAGGGAGGGGGAGGAGTAGTGAAGCATCTGTCTTTAGTTTCTCTTCTCCTTTGACATAACGTGCTGTTCATGGGTCGGATGTTAGAGAGAGAGTGTGTTTGGGTGAGTGAGAAAAGCAGGATGCCTTCAGCGCAGCAGTGTTAAAGTGAAGTTTGGAGTGCCGAGAAAGGCAGGTAGAGGGTGCTGAGAGTGAGAGGACAGCGACTGAGGGAGGGGGAGGAGTAGTGAAGCATCTGTCTTTAGTTTCTCTTCTCCTTTGACATAACGTGCTGTTCATGGGTCGGATGTTAGAGAGAGAGTGTGTTTGGGTGAGTGAGAAAAGCAGGATGCCTTCAGCGCAGCAGTGTTAAAGTGAAGTTTGGAGTGCCAAGAAAGGCAGGTAGACGGTGCTGAGAGTGAGAGGACAGCGACTGAGGGAGGGGGGAGGAGTGTCACTGCTCCGCCCCCGTCGTCATCACGTTTGACACGTGGGCGGGGCAGACACTCAAGGAGCAAAAAAGTGGTCTCTGCCACCTCACTTTTAGAACGTTGGGAAAGTGAGGCTTCATTAGAATGTTGGAGGTGCGTTGTATATAGAGAGATGATCATTATTGTATGCTCTTTTCCTTTCCTTTGGCTGTCTCCTCAAATGATAATCTTTGCTATAATATGTTGAACTTTCTTTGTAACTACCTGTTTATGCTCGCTTATATTTGATCTATATGCAAAGTATTGGCATTCTTTCACAAGAATTATTTTAGATGTAAAATGAAAAATAGATTTGGATTTAGCTCAATAGTAGTTCAAGGCAAGTTATATTCGTGTACATTAGGTATTTCCTTGCAGGGCCTAACATTTAAGCATGTATTTGGGGCAATAAGAGGATTAGTTAAATGACTTGCCCAAAGCATAAGGAGCATCAGTGGGGTTTGAACCCTGGCATCCTTGATTCTCAGCCCACTGCCCTAACCACTAGATCAATCTACCACTCTAGAAAAATGATGGAGGAAGTTGTTTTAAACAAAACTGAGCCTTTTCGTCTGTGCCTGTCTGGTTATTGCACAAGCGATAGACTGTTCTATGGGCCCTAGTGGATAGTGTCAGAATGCATGCTGATCCATTTGACACCATCCATCATTGTATGCTGCTGTTATGTTTGCAGTCTCTGGGTCTACGCAGTATAGCATTGGGCTGGTTTGCTTCATATCTAAGTGAAAGAACTGCTCTGTGACTTAGCAGGCAAGAGGCACCTCAGGATTCTTCATTATCTCTAGTTTTATTTAACCAGCACATGGCTACACTGTCATGGGAGATCAGTAAGTCTAATATAGAGTTTTATGTATATAGTTATGACATACAATTGATATCTAAGAATGGTCAAAGGAAATAGATGAGTAAGCTGAATAGATGTTATGATTTTGGGATAGCTCACTCAAAATGCCCTACTGTTGAATATAGTAGGCCTTATAATAAATACGTGGCCCCACATATTGCTAACCAGTTACTTACGCTGTATGAATCTTGTAAGCTTGGGAGTTAGCTTTGGCCTCAATTAAAATGGAGACCATAGATTATTTAAGTAGTGATAGCCTGCTTTAATCATCTTTATCAGACACAGTGGCTTAAGGCATAATTAAGTAGAACCTGTCTATAATAATGCTACTGTGATCAACTGGCTAGCTTATTTTAATTCCCTATTTAGCATTTTCCAGGCTAAAACAATAAGCCTGCAACTCAGAGGGGAAAAGATGAGATCATGTAAACCCCCCCCCCCCCCCACCACCACCTTTTACAGAGTCTTCATGACTACTGACTTAGCTAGAATTCAATATAAGGTATTCCATTTGATTTAGAGGCCCTTTTACTAAGCTACGGTAAAAGGGGCCTTGCGCTAGAGGCAGCAGCCGTTTTTGCCATGCACCACGGCCCCTTTTACCACAGTGGATAAAAAAGCCGTAAAAAAGAAATGGCCTTATGATGTTTGCACTTGCCGCGCAGCCATTTGGTGTGTGTGGGGCGGGGCACTTACCTCCACCCACTGAGGTGGCGGTAAGGGCTCCCATGCTAACCTGGCAGCACATGACGCTGCTCAATTACCTCCAGGTAACCCTCTGCGGAAATATTTTTTTAATATTTCCACTAGTGCCGGAAATGGCACTTGCTGGGGGTAGAACTACCACCGGCACCCGCGTTGGGCCAGCGGTAGCTCCTGGTTGCTGCGCAGCAACCCTTTAATAAAAGGGCTCCTCAATGTATAATCTACCGAGGCTAGCCAAAATATATGACTGAAAGACTGCCGTGATATCTCCATTTGGTGCCCTGTGGTCTTTATAAGAGAGATAGCTTGCAGCTGAGGTCAGTGTTATAGAATGTTCTCGTACAGGTCTTCTGAAAGATAAATAATCTTCATTTCTGGAAGCAACCTGAAGCCTGATATATTATCCAGGTATTTGGGAGTGGTGACCTGCAATGATGGTTAACTAATATTTTATTGTTTTTATTGAATTTTCTTGTATAGTGATTTTCTATTTGTTTTATTTTTCTTTGCTTATTGTGTATAGTTGATTGTTCTTACTAGCCATTTTGTATCCTTGTTGATGAATACAGTATATAAAATAAAATTATTAAGATGAAGCCTTGTCCTTAAACTTTTCTTTGTATAAAAAATGTTAACTTCTGTTATCTTACTGAAGCCTCCCAGTTATCTGAGTGGGCCTTTTACAAAGTACATAAGTATTGCCATACTGGGAAAGACCAAAGGTCCATCAAGCCCAGCATCCTGTTTCCAACAGTGGCCAATCCAGGTCACAAATACCTGGCAAGATCCCAAAGAGTACAAAACATTTTACACTGCTTATCCCAGAAATAGTGGATTTTCCCCAAGTCCATTTAATAACGGTCTATGGACTTTTCCTTTAGGAAGCCGTCCAAACCTTTTTTAAACTCCGCTAAGCTAACAGCCTTTACCACATTCTCTGGCAACGAATTCCAGAGTTTGATCACACGTTGAGTGAAGAAAATGTTTCTCCGATTTGTTTTAAATTTACTACATTGTAGCTTCATCGCATGTCCTCTAGTCCTAGTATTTTTGGAAAGCGTAAACAGACACGTCACATCTACCCGGTGAACTCCACTCATTATTTTATAGACCTCTATCATATCTCCCCTCAGCCGCCTTTTCTCCAAGCTGGAGAGCCCTAGCCTTTCCTCATAGGGAAGTCGTCCCATTCCCTTTATCATTTTCATCGCCCTTCTCTGCACCATTTCTAATTCCACTATATCTTTTTTGAGATGCGGTGACCAGAATTGAACACTAAAAATAAGCATGCGTTAAACGCTAGAGATGCACATAAGAATATATGGGTGTCTCTAGCGTTTAGCACACACTAAAAATGCTAGCGCGCCTTTGTAAAAGACTCCTTGAATGTTTTTATGTTATATCTACCCTTTCCCTTTCTTCCAGAGAATACATTTTTAGCTCCATCAGTATTTTTATGTATGGCTTGCTCTGAAGGCTATGCACCATTGTGGACGGTGATCCTTTGACATGCCTCCACTTTATCAATGCCCTTTAGTACACATGAGAAATTAACCAATAATATCATTTCACTAGAGATTTGTACAAGAAATATTACATCCTTCAAATCTGTGAAACCTTTTCTTTTACATATAGGTAGACTATTAGTTTTCCTTATTTGTTATACCGACTGCATACTTTCAACTAATCAGAAACACTGGCTGTCACATTTATTTCCAGTTTGCGGTTGCTATTTTTTTGTCCCTTCAAAAATGTTGCCCTTGGAGTTCTGCAAAACAAATTCATGATACTATATTTCTCTGAATTACACTATATAAAAGCAAAAAGTACCCCAAAGAATATACCCAAAATACAAACAGAAGATATATAAGTTCTGCTTAAAATATATGAAAGCAAAACATACTGCCAGTTATGATGTAACTAATCAACTTCAAAATACTTTTTTCAAACATCATACTTAAAATGGAAGTTAATCAATGTTTTATATCTTTACTTACCATAAATCATATTTTCTTCCACTGTAAATATACAACAGATAATCACCATGATTATTGTGAAAATAAGTAAAATGCTATTATTTCAAAAGGCTCATGTTGAAGACATATCATAATGGATGCCATCATTGATACCACCAGGCAATGAATCATCTGTTACTTTGTAAATCAGCATGGATAACAATAACTTGAAATCCAAATTTTCATTGTACTTATCTGATTACAAAGTTATGTTATACTTCATATGTGATTATGGCTCCTGTTTTCATTTAAATTCTGATGCACACACTGAGCCTAACCCTTACTTTTCTGTGGGTCCCTTTCTGGCATCCAGATTTTTCTCTCTCTTTGCATAATTGACTCTCCTCATAAGGAATCATGCTTAGTCATTCATACTTCTCCACCCACATCCGAGATGTTGCTTAGGAGATGACACTTTCCAAATATGGACTTATAGACAGTTACCTTAATGTAATAAAACATGAAGATAAAGAATGAGGACAAGAAGATGTAAACAAGAAGGGTTCAATGGCAGCAGCAACTAATACTACAAAGGAACTGTGGACAACATACTCAAGAAAAGGCTATGCAACCCATTAGATGAATATTCAGTACACTGGAGAATATAAATGAACAGCTGGAGCTTTGTCTGCATCAAATCTCTTATAGGTAATATTATGTCCTATTTATATACTGTAAAACTGTACTAAGCAATGAACACTGTTGGTTTGGAAATATGTTAATATGTATTGATTTTGCTGCACTTTCAGTGGGTTCTGCTTATATGGCCCATTGTTATAGCAACATTCTCCTTTTCAAAATCTCATCAAGTTCTTTCCCAAGGGATACTACATCAATATGATTTCTGGGGGGGGGGGGGGGGGGGTGAACAGATAACAGAAGCCGATATTATTGGTTATATACATAGGAATATTTTTTATATTGGTTTCTATTTTGTACATCGGTTACTGGTAAAGTTCTGGGCTTGATTTAAAATTCTATGAATTGCACATATGGTTCTACACTTTTCTCGCATCTTTGATTCCATATACACAATCCTGGTCCCTCTATTCCTTACATGGTCAATCTTGTTCTTCCATTACCCAGGTTAGTTCATTAGAAATCTACTAGGAACTCCACCTACTTTTTTCTTGCTCCAAAGCTTTGGAATAATCTTCCACCTCACATTCATTCAGAATTCTGCCTATCAAAATTTAAGGTAATATTAAAAACTCTTTTTTAAATTTAGCTTTTGACCTACCTACCACAGAGTCGGGTTCACCTGTGTATGGAGGCTTCACTTTATTACTGGAGTAGACTTCTGTCTTTTACTATTTTAGTGCGGTTTTAACTTAAGAGAATGTGCCTTTCCTGTGCATAATGCAGTTCCTTTCTTTTCCTTTCTATATATGCTTTTTATTGTAAACCACTGTAACCTGCCCTCAGAAATGGTGGTATATAACGTTCTTTGAATAAACAAACAACAACATAAAAATATTACACATTTAAGTAATTTAGCAGTTTTATAAGGTAGTTTCCATAGACAGAGAACATAAGAAATCCCCTTTCAAAACGTAGGAACAAAATATGCATGGCCCAGCAAAATCACTTTTTGCATCATCTTATAGTAAATATTTGCTTCAATGGGCTTCACTGTACTCTGAATGGCCAGGTGCCATTTTCTATTACATTTCAGGTTTGACAAAAGTTTTGCAGTAAACGTCTTAAGCTAGAGGTTTTGGCTGTGATACAGGCAATGATGAAAAACACATGAGTGGTAACAAGCCTCTTTAATATCTGTCTTCAGTACTAAAATGGGATAATCTGTAGAAGCAGTTTATTCAAGTATCATGCAGAGTGCCAGGAGGATCCTGCATATTTGAAGCTGAAATTTTGCCTTTAGTGTTTATGACTGACTGCAGAAATAAGATTTTTAAAGCATGGCTATAAAGTAAACAACTGGAAATAAGCATCTTAGGTGGATTATTACTTTAGAGGATTTGCCTAAGCTTTAAGGTATGTTGGCAACTTATTTCTTTCTCATGTAAAAATAGAAGTGCTTGAATTTAGCAAACATCCTTTAAAAGTGTTAATGTAATTACTAATAGAGAAAAAAGTGAAAGTATGAAAACTATGCAATTTAAATTGTAAAGCAAATATTCTATCTTGTAGCAAATACATTTCCTGAATGACAAAAATGCTGGTCTCCCCTATCCCTAAGAAATGCTACCAAGCTCATCATTTAACTTGCATTAAGAAAAAGAAAGGACTAAGAAAAAATATACTGCTTGTATTTAATCAGAAACTAAAGCAGAAAATAAAATATTGACAAGTTGCTACTATAATCTGTTCATGAGATTTTACAAACAAGATTGCTTCCTGACTGCTAGAAATAAAGTGTTCTATAACTTTCCTTGTTAGGAAACAATTTACTGTTACTGCTGTTAACCTACTACAGTAGTCATTTCATCATATAAAACTAGCATAAATAAACTAAGGTCTGGCATACGTTTGGAAGCTATTCAGTATATATTTGTATATAATTTATTACACAAATATGAAAATTGTAACATTTCTCATAATTATATATTGAATCCAAAATAGCAGATTTTAAGTTTTGTTTTGTGTTTTTTTTTGTTGTTGTTGTTTTTACAAATTATGATTTATAAGAGATTCCCCAGGTAGTAAGGGATTTGGAAAATTTGTTAAACTGCAAATCTGAATCATCGGTAGGCAGGTGCAGTCATTGCTAAACTATAAAATGTTCCAACACAAAGCAATTTGTATGTTTTGACAAATAATGAACATGGGATGAGTCACAGTTTTTTTCTACTATCAACAAAAAGATTCTCAGACAGGGAGAGCAATGTTCTTATTCACTGGAATATTTGTCCCAACACAATGCTAAAGGAAGTTGTTTTCGTGTATCAAGTTGTCAACAGCATCTACCCACAGGCAGCATGCTTTTGTAGAATCCCATTATGATTAACCCCTTGAATTCTACAGCAAAAATATAATTTACATACAAAGTGTTCAGTTAGAAATATACATATTTAAGCAGATGTGGCATAGACATTTGAAAATGTTTAAAATAAGCTAAAAAGATGAAGAAGAAGAAGGAATGTGACGAGGACTTTTAGAACTGTAAAGAGTTTCTCAGGAGAAAATTAGATTTAAAGGAAGGTTACTAAGGGCATTTATCTTCAAATACATTTATTTGAAATGTCTTAGAGAAAACCCCTGAATATTAGTTGAAAGGACACCAACTCAAATGAAACAGTACATCAGACAGAGGACAGAAGAATCCTGTAGAAGACCTGACCAAAAGCACAATAAGATTTTCAGAGGTTTCAGCAAATTTAGGGGTCCTTTTACAATGGCACACTAGTGATTTTAGCGTGCCTTTGTAAAAGGACCCCTTAATACTGGAAAGCAAGATAGAGAAAAAGATAGGAAAGCAAAAAGCAGATAATCAGAAGTAAAAAAAAGAATTAAAAAGTGATCATTATCTGGAAACAAGGCTAAATCAAAGAGGTAAGATGAGAACAAAGAGAACTGGCCTAACAGTTTCCAATCTTCATATTGAAGACAGAACCTGATCAAGATGTGTTCTTGATCATCACAAATTTAGCATTGTCTGTCAAAGTAGAAATGCAACATAAGCAACTTTCCAATGTGTATCAAGAGAATGCAATGGTTATAGACAATGACTACATTCTTTAATTTGATCCACTGAGTGTTATCTTGTATATGCACTTTCTCTGTGTCCCAGCCAAACCAGTAGTACATATACAACCAAATGAAATATAACACCACTTGCCAATAAAAAAAGCACATCTTGTGGACCATGGGCTGACTGGTTTAACAAGACTCACTACATTAGAATGCATTGTTCTTTTGTAACTCTAGATAGTTTAATGTTGATGATTACAGCTACCACAGCTAAAGTAACATGGAGAGAATCTGGTTTTCATGACAGACCTTATGTAACTAGGAAATATAAAAATAACCTCGCTAACAGTCTTGCACAAGTACAGCAGCCAGGTAGGAAACATTTATAGTGAAAACACAGACAAATCTATGGATATTGCCGAAGTGGAAATTTTTATAGCCCATGCAAAACTGGAAAATGTTGCTATGCTCTACAGATTGTAGGTGTAGAAATTAACCCTTTAATTACCATGGCAAATGAATACATGCATTTGCAAATCTTTGAGACCATTTTATCTGCCAAATTTTAAATACT
Organism: Microcaecilia unicolor; assembly: GCF_901765095.1. Classification (NCBI taxonomy): domain Eukaryota; kingdom Metazoa; phylum Chordata; class Amphibia; order Gymnophiona; family Siphonopidae; genus Microcaecilia; species Microcaecilia unicolor. The sequence continues at coordinate 172,744,073 of NC_044036.1, read as the reverse complement.
GTTTTTGGCATATTTTTTATCAGGCAGCCAACAGCTACAAATTCCAATCTGCTTAGCAACCCTAATCTGTTTGGAGCTAAATGACCACCAATCTTAGCATACTTCATTAGACAGTAGATGATTTCAAAACAGACAGCATTGCAAGCATTAATCATGAAGGAAAAAAATCACTGAGGTTGAAGTTATACAAATCAAGATATGCTTTGGGATGCCGATGATAAAAGAAAGGGGGTGGGGCTGGGAAGCAGGGAAACTCTTTAATGAAGGTTAAGAAAAATAATGATAGTCTTACATGAGGTCTTTAATGCATTTTTATAATTTACTGTTAACTACTCAGATCATCTATTCCTGAACACATTTTGTGTGCACTTACATCTTTCATAACTGCTATGTCTACTATTCATCTATATATACAATTTTTTAATCTGCCATGATACACAGTATTCTGTACCTGTCAAAAGTATGACTAGTGAACTGCACATTTTTAAAGAACACTGTGAAATGTCATGCTTTTCATTATAAATTCAATGAAACATCATGCAAATTCTTTGAAAACATTTCACCAGCGTCTCAGTTTTTCTAATATTTGGGTATCCCACTCAAGGCAGTTTAAAATCACATATCAATCATTTGGTAATAGTGCACTGTGGTAAATGTCCAATCAGCTAATAACTCTAAACAATTTGTTTTATGAAATGTTAAGTTTTACAAAGAAACTTTGTCCATTAACATGATTTAGGGGCTCTTTTACTATGTGGTTTTGCACTTATTCATGTTACCAACAAAAATCAAGATGTGGTAAGTGCAAATCCTGTACAGTAACAGGAGGGGGCATGCCCAGCACATGCTCTGCATTTACCACACAGGGCAGACCCTTAATGCCTGGGCCTTTCATTACATGCCTTGGCAGATACAGCGGGTCTGCAATATCAGTCAAGTCATGTAAAGCGGCCCTGGCCCTGCACTCGACAAAATGTAGTCACCTGTGCCAGTGTTACCACCAAATCCAACCTCCCAAAATCCTCTTCTCAGACTCCCCATCCACTCCCCTCAATATTCTTCTCAGACCCCTGATCCAACCCCCTCCCAGATCTCCTCATCTGATCCCACTGAATTTCCTTCTCCCCAAATCCAAGCCTTGCTCATATTACCCAGTAATCTACACTCCCTTCCCAGACACTCCATCAGCCCCAGAACTTACCCAGAGGTAATCCCTAGTAGTGTAGTGGGCAAGAGCAGGAGCGGTCCTCCTCCACTCCCACTCCGTATAGTTTAGGGTTAAAAAATGGCAGCAATGACCGCTACTGATAATCTGATGGTACTACTGCTAGATGTCAGCCCTCCATATAAGCATGGGGAAATGTGGGTGAGGCTTGGATTCAGGAAAGAGATAATAGGAAGACTGGAGGGGGCTCTGAGAAGGGGATCAGATCAGGGTACTGACAGAAATATCATGGGGATTGGATCAGGACAGGGTTGGAAGTTCTTTCTGTTAGAGTCATGGCCATGTAACCGGACTGCTGGTAACGAGGCTGCACTTAGCATCTCCTCCTGAGGTGGCTGTATGTGCAACCACTCCATTGCCAGTCACGCTAGCTAGCATGTGATACCAACCCACATGCTCGCTGTCAAAGCCAGCCACTCCTCTGCTGCCCATGTCATGCTCAGCTGTTGCCCCTACCTGTGTTAGGCAGCTAGTCTAGGTTTTTTTTACCACGCTGCTGATTTAACGCACACCAATGTCTGTCTACTGTGCTGTAAAACTTATGCTAGCTGCTTAACACAACTTAAAAGACCCTATTAATATACGCTTTCTTCTGTTTTCAGCCTGAAACAAAAATTCTCAGTAAATATTACACCAAATTATCCCAGATTTTATCATACTGAAAATAATCAAGGTATTGACAGTCTACACAGCTACTGGGAGGAGGGTGTTTTTTTTTTTTAACTTATATGCTGATTTTGTATTTTTGTTATGTATTATTTTAGGTTTATTTTAGTAAGTCATGTGATTGCTCTTGTGGAATTTATTTTGTTTCCCATTAACCCCCACATTCTGTAAATGGCACTCAAAGTTAGGTGCGCAATTAACATGCAGTTATAGACAGGCCAGTTATGCATGTAACATTTAATTAGCACCTAATTGGTAAATAACTGGTAATAAATACCAACAACTGGCATTTAACAAGAACTAACTGGTGTTAATTGGCTGCTGTATGCGTAAAAGACTTATACCCCTATTCCATAAACTACATGCCTAACTTCTCTTGTGTATTAATGCAAAGGGAGTGTTAATGTGGGAGAGGAATGGGCATGTCAGGGGCATTCTGACTATTCTTGAGTGCAATTTAAAAAATAGTTGTATTTCTGTGCCCAACTGTCACATTTGGGTGTCACTGTTAACGCCAGCCATAGACATGGTATAAGTAGTTGCACCTAAAGTTTGGCGTCCAACTGCAGACTTAAGGCTAGTAGCAGAGTGTTGAGTTTTTTGGCACCTAACTTTTAGTCACTTATATTGAATTTACCCCACCTCCTTCCACCTTGGGCCTTTGGAGAACAGCAAAATATTAGAAACAGGAACTCTCAGAGCAATATAGGTAAGGGAGTAATCTCTGCTTTTCTGTACTCTATATATTAAAAGCTTCAAAGTACTCGTCTGACAGTACTATTTACTCAGGGTTTTTTTTTAATGTGGTAGAGAGTTGTACTGAATAACACTGTACTACCACGGGCAAATTTTACTAATGAGGCATGGAATGGCTTGCATAACTGAAATTATATTATAATTACATTAGCAGAGTGAGTTCGCAAAATGAAAGGAATAAGATCAAGATGCATTAAAAATAAGATCAGTAAAAAGACAAATTTTAGTACTAAGTACCATTTTCTAATTGATATCTCGCAAAATACTGAAAACTTTCCTCTTTGAGAGGTTTCTACCCATGAGTGTGCTAGCTTTCAATAATTATTTAGTTTTTATTAGTGTTACTCTGCTCTTACTTGATACTTTGTTTATGGTATTGTAAACCTTTTTTATTTATGTAAGCCACATTAAACTCAGTGTTAGAGATAATATGGGCTATAAATGTCAAAATAAATAAATAAAACAAATACATAAATAATAAAATCTGTGTACCTTGTATACAGAAGACAATATTTAGAGCCCCTTTTACAAAGTGGTAGTAAGCCCAACGCAGGCTTATCGCTTGCTAAAAATGAAGTACCATCGGGCTACCGTAGCAGCCCGGTGGTAGTTCTCACCTACAGTGCGCCATCATATCCAGCGCTGCTGTGAACCCAGCGGTAATCGGGCAGTGCTGTGAACTGCCCAGTCACTGCTGTGTTAGTGCCGGAGCCCTTACCGCCACCTCAAGGGATGGCAGTAGGGATTCCCTCCAAAATGGCCACACGGCCAGGGCCGCTGAGAGGGGGGGGGGGGGGGGCGGGGGGGGTACAAAATTCCCTGGGCTCCGCCAGGGTCTCTCTCTTTCTTCTGCTCCCAGGCCACCGGTGCTGCAGCCCCTAGTCTCACCTGCCTGCCCTCGGCTCCATCGATAGCCCCCTGCATTCAAATCAGCAGCGACTCACCTCTGTGTAAAAGTGGCAGATCGCCTCCCTTCGGGCTCTCCCTCACTGTGCCCCGCCCTCGCGGAAACAGGAAGTGACAAGGGCGGGACACAGTGAGGGACAGCCCGAAGGGAGGCGATCTGCCACTTTCACACGGAGGTGAGGTGCGTGCTGCCGATTTTGAATGCAGGGGGCCCGGTCACGGTGGTGGACGGAGGGGGGGCTGTCGACGGGGCTGGGGGGGGCGGGTGGAGTCTGGGGACTGCAGTGCCTTGCCCTGGGCCCGGCTCAGTCTCTCGGTGGCCCTGCACATGGCAAGTGCTACCTTTTACCCACTGTGGTAAAAGGGGACCTCGGCGTGCTTGCGCAGCGGCCCCTTTTTGGCCGCAGCTTGGTAAAGGGGCCCATAATGCCATGTTCCGCAACCTAAATTATTGCACTGTTGGTTGTCAGAGGCATATAAGGGATGTTTTACACAAATGCAAGGCTTGCAAGTTCTCCTGCAATGATCCCGGCTCTTGGAATTAAAATGATTTATCTGCTACTTAGGATACTAGATATTGGCTAGACTGCCTTTCAATCTTTGCTACTCAGAGAACCACTGGTCTGTTTTACTTAGGACTGGCAAACTGCAATAAAGCAAATCATTCTTTATGGAGACAATCAGAAAAACTGAATAGATATTTTACAAGGAAAAGGAAATAATTGGGCAAAAGGCCGCTGCTCACGAGGTTTTGTTTGGCTCAGTTTTCCTTCATATTTTAAAATATACAAGAAAAGAACATCTGTAAAAGGTACTGAAGTTAAGCCAAATAACAGAAAAGTTGTAATGGACCTCCCTAAATTCAGTAAGCTGGTCCATATTTATTCTATGGCTATTAATATTATTAAAGTAATGTTTACACATGATCACAAGGTGTGGTCAAGTCCTTTAGTTATAATGATATTCGAATACAGGCTATTGAGGCTATTTTTCCAAGAGTTTGTCTGGCTTCTTTAAGAGTAGACAGAACAGTCATACCAAAGTTATATAATAAACAGAGATAAAAATGTAGAATATTTGCTGGAAACAGATTTTTCCTACAGGATACACTAAAAGCTCCCTAGGCTAGTCTAGAATGACTACAATGTGAATACCCTTAATGTGATTCAAAATCAAAATTGCTTGACATTTTTCATTGCAGGCTCAACAAGGATCTACTACAAGTGGACTAAATTTCAAAAAAGGGTAAGTATCTAAAGAACAGAAACAACTGTTTCAGTGAGATTTTAAAATTAAATAATAATAATAATAATAATGTGGTCATTTTTCACAGGAAACATACTCTTAGTATGATTCATTTCTTGCCAAATCAACTAATGGATTCATTGCAGTTTCAAATGCTCATAATTCTAATCTAACTTTTGTTGTCAGGTAGGAAGAAAGATTTGGGGATTTGTTTTTGGGGGGGAGGGGGGCAAGGAGGCAAACAACAAAGCTGAGAAGTGGAACCTCTACAAATACAAGCAGCATTAGCTTGGTCTCTTATTATAGCTCATCACCCCTTTAGTTGCTTAAGGGATCATATATTAACAGTGCGTCCTAATGCAGTTTATATACCACATTATCCGGAGGTATCCTATGCGGTATACAAAACAAGTATCAACAGCATCACAATAGTAATAGGACAGCAGACAGGGCATCCTAACTTACCCTGTCCCCTCAAATGCATATTTAAATAAACAAGGGGTCCTTTTAAAAAGGCGCGCTAGCATTTTTAGCGCGCGCTAAATGCTAGCTTACTACTACTACTCATTTCTAGAGCTCTACTAGACATAAGCAGCAGCCACCTGGACTACTGCAATGCCATATATGCTGGATGCAAAGAACAAATCATTAAGAAACTTCAAACCGCTCAAAACACAGCAGCCAGACTCATATATGGGAAAGCTAAATACGAAAGTGTCAAACCCCTAAGAGAAAAACTACACCGGCTCCCGCTAAAAGAACGAATTGCATTTAAAGTTTGCACCTTGGTCCACAAAATCGTTCATGGGGAAGCCCCAACCTACATGTCAGACCTTATAGACTTGCCTACTAGGAACACAAAAAGATCAGCACGTACATTCCTCAATCTCCACTACCCTAACTGCAAAGGGCTAAAGTATAAATCCACATACGCAACCAGCTTTTCATACATATGTACCCAGCTGTGGAATGCAAGACCTAACTATCTTCCGAAGGCTACTGAAAACAGACCTATTCAAAAAGGCATACCACAAACAACCATCTTAAATATGACATAATAAGACTATAAACGAACCAGATACTACCGAAATCTTATTTAATCATACCTGATTGATTAACCTCTTAGCTATTAGTGAACAAAAACTATCACTTCAATCCTTATATCGAATATGGTGTATGTTATAATTCAATTATCTCTCAGGAACCTTCATGTAATACCATAATGTATTCCTCTTTATCATGTATGTATGCATATGGTATATATATATATATATATATATATATATATATATATATATACACATACATACACACCATGAACTGTTCCATGTATATTATGTTCCATCTATGTTACCATATAGGTATGCACCTTAATGTAATACCATATGTTATAATGTTACCCGGAAATGGCGACCGCCATTACGGCAAATGTAAGCCACATTGAGCCTGCAAATTGGTGGGAAAATGTGGGATACAAATGCTACAAATAATAATAATAAAAGGACCCTGAGTCATCAAGCCCCTCTTCAAACTACCCAGCAACTTTTCATTCCTCAGTGCTGCAGAAGAACATGCCACCACCATAGTACCTGCACAGAAAAAGATCTATCCCCTAGTGATGTCTTTTTTTCATGTCTATCGTGGGCCCATATTGTGTGTGCACTATTTGTAAATGATACCATAAGCAACTAAAAGTTGATTAACTATTTAACGAACAAGCTCAACTGTAAGAACAGGCTGCTGCTTAGTATACAACAGGACCTGCGGTAGAAAACACACAATTAGAGCATGATGTTAGTAAATAATCCCCCTCCACAAAATAAATTAGAGACTGCTGTTCAAAAGTTCAAGTTCCTAAATTGGTCTCTCTGAAAATGTTAGTAAGAATGAGTTCCTAGATATATGCTGATAATTTCACTATGCTCCTAAATTAAGGAACATAAAAATTAGATGCAGCAGGGATGGAATTTGGGCAGTACAACACAGCTAGAAGTGAAGCACTCATCCTCAGCTTCAACTTAAAACAGCATTTTAGAAAGAATGTCCAACTCAGAATAAGGACACCCAGTATTTAGAACAGGACCTGTCCATGTACTGCCTCTTCATACTGGAGGAGTAGCCTAGTGGTTAGTGTAGCAGACTTTGATACTGGGGAACTGGGTTTGTTTCCCACTGCAGCTCCTTGTGACTCTGGGCAAGTCACTTAACCCTCTATTGCCCCAGATACAAACAAGTACTTGTATATACTAAGTAAGCCACTTTGGATGTAGTTGCAAAAACCACAGAAAGTCAGTATATCAAGTCCCATTCCCTTTCCCTATTCTAAAATACATGAGTAATGGCCATCTATGTGCTGGTTACATACAGCATGAACATCCATTTTACAAACTGAACTGTCCAAATTATGAACAGGGAAAGCAAGGGACATGGACATAATTGTGTGGACATAGTAACATCCATGTTATAAAACAGTCATTGAGACCTCCATGTGGAGTGGAGGAGTAGCTTAATGATTAGAGCAGTGGGCTGGGAACCAGAAAACCCTGGTTCAAATTCCACTTCAGCTCTTTGTGATTTTTTATTTATTTATTTGCTCTAGGGACAGAAAAATAACTACAGATTCAAAGGCTCTCAAAGCAGTGTACATTCAGGTACAACAGGTATTTTTCAATCCCTTAAGGGACAGAACTGGTGGGTTTTGAACCAGGTCCCCTAGTTCTCAGCCCTCTGGTCTAAATCTAGGTGTCAACGTTGACAATACATTGAAACCCTCTGCTCAGTGTGCAGCGGCAGTTAAGAAAGCAAACAGAATATTAGGAATTATTAGGAAGGGAATGGAAAACAAAAATGAGAATATTATATCTTTGTTCCGCTCCATGGTGCAACCACACCTCAAATACTGTGTGCAATTCTGGTCACTGCATTTCAAAAAAAGATATAACTGAATTAGAAAAGGTATAGAGAAGGGAGATAAAAATGATATGGGGGATGGGACGATTTCTCTATTAGGGAAAGGCTAAAGAGGCTAGGCTCCTCAGCTTAAAGCAGCTGAGGGGAGATATGATAGAGGTCTATAAGATACTGAGTGGAGTGAAATGGGTAGACGTGAATCGCTTGTTTACTCTTTCCAGGACTAGGGGGCATGCAATGAAGCTACTGAGTAGTAAATTTAAAACACGTCCAGAGAAACTATTTCTTCACTCAACATGTTATTAAACTATTAGTTTAATATGGTTTAAAAAAGGTTTGGATAATTTCCTAAAAGAAAAGTCCATAAGCCATTAATTATTATTTGTTACATTTGTATCCCACATTTTCCCACCTTTTGCAGGCTCAATGTGGCTTACATATAACTGATAATGGTGTTGCCAATTACGGTCTGAACAAATACATGGTATGAATGAATACAAAGTGATATTGTGGTAGAATGAGGTACATGTATGGTAGGTACAGTTGGGGGAACTTAGAGAGGAAAAGGGGGAAGAAGAGTCAAGTAATGTTCGTTATGGTCTTTGGTTGCGTTGTGTCGCAAGTGAACAGTCATTTTTACGTTGGGTTGGTGGGGTATGCTCTTCTGAACAGGTCTGTCTTTAGTGCTTTCTGAAAATTTAGGTGGTCGAGCGTAGTTTTTACTGCTTTTGGCAATGCATTCCATAGTTGTGCACTTAGGTAGGAAAAGCTGGTTGCATAGGTGGATTTGTATTTGAGTCCTTTGCTGCATGGGTAGTGGAGGTGTAGGTATGATCATGCAGATTTTGTAGTGTTTCTGGTTGGCAGGTCGATGAGGTCTGTCATGTATCCCGGTGCCTCGCCGTAAATAATTTTATGAACAGTCGTGCAGATTTTGAAAGTGATACGTTCTTTGATTGGTAGCCAGTGCAATTGTTCTCTGAGTGGTTTGGCGCTGTCAAAGCATGTTTTTCCAAATATAAGCCTGGCTGCTGTGTTTTGGGCAGTCTGGAGTTTCTTTATAATTTGATCCTTGCATCTCACATAGATTCCATTACAGTAATTTGCGTGGCTTAGTACTATGGACTGTACCAGGTTACGAAATATTTCCCTCAGGAAGAATGGTTTTATGCGTTTGAGTTTCCACATTGAGAGAAACATTTTCTTTATAGTGGATTTTGCTTGGGTCTCTAGTGATAGGTTACGGTTGATTGTTACTCCAAGAATTTTCAGGCTGTCTGAGACAGGGAGGGTGTATCCTGGGGCGTTAATGTTTGTGGGTTTGTAAGTATTGTATTGGGATGAGATGATGAGACACAGTGTGTTTTTTCTGTATTCAGTTTTAGTTGGAATGCATTTGCCCATGAGTTCATGATGTTTAAGCTTAGCTTGATTTCATCAGTGATTTCCGCCAGATCATGTTTGTATGGGATGTATAATGTAACGTCATCAGTGTAGATAAATGGGTTGAGGCCTTGGGTGGATAGGGTCTTGGCTAGTGGAATCATCATGAGGTTGAAAAGGATCAGTGATAGTGGGGATCCTTGTGGTACTCCGCAGTCTGGTAGAGCAAATTTTGACCATATTCGATCAGCAGGGTATTCACCAGGGGTTGGGTCTAGAACATTAATGAAGTTTTCTATATCCATGTTGTTCTGAGGTAGGGTTTTGTGTAGGTTTACGATTTTTTTGTTGTGACCGGTGTTGTGTCTAGTAGGTTGTTCACGAGATGGTATAGTTTCTTCGTGTTTTTGTAGTCTGGCCCAATTTTAGTTTTGTAGTACGAACTTTTGGTCTGTCTAATTGCGTATTTGTATTTCCTTTGTAGTTGTTTCTATGCATTGAGTGTGTGTTCGTCTTTTATTTTTTTCCATGCGCGTTCCAGTTTCCTAGATTGTGTTTTTAGTTTTTTCAATTCTTCATTGAACCACGGTGTCGAGTTGTGTCTACATGAAGTTCTTATTTGTAAGGGTGCTATTTCGTCTAGTATGTGTCTGCATCTTTTGTCCCATTCTGAGAGGTAATGTATGGATTCCGTTTGTGCTGTCCAACCGTTGTTGTATATCTGTTGCCAGAAAGTATCCGGGTCTATTTGACCTCTCATGGTATAAGTTGTGTGTTCTCGTGTGTAGAGAGAACCCCTTTTTCGCCATTTTAGGGATAGGTTTAGTTTGTAATGGTCAGTCCATGGTGTTTCTGTCCATCTACTTTGTGTTATGGTTAGGTTCTTATCAGTGAACAGTTTGTATGATATTAGGTCGAGTGTGTGACCCTTCTCGTGGGTTGTTTGCATGTGTGGCCATGTAAGGTCACATAGATGAAGGAAGTCCTTGCAATCTCATGCATTGGCAGAGTTTGGGTCTTCAAGGTGAAGGTTAATGTCTCCTAATACTAGTGTATTGGAGTTAGATACACATATATTTAAAACGAAGTCCATGAAGTCCACCTGGCTGTCGTTCCAGTTACATGGTGGTCTGTAGAATAGGACGCAATTTAGGTGGTCAAACAGGGTTCTATGGTAGATTCTGATTGAGGCTATTTCGAGGTGGGTTGTTATACATTCCGCAGTGGTTTCAATTGTGAGGTGAGATCGGTATAAGAGTGCTATGCCCCCTCCTCTTTTTTCTTTTCTGGTTCAGTGGGTGATTTTGTATCCTGGAGAACATAGGTTTAAGATGATAGGGTCCTTCTGATCATTGATCAAGGTTTCAGTGATGAAGAGTAGATCAAGTTTCTCTGACATGATCCAGTCTGTCATTATTGTTATTTTGTTTACTATGGATCTGGCGTTGACGTAGCCTATTTGAATTTTTTTGGGTGTGGGTCTTCTACGTTTGGTGTTGTGTGGACTTTTGTACATTGTCGTTTCTTGGTTTGTGTGGATTTTTTATGATCCTTCTTTTCATTTTGTTGAGGTTGTATGCTTGTCGGTACTTTTCCTTTGTTTTGGTTTATATCGGTTTGGCGTGATGTGGTGTGTCTGGTCATTGTTCGGTTATTAATTAGTCTGGGTATATTATTGATTTCTGTGAGTGGGGTGGTCATTGTTAGGTGGATCAGGGATAAGGAGTAGATTGCAAGGAGCAGTTTGGTGGTATTCATTATGTTATTATTTCAGCAGTTTTTAGAAGAGAATTGTTGCTATATTCAACGTTGGAGATTATTCTCCCGGCACTCGTATTTACGTACCAATCTTATCCTCCTTAAGTATTTCCCGATACTGAGTTTGACCAAAATGCTCTCGGTAGGCAATTTGGAGGGATATCAAATAGGGAAAGTTTGTATCTTTGCCAAATGATTTTGAGAACCCAATGTTTGGAGGTTATAAAAGGCCAACAGGATGTAAAACCTGAGGTTCCCTCCTACTGAAAAGTTGTCCAGTATGGAAACTGGAACCTTGGTTATGTTCTCCTGAAGACAGTCCAAACTCCATCCTAGGTTTTTGTGGGAAGTAGGCTGTGACTACTGGACTCTCAGCTTCCTAGGATGAGAACAAGATCCATATTGAATTTGCCTGATGTAAGAATAATATGCAAGTGTTTGAAAGTAAGTCTTCATCCCCTTTCCCCAAATTACATACCTCCTGGTAGAAGAGGAGGCTGGTTCTGAAGAGGACTGGGAAATAGATCAAAGTATTCATTAGAGAAGCCTCTTTCACCTTATCTCCAAAGAGATTCTCTCTATGGCAAGGTGTGTCAGGGAGTCTTTCCTGCACATCGAAACAAAAAGTCTGAGGCCTGCAACCATGAGAATCTGTGGAGCTAAATACTCATTGCAAAGGTCTTGGATGTCATCCCAAAAGCATCAAAGGCTGACCTGACCATATGCTTTCTGCACTCCTTCCTCTTGCCCACCAGTGAAAGGACTTAGGCAAACCTTTCCTGAGGGGGAGAGACTGTGAGCTCCTGAATCTTACTCAGGATGTTTTACATTTACTGATCTATAGAAGGCTACTAAGAAGCTAGGCAGGAAAAACACAGAATTCTGAAATACCTTCCTCCTAAAGGCATTTCAGTGTCTTAGAATCCATCCCTGGGAGCACTGAAGAGTATGACTTGGAACTCTTGACTCTCTTAAGAACAGATTCAATCACCACTGAATAGTATGTAAGTTATTGCATTTCATTTCAAGAGCCTTCTGAATTTTGTATATCAAGTCTGCCTTCCTATTAGCTGGATATATATTAGTGGGGGGGAGGAGTCCTTTCACTTTCTCATATGTGCATTCTTCAGGAACCTGTGAACAGGCATTGTCACAACTTTCTTGGGGGAGGAGAGGGTTGAGGAGTTGGAGGATGTCTGTCCTATGTTCATTCTCTGTTTATAACTTAAATGGAATGATATTGGTGAAGGAGAGGTTTTCTGGGAAACACTCTCACCATTCATAGAGAAGATTAGGATCCAGTGGAGCTCTCTTTTTCATGGAATTCAGCAGGCTCATACTGTGAATGTCATAAACACTTTGAGACTCAAAGAAATACTCCAATGGAGAAATCTTGAGCTGAACTTGGCTGGACCGTAATGCCTCAGCTGAGACATCCATTGACCAGGGGCATCCAGATATAGCGTTTGCCTGTGCCCTGGGGAAGTTTCTGCCCCCGATGTGCTTGAAATAAATACTGGATTGGCCGACACCCATTTTGAGCCCCTTCAAAATATTGACATTGATGAACTACCACCAGGGAGAGCATGGGTCTTGAGGATCAGATATATAATCTTCTGTGTTGATGACAACAAAGCTAAGGAATCTTGTCATGTAAGAATCTGTGTAAGCCTCTCATTGATCTTTCATTTTGAAAGAGTGAAAAATCAATTCACTTTTACCCGTTCTACATCACTCATGATTTTGTAGACCTTAATCTTATCTCCCTTCACCCTTTCTTTTCCAAGCTGAAGAGCCCTAACCTCTTTAGCCGTTCCTCATATGAGAGGAGTTCCATCCATTTATCATTTTGGTCACTCTCCTTTTAACCTTTTCTAGTTCTGCTATGTCTTTTTTTAAGATATGGCGACCAAAATTGAATGCATACTCAAGATGAGGTCGCACCATGGAGAGAAACAGAGGCATTATAATATTCTTGGTCTTATTTACCATCCCTTTCGTAATCATTCCTAGCAACCTGTTTGCTTTTTTGGCCGCCACCTCAAACTATGCAGAAGATTTCAGCATATTGTCTATAATAACACCTAGATCTTTTAGCTAGGTGCTGACACCTAAGGTGAACCCTAGCATCAGGTAACTATGATTTGGATTATTCTTCCTAATGTGCATCACTTTGCATTTGTCCACATTAAATTTCATCTGTCATCTGGATGCCCAGTTTTCGTTTCCTAAGGTCTTCCTGCAATTTTCACAGTCCATATGTGTTTTGACAACTGAATAGTTGTGTGTCATCTGCAAATTTAATGACCTCAACGTTGTTCCAATTTCCAAATTATTTATAAATATTAAATAGCACCTCTCCAAGTACAGATCCCTGTGGCACTCCACTATTCACCCTCCTCCTCCATTAAAAAAAATTGCCATTTAACCCTATCCTATGTTTTCTGTCCAATAATCAATTCCTAACCCACAAAAGGACATTGTCTCCTATCTATGTGCACAGTAGAGCCTTTCAAAAGCTTCCAGAGCTTTTCTGGCTAGACAGACATTTTCCCCAAGTGAGCTCAGTCAGTTGATGACACCCATCTTTGAGGAATTTCTATTGTGCATGTTCCTCAGAGAAAAAAAAATTCATTTACTGGAAAATAAACCAGAAAGTTCCAACAAAATCCATTAGAAAGTTTGTTCAAATTATGTTGGATAGTTTTGTGTTTTTCTTCTAAATCATTAATAAGTTTCTTTATTAAGGGGATTTACTTCTATAATAATGTCACACAACTAGAATGGTTAGCCCTTAGGCTGCAGGCGGATTGGCGCTGCCTGGCCAATTCAAAGGTTGACCAGACCCTTGCCAGCGGCAGGTAAGTCAGTCCTGGGCACAAGGCTGTCAGAATGTGGCTCTGTCTAGCTGGCAGAAGATAGAGCACGCAGAGGTTCAGGAGATTAGCTGGATCAAAGGCAGGGTTGGGACAACTGGAGTGGGAGATACACTTGAGCAGAGGACTCGGTGGAGCTAGACACTCAATGGAACTGGACACTGGCAGAGGACAAGCTGGAGCTTGAGGTATGCTGAAGCTGAAGACTGGCTGGAGCAGAGGACAGGCTGGAGGTAGCAAGGCAGGAACAAGGAAGAGGAAAACTGGAATCAAAGCAACCCTCTGAGACAGGAGGAGGAAACCTGTTGCAAAGGCAAAGAGGAAGTGCATTCTGACTTCCTATAAGGGCCCTGAGCCCTGATGTCATCAAGTGGCGCTCTGCTGCTGGCCCTTTAATAAAGAGTGCCTGCAAGCACGTGTAGAGGCACTGGTGCCGGCTTGCGTAAAGGGAGAGAGATGTCTAAGCTGCAATGAACCCTGGAGCGCAGAAAACGGCAGCATCGGCCATCATTGCACCAAGGAACCAGTTGGAGACACCCGGAGGGGCACAGGAATCCAACCCCGACGCCCATCCATGATCTTAGGTGAGACGGAGTACAGAAAGGCTGTGACAATTAATTATCCAAACAGTAGCACCTACGTTTAGATTAGCTTATAGATCACCGAAGCCAAAAACTTCTAACAGAAATTCACAAGAAACCTGCAGCATGGATATTACTCCAACTGACTGTTGCTACAAACACTCAGTGAAATATATACATCTTTTAAATTCTATGACAGTCATATCTTCCTTTTGTCAGTCAAAGTGGTGACCACAAAGCCACCACTGAATACTAGGTCTCTAATCGCATATGCTTACTACAATACTGTAATCAACATAGTAGGTGATGGCAGATAAAGACCTGTATGGTCCATCCAGTCTGTAAAACACGAATTTTTAAATGTTTGCACCCTACCAGCACTACAGCCAAAACAGAAGAAATGATATGAAAGTTGATAATTCAAGAAATAAACAATTGCTTTTTTCAAAAGGAAATATTCTTCATAATATCTGTGATGAGTTTTATTTTCCCCACTGTGGTTTGAACTGAGCTTTTGAAACCATCATAATATGAAAGATGTTTCCAATAAGCAGAAAATGTCATTATTTCAAATTCCTTTAAAAAGCACAACTTAGGAAACGCTGTTTATGACATGAATAAATGTAAAATGCCATTTCAACTGATGTCTCACAGTCAAAAAAAAGATTTTCTGTATCTAGTTTTAATTCTGTAGGCAATGATGCACATTAATTATGATAGAACACGGGGGTTCGTGACGTCACCGCACCAAGATGGCTGCCTGAGTGAAAAGCTCCGGTGGTCCCACAATATAAAGCAATAAGAAGAGCGATTAACCTGGCGCTCTAGCGTAACACGGAAATGTGAGAAGCAGAGGAACATCCAGAGAGTTAGCGGAGCATGGCTACTCGAGCGCCGAAGCAATCATTGGTGAGTTTTGCCTACACAGGCCTAAGCGCATCGAAATCTCAAGCCGCCCCTTCGGGAAAAACATGGCGGAGGAGCGAACGTTCAAGAAATCGGCGACACAGCAGGCTCTTCAGAGCTCCCAGCCACTCTTCACGCCCGATGGAACACAGGCGGAGGAGACAAAACCGAAGATTGAGATCCGCGATTGGTTGAAAGAGCTCATGGGAGAACTGAAAGCAATGCGCACTGATTTAAACACGTTGGGCGCAGACCTTCAGGGGGAAATTGCTACTCTGGGCCAGCGAGTGGCAGAATTGGAAGATTGCCTGGATGAACAAAAGGACATGATACAAGCTATAACGGAGCAGAAAAGGGAGGACAAGAAGAGTTTCCAGCAACTGTGGGATAAGATGGAGGACATCGAGAATAGAAGTAGGAGACATAATATCAGGTTCTGCGGTATCCCAGAAACTCCCCAATATACAAACTGTGAGCTGACTGTGCAACAAGTGGCCAGCGCACTCCTAAAGGAAATACAAATCACAGTAGAACCAACAGACATTGCAATAGAGCGAGCCCACAGACCTCTGGGAACAACCAGGAATAATTTACCAAGAGACATAATAGCATGCTTTGTGGACTTCAAAATCAAAGAAAAAGTTATGCAGGCAGCGCGTGAATGCCCAGAGTTTACTTGGGATACACATCGCATTCATCTTTATCAGGACCTGGCAAACATCACGCTGCGCCGGCGAGCGGAACTTCGTCCTATTACTCAATATCTTTGCTCACAAAACATCAAATATAGATGGGGCTACCCATTTACGTTTAGGTTTTATAGGGAAGGTAAACTTCATCAGACAAGAGGAGCAGAGGAGGCAGCAGGGATCTTCCCGGACCAGGATTGGAGCACAATCAGTGAGCCAAGGCCAAAAGTGGGTACGGGGCAAACGGAACGGCCCAGATGGCAGAGAACAACAGTGGGGAAAGGCAGGCTGCAGCGCCAGCAGTCCGATACCACATTGAGACGTGGAGAACTGGCAAATACTTGAACATGGACACAACAATCCAGAGAAATGGGACAGAATATCCTGGATCTACTAAAGCCTGAAACAGTGAGTGGCAGCACTGGCTGCCTTACAGTTAAGGCTATTAGTTGGTTAACAGACTGTGTGAGCATAAGTAAAATACTGAATGTTAAATGTTGTATTAAGTTTACCAGTTATAATGTTCTGGGATTTGTGATCTGCAACTGAAAGATAGATTGATAAAATTTAACAGTTTGTTAGACGGTTAAGCGCAAGATATGGAAGTGGGAGGCGGGAAGATCACGAAGGCCCCTGACACACCTACCCTTGATATGGAAGGTGTATTTAGGTTAAGGGGAGGGATAGAGGGAGGGAGGGGGAAAAGGTGGGTACTAATCAACATAAATCGAGAAGGAAAAGGGTCTCCTGATAGCCCACAGGGTGGAGAGGGTAACTTGAGAAAAAGAGCTGATACCGTTTTTGGGAAAGATGGGTACCCTTGAGCTACTTACTAGTAATGTGAAGGGGCTTAATTCACCAGCAAAGCGGCAGCTTCTCTTTAAGGACGCACTTCGATTGAGAGCAGACATTATCTTTGCCCAAGAGACACACCTGCTACCCAAATATGAAAAATTTTGCACACATGGGCAATATCGGGAAATTTATTTTGCATCAAATCATAGTGACAAGGAAAAAAAAAAGGGAGTCCTGATAGCCCTGGCGGGGGGATGCCCTGGCAGGTTCAGCAAGTAATAAGGGATAAGGGAGGGCGATATATTCTGCTAATCTTACGATCAGGTATGGAGACTTTCACTCTGATGAACATATATGCCCCTAATGAGAAACAAGGATCTTTCTTTGAGGAACTG
This sequence comes from Microcaecilia unicolor, assembly GCF_901765095.1. Taxonomy (NCBI): domain Eukaryota; kingdom Metazoa; phylum Chordata; class Amphibia; order Gymnophiona; family Siphonopidae; genus Microcaecilia; species Microcaecilia unicolor. The sequence continues at coordinate 172,726,982 of NC_044036.1, read as the reverse complement.
TCATAAGTCTTGGCACAACATGTCGAAGGGGAATTGCTAATAGGTGGAGATTTTAATCTCACTCCGCACCCCTATATGGATAGCTCAACTAAAGAGATACGCTATGCGCAAAATGACAGGGCAAAATTGCACAAGTTTTTGAACTATTGGCAAATGCTAGATATCTGGCGGCACTACAACCCGCTGTCTCGTAGCTACACGTTCCATTCAGCGGTACATGCATCACAGTCGCGAATTGACCTATGGCTGGGAGGGCCCAATCTGATACAGAGAATACAAAAGGTACAAATACAGAGTAGAACTTGGTCTGATCACACACCAGTCACGCTAACGTTGGGATGCACAACAACAAGACGACCTAAGCCTATATGGCGCATGGATGATAGCTTATTAACAGACCCAAATGTACTAAAACAATTAGAAGCGGGTAAACAGAATTATAACAGGGATAATGACACGGGAGGCGTGAGCGAGGATACACTATGAGAAGGTCTTAAAGCAGTTTTGAGAGGACAGATTATTTCACTACAAATGTATAGGATGCGACAAAAAAGAATAAAAACACAACAACTACATATAGAACTTAAACACCTACAACAAATAGTGGCTAAAGGGACACATACACCAGATGCCGCCCAACATTATCAACAGGTTCAATTAGAACTCCGTGACCTTCAATTAGCAGAGGTGGCGGAAGCACTCCAAAGAACACAACAGCACTATTACGAATTTGGCAATAAAGCATCGCGCCTATTAGCATATAAATTAAAAAAGCAAAAGTTGAAAAACCATATTCATGTAGCTGAAGATAATATAGGGCAACGACAGACTACAACACATGACATTAAACAAACCTTTTGTGCTTTCTATAAACAACTATACGTAGATGATATACAGCCCGGACCCCAAGCGATCCACGATTACTTAGAAGGGATAGAGCTTCCCCATATTGCCCCAAATCAAAATGAGGAACTCTTGGCGCCCATTTTATTGGAGGAGGTACAGTGGGCCATTCACAATCTACCTAATGGAAAAGCTCCAGGACCCGATGGGTTCACAACTAAATTTTATAAATGTTTTGGGAAAATATTGGCACCCCTATTGGTCCGGGTTTTGAATGCAATAGAACACCAATCTGAATTACCACACTCATGGCGTCTACCTCATATTAGTATTCTCCTGAAACCGGGGAAAAATCCGGTACAATGCGGTTCCTATAGGCCCATATCACTGTTAGATACGGATTATAAAATCTTCACGAAAATCCTGGCTAGATGGTTACAGAGACTTATGCCGGGCCTAGTACGGGAGGACCAAACGGGATTTATAGAGGGTAGACAAACGTTCAACAATATTAGAAGGGCACTCCATTTGATCCATGAGGCCAATCGCACACAACACCCAACTATCCTGCTCTCTCTTGACGCTGAGAAAGCATTCGATAGAGTGCATTGGCCATATATGTTTGGAGTCCTGCATAAGATGGGGATGACGGGCCGGTATGTAGCGTGGTTACAACGCTTATATGATAAGCCACTAGCAGTGATAAATATCAATGGAGAGTACTCGGACACCTTTCTATTGGAAAGGGGGACATGTCAAGGGTGTGCACTATCTCCCCTATTGTTTGCCCTCACGATGGAGCCCCTAGCACAGGTAATTAGGACAAATGCGTACATCCATGGGATCCGCATGGGTCAAAAGATGCATAAAATCATGTTGTTTGCGGACGATATTCTATTGACGCTGACAGACCTTCATGGATCGTTACATGCCATTGAACATAATTTTAGAGAGTTTGGACAAATAGCAGGATTTAAAATAAATATGACAAAATCTGAGATTTTAGGGGCAGAAGATAATGGTGGTTTGCAAGACCAATATCCTTTTAGATGGACAGAACGTCTTCTTCAATATTTGGGAGTTAATTTGACACCTAATCTGAAGGATATTTTTGAGGCAAACTTCCCTGGTAAATTACGAGAAATAATACAAGATCTAGATAGTTGGGAAGGGATGGAGCTGTCTTGGAGCGATAAAAATGATGGTGTTACCTAAAATTCTTTACCTCTTTATAGCAGTACCAATTCCGATCCCCCAAAAATTGTTTAGACAGCTAAAACGTAAAACATTTGCATTTATTTGGAAACATAAGCCACCGAGGGTGCGAGCAGAAGTATTGTACCAACCTCAAAAAAAAAGGGGGAATGGGAGTACCGAATTTTTTTTCGATATTTTCAAGCAGCACAGCTGAGAATATTGGCATCATGGGTTAATGAGGAAGATAAACCGTGGCTTCAAATAGAAAAACATTGGATAGGTCTTAATCACCCAGCTGTGCTACTCTGGCTCCACCCCCCCCCCCCCCCCACTGACGGATCAGAGCAATGACAACCCTGATACCCACCGCAGTTGAATTCCCCCTAATGAATTGGAAAACGCTATGGCAAATAAGCTGTCCGCAGAGACAGTATTTCCGCAAGATGCATATCATAGGGGCACCAGGGTTTGTCTGGGAGGAGGGGGATATAGTATATAAGCAATGGGGGCAGAAGGGGTTGCGACAATTGGGTCAAATGTGGGAGGAGGGGACGCTGTGCTCATATAATGAATTGCAAGACGAATTTGATCTCCAACCACAACATATGTTTTATTACACTAGAATCAGAGATTATATTTTGCGAAAAGCCAAAGGAGAATTACAGTTGGAAGAAACAGAATTAGAACGGGCAATGGGTGGGAATAGCCGTAAAAGGTGCGTGTCCAGAATATATGCAGCACTGCTCTCATATAGGAACCCAATAATGGGATATATACAGAAATGGGAACGAGATACAGGGACTACACATGACATGCAGAGCTGGACACGGGCGATAGGGTTTTTGTTACAGGGATCAGTGAATAGCTCCATGATAGAAAATGGATATAAGATTCTATATCGCTGGTATTTTACACCACAAAGAATAGCGAGAATGTTTCCAGGGGCCTCGAATTAATGTTGGAGGAGATGCCAGGCTATAGGAGATATGATCCATGTTTGGTGGTCCTGCCCAAAGATACAAATTTACTGGCAGGACATACTTAGACTGCTGCAACAGATCTTGGGCAGAGTACCCAAAAACAGTGGATCACTGCTTGTTGCAGTTTCACCCCCCCCCCCCCCCCAGGCATATCAGTGTCACTACATAAGTTGGCCTCTATGATTCTAGGAGCAGCTAAGATTACTATAGCTGCGGCTTAGAAGCAACAATTGGCTCCCCCACTTGCTAAACATATAAAGTGGATTATATGTATCAAATGGCAAAGCTAATGGCGATGAAGAATGGCCGGATGATTCAGTTCATTAAGATATGGGACAATTACAAGATCTGGAGAGCCCAGGCGGGGATCGAATTAGATGCCCCACAATTAGTGGTACCAGCGATGTAGACTCAACTTGTACACCTGAGTACACCCAGAGCGGAAATGTTAATCATATAAATAACACACACAGGAGACCTATAGGATAATGAAGGGAGAGGGGGGAGGGAGGGAGAGGGGGGGGGAAGGGGAGGGGGATAACTATAAGATGTAAAATGTGTTATTGATGGATTATGTATCTATACTGTTTGTGCATTCAAAATAAAGTTCATTAAAAAAAATTATGATAGAATACTAAGCTGGTCAGAGGGCGCAATGGTTTTAAAACCCAACAGCAGCCTACCCTGTGGATCAGCGGTGCTTTATCCAAACTGCTGATCTTCTTATGGCTGACATCAAAATGCTTAGCAGTCAAGACATCAAATGGGCACTGCATGAGCTCAAGGGGCATTATGCAATAACGCGAAAGGCCTTTTCTGATGCCATTAAGAAGTGGCAGGAGCTGTCCCCTGAAAGTAATGGGAAGCGGAAAAAATGAAAAGAAATGAATCAGTCATCCTACATTGATTTCAAGTTTGAGCAGGGAAATGTGAAGCTTGAGAAATGGATGATGTTCTTGGAAAACAAACGGCGACACTGGAGAAGCTGTGACCAAACTGCCTTGTATCCGCTGTACGGAAATAGCTGGTGTTCTATGAACAGAAGATGAAGGAGATGACCGAAATGAATGAGGAGCAGTACCAGAAGGATGGTCAGATGATTGAGTGCCTCTGCTGCTATAGAGAATTTGCATTTGAGGAACTGACACAGTGTACTGATGGTCACCTGCTTTGCAAGGAGTGCCTCATTAGATATGCCCAGGAAGCAGTTTTTGGTTCAGGAAAGTCTGAACTGAGCTGCATGGAGGGAAGTTGCACATGTACTTTCCCAACCAGCGAATTGGAGAAAGTACTTCCAGAGAACATACTATGCAAGTACTACGAACGAAAGGCAGAGGAAGAGATTTCCGCAGCCTGTGCAGATGAATTGGTCAGGTGTCCATCTTGTAGTTTCCCAGCTCTGCTCGACAAAGATGTGAACAGATTTAGCTGTCCCAACCCTCGCTGCAGAAAGGAAACTTGCCGGAAATGTCAGGGACCATGGAAGGAACACCTAGACCTTACCTGTGAACAAGTGACTGAGAAGAATGATATGAAATATAGAACAAGCATGAGAAGCTTGTTGTGACCCAGCTGTCAACTTTGGGATTTGGGACTACACATTTCAGCAAAAGCTCTACTGAATAGATATATATGGGCCATGAGATATACATGGGCCACCAGCGGTGGAAGAAGTGAAATAACTTTTGTGGAATGAATGAAAGTCAGCTTCTATGAAAGGACTCTAAAGCTGGGGAACGGGGTGATTAGAGTGGTTTTGGATGAGGATATGCTGTTAAAGTTGTATTGCATTAGAGAGGTATTTCCATTGTATTAGTTATGAAAAATATGGAAATGTTTGGATATGTGTGAGTTTTTAAGCTGATTTACCCATTGAATTTTGAGTGATTTTAGAAGTTTGATATGTAATAAAGTTTATCGTAGTGACATGTCAGACCTGATAGACCTACCACCCAGGAATGCTAAAAAATCATCTTGCACATTCCTTAATCTTCATTTCCCCAACTTAAGGTCTAAAATACAAATTAATGCACACATCAACCTTTTCCTATATGAGCACGCAATTCTGAAACGCATTGCCACGCAACCTAAAACTATGAACTGACCAACTTCCGTAAACTACTAAAAACCCATCTCTTCGACAAGATATACCACAAAGATCGAAACATGTGAAACTCCCACATATATCCAGAAATGTTAATAATGCCTTCTGTTATATTACTATCATGTAATCCAGTACCATGCAACCCAAAATCCTTCTGTAACACCAAATGTCTATTCTCTTCTCATTTCCACTATCCGTTATCCCCTTCCAATGTTTCAATGTCTGTGTTCCATTGTTATATTCCTTAACGTTACTTCGATTGTCTCGCTTAACTCTACACAATGTAATCCATAACCAAGTTGTAACAAATTGTATTTCCTTCACTTATATCATATTGTAAGCTACACTGAACCCGCAAAAAGGTGGGAAAATGTGGGATACAAATGCAATAAATAAATAAATAAATTTGCATTTATGGCCAGCAGTGGTAGATTTATATCATAATGGGTCAAGTCAATAAAGTGTGAGGCTTCTCAGACCAAATAACTGGCACTGAATGGCTCAAAAGCACATTTTTTGGGGCTCAACATGTTAAATCCTTTCAGTTAACATCCTGCCTTAAATATCCTCATTCTCCAATGACAGCAAAAACAGAATAAGCAAAACTAAATGGTTTGAAAGGAGTTAAAAAATGCTCCATGAAAGGACGAAAATAGACAAAGTCCAAAATTACTTGTAAATAGAAAATACCCTAAAGCAATTATAGAATTTTGACCAATAAAATCCAATAAGATTAAAAAAGGTTTTTAAAGATGCATTTGTTGATTTAGAATTTCTGATGAATTAATCCTATTTGGCTCCAAAAAGATTGCTCAAATCAGGTTCAACATATCCTACTAATCTTACCAAGAAACTAGGGGGCCCTTTTACTAAGCTGCGTAGGCGCCTACATGCAACCAAGGAGCTGCAGTGGGAATTGAACTCAGGATCAAAGTCCACTGCACTAACCACTAGGCTACTCCTCCACTAGCAACATTCCATGTAGAATCTCCAATAGTACTAACAGAATCTCAATAGTAGCAACATTCCATCTAGAATCTCCAATAGTAGCAACGTTCCATGTAGAATCTTCAAATAGTAGCAACATTCCAGGATCTCAAATAATAGCAACAGCAATGTTCCATGTAGAATCTCAAATAGGGAAAGGGAAATGGGACTTGATATACCGCCTTTCTGAGGTTTTTGCAACTACATTCAAAGCGGTTTACATATATTCAGGTACTTATTTTGTACCAGGGGCAATGGAGGGTTAAGTGACTTGCCCAGAGCCACAAGGAGCTGCAGTGGGAATTGAACTCAGTTCCCCAGGATCAAAGTCCACTGCACTAACCACTAGGCTACTCCTCCACTGGTCTCACAAAGGGCCAGGCAGTCCTCCAGGCTCCAGCAGCTAATTGGCAGATGGGTACTAGTTGTTTTTCCCAGTGCTGGGCTGGGGTCTGCACTACACACAGGCCGCAGGGGCAGGCCTGAAAGTTGCAGCTGCAGTGCTAGTGTTGTAGCCTGCTGCCTGGACACTGCACTAACTGCACACACACAAAAAAAATCGCTCTTTCTCCAACAGAGGACCACTCAGCTGTTTTCCTGGACGACCTAACCCGGCACCACTAACAGGCACCATCTGGGCTCGCATTCACTATTTTCACATGACTGAGGCAAGCTACCGATCACAGCTCAGCTGTGACTGGTCACAGAGTCCGTGTGGCACCTAAAAGGGCGATCCTGATTGGGAAGCAAGAAGTGAGGCCCGGGCTGAGCTGTGATTGGTAGCTCACCTCAGCCACAGAAGGAATAGCGTTTGGGGGGGGGGGGGGGGGGGGGGGGGGGTGTATTCCTTGCTCCTTGTTCCAGCACAGTAGCAATGAGGCCCAGGATTAAGTACTGCATGCATGTGGTGATTGGCATGTCAACTCCTGTATCCCCTGCAGCACCCCTGTGAGTTCACCGTGGAGCACTGAGGAGCCATGGTGCACAGTTTGGGAAACGCTGGTTTAAATGTTATATAGACTAACAGGTCTTGGAAAGGCAAGCTGCTTACCAAAACATAAAGGGGAGGGTACATTCTAACTGTTGTATTGGTAAATAGAAGAATTTATGGCAAGGGAAATTCCCATTTTACATAAGAACATGAGTTGTCCTACTGGGTCAGACCAAGGGCCCATCTAGTACAGTATCCTCTTTCCAACAGTGGCCAATCCAGGTCACAAGTATCTGGCATACTTAACCCAGGGATAAGCAGTGGCTTTCCCCAAATCTGCCTTAATACCACCTTATGGACTTTTAAACCCAGCTACTTTAACTGTTTTTACCAATTGATCCGGCAATTAGTTTCAGAGCTTAACTATACGTTTAGTGAAAAAAATATTTTTTCCTATTTGTTTTAAGTGTGCTACTATCGGCCTTATTTTTGAAAGTGATGGGCGCCCATATTTCGACCCAAATCGGGAGATGGGCGCCCATCTCGCAAAGGCGCCCAAATCGGTATAATCGAAAGCCGATTTTGGGCATCTTCAACTGCGCTCCGTCGCGGGAACGAACAAAGTTGACGGAGGCATGTCGGAGGCAGGACTGGGGCGTGTTTATTGGCTGAGGAGAGATGGGCGCCTTCGGCCGATAATCGAAAAAAAGGGCAGCAGAAGCGAGAATTTGGGTCGCTTATGCTGGACCCTTTTTTTTCACGACCCAAGTCCCAAAAAAGTGCCCCAACTGGCCAGATGACCACTGGATGGAATCGGGGATGACCTCCCCTGACTCCCCCAGTGGTCACTAACCCCCTCCCACCACAAAAAAAGAACTTTAAAAACTTTTTTGACAGCCTGTATGTGAGCCTCAAATGTCATATCCAGCTCCCTGACAGCAGTATGCAGGTCCTTGGAGCAGTTGTTAGTGGGTGCAGTGGACGTCAGGCAGGCGGACCCAGGCCCATCCTCCCGTACCTGATCCACTTGTGCTGGTTAATGTTGAGCCCTCCAAAAACCCCACTGTACCCACATGTAGGTGCCCCTCTGCACCCCTTAGGGCTATGGTAATGGTGTAGACTTGTGGGCAGTGGGGTTTGGGGGGGGGGTTTGGGGGGCTCAGCACACAAGGGAAGGGTGCTATGCACCTGGGAGCTATTTTAATTTTTTAATTTGTAAAAGTGCCCATAGGGTGTCCAGTTGGTGTCCTGGCATGTGAGGGGGACCAGTGCACTACGAATCCTGGCCCCTCCCACGACCCAATGCCTTGGATTTGTTCATTTTTGAGCTTGGCGCCTTCGGTTTCCATTATCGCTGAAAACCGATAGCGCCCAGCTCAAAAACACCCAAATCCTAGGCATTTGCCCTGCACAACCCGAATTATCGAAAAAAAGATGGGCGCCCATCTTTTTTCAAAAATACGGTTTGTCCCGCCCCTTTGCATGGCCGCCCACGGAGATGGGCACCCACTTTCGATTATGCCCCTCTATGTAACTTCACGGAGTAGCCCTAGTCGTCTTACTTTTTGAAACAGTAAACTATCGATTCACATTTACCCATTCCACTCCATGACCTGTGAAACAAAGCAAAGCAATACCTCATAAAGCAGGATTCACAGCAGCTTGAACAACTTCTTTCCTAACCTTATGTACTTATTTATTAAATGGACTTGGGGAAAATCCACTATTTCTGGGATAAGCAGTATAAAATGTTTTGTACATTTTTGGGATCTTGCCGGGTATTTGTGACCTGGATTGGCCACTGTTGGAAACAGGATGCTGGGCTAGATGGAGCTTTGGTCTTTCCCAGTATGCCAATACTTATCTATATATATAAAAGGCACCACCAACGTTCTATGAAGCCTCCAGCCGGAAGTGTGAAGCGCCAGAGATATCCGGTTTCCCCATGAGTGAAGGAAAACAGCACAGCAGGAAATCCCACGAAACAGTGAAGGACTCAGAGGGGGGAGGGGAGAGAGATGCCCTCACTCTCTCTGTAAAACAAACACAGAACAGCAGGAAACTTAACACTGAAGGACTGCACTCGAAGGGGGGAGGGGGAGGGAGAGACAGGGACACACACTCCCACATGCACACTCTGAAGAAAACCTTGCTAGCCCCCCCTCCCCCCGTTTCATTTGCATCAGAAACGGGGCTTTTTTTTTACTAGTGTACTTATAAATACCGAATCACAAGATGCCTATTTATCCATTCTGTAGTGTTGTGAAGGTATGAACTGAACTCTGCATTTATGGCTTGCATGTTTCTTAAGGATGCATTTCTCCGTAGTTTATTTAATTTATTTAGTGCATTTGCTATACCGCTGAGGCCTTCACATAGCCATACAGTGGTTAACAAGTACAGTTTTTCTATACAGATACTAGTACTGATCCTAATGGGCTCACAATCTAAGTATATATTGTAACTGGGGCAATGGAGGGCTAAGTGACTCTCCCAGGGTCATACAGAGCTGCAGAGGCAATTGAACCTGGTTCCCCAGGATCTCAAGCACTAATCATTAGGCCGCTCCTCCACTCCATATACATAATAGAAACTATTTCAAATGTGCTTGGAGGAAACACTGAAAAATTCTATTGATTTTCTTGCATAATACAGTGATACAATATCTAAACTATTAGTGCCATATAAGATACATAATTGCGAAAAACATTTTTTCACAGGTAATACTCTAATACCATCCCACACGCAAGACAGTAAGATGGCACCACTTTGGTGTTCCATGGTTTTGGATACATGGGACGTTATTTTATCAAAGGACATCTATGTAAATTATCAAAAGAGGCCCCTATTTTATAAAGGTAACATATGTGTCTACGTGGCTTTATAAAATAGAGACCCACAACCACATTGGTAGTGTGTATTTCTCACAAGCAAATTTACACCTGCTCCAAAGAAGTTGAAACAAGGTCGAATTTGATTTTCGGGCCAATTTCAAGGCAAAGTCAAAACTGAAACCGAAATTCAGTCGGTCTCCAATTCATTCTTGTATTTTAGGCATGACTGTAGCAGTACGGGACTCAGATCCACTTGGACTCATGCCTCATTTTTTATGCTTAAATCAATGCCTTTAACAGACATTCTTTAGATGATTCCAGCTTATTCAAAACATAGTTGTCAACTTACTCTACTATGTTTGCTGGGCTGATGAGGTCACCCTGCTTCCAACTGATCAATACTGGTCATCCATCTCACACATAATCAAATATAAAATCCATCTGCTGGGACATTGGACAATTCATACTGGATTGTCAGTTTAATTTGAAGAAGAAGGTTCCTGGATGGTACTCATAGGCTGCCTGCCCTACCATCAGTACTGGGAGCATAGCTGTCACGTTACTGCTAAGTTTCCAAGACAGTCAAAATAGTGTTTTTATTTAGTGTTGTCCTTAATTTTGTATTAATCTTTTCAAAATAAGCATATTTAAATATATTACATAGAATCTCAAAAGCATTACAAAAAAGGTTAAATAAGAAGTTTAACACTATAGAAAAGAAATTAGGCCATCCCTAATCCATGATTTGAGACAATTTCACAATAAGGAAGAGAAGAAGAAAAGTAATCTAATTTATGAAGAAAATATATCAATTCAACCTATGACCAAGATTCACATTATTTCCTATTAGACTCCTATCCAAATATTATGCATCCAATCTGGTACAAAAGGCAACAAAAAAAAATAATAACATGATGGTTTTATCTGATAGCAACATTTCTAAATTGAATGGATGAAAAAAAGGCACATAACTTATTTGCCTGGAAATGTAACTACCATGTTTCACATCAAAATGAATAGGGCAAAGCATGCACATTAAAAGTGCCTGCATATTCTGCAATTACTATTTGTACAGCTGCCCAAACAAGCCAAAAACAGACACAAGTTCTTTTGGAAAGCTCATATAGTTGTGCTAATGTTCTTCAATACAGGAATGCCTCTGTCTAATGTGACGTGGAAGGGCATTTTTGATATGACGTCTAAATTCAACCTCGATTGTTTTGCTGAAAATGAGCACTTTCAAACCAGAAAAACGTCTATCTTTTGTCTTTGAAAATGACCATTTCCTAGATCTTGTTGTGCTTACTACATCTATCTTTTTGGACCATTTTCCTCCCCCCAAAAAACGTCCACTATCTTTTTGGACCATTTCCCCCCCCCCCCCCCCAAAAAAAAAATGTCCAAGTGAAAAACGCACAAAATCAAGTCATTGAGATATAAGAGGAGCTAGCTTTCCTAGTAGACTAGCCACACAGGCATCCTATGGAACACTGCAGAGGACTTCACAAAAAAGGTCCTAGGTACACATCTCACCATTACCCCCTTATATTTTATGGTGAGGCATTCAAAACCCACAAAAAAAAACCTACTGTATCTAACTATACACCACTACAATAGTCCTTATGGATGCAGGTGTCACCTGTATGTGGGTACAGTAGGTTTTGGGTTTGGGGGGGGGGGCTAACACTTTCTACCTCGTGTAATAGTTAGCATGCATTATGGGCCTTCTCTACAGTCCACTGCACCGACCACTAGGCTATTCCAGGAATCTGTTACTTCTCTAATAGGACTGGCTATAACATACGAAGCTGTCATAGAGGCTGGTATGTACTCATTTACATCTTTGCGAGGTGGGAGAGAATCAGTGACCACTGAAGGAGTAAGGGGATGTGATTCCTTTTTTCCTACAGTGGTCAATTGGTCATTTAGGGCATTTTTTGTGGCTTATTTGTTAAGTCTAGACCAACATATCCAACTTATAGCCCTGGATGTTTTCGTTTTGCTCCATTATGGCTGAAAAATGTCCAAGTGTTAGGAACGCCAAATATCACCATTAACACGCCCCTGACGCTCTCCCTTGTAATTTGAATGCACTTTTAACAGACTTCATGGAAAAATGTCTAAAAATTGGTTTTGAAAATACCAATTTGGATGTTTTTGTGACAAAAATGTCCAAATGCAGATTTATGCCACTTTTTGGACGTTTTTCTCTTTTGAAAATGAGCCCCAAAGTATCCTAGGGAACCTGAATGTACTTTCAACTACATCTGAGGGCAGGGGAGGAGGAGCAAGTTTCAGCTAGGCCATTTTACCCTGGTAAACACCTTTGAAAACTGTCCTCTTAGTTATACATTCTATTTCTTATTTTTTTTTTTTTTACTTTTGCCAGGATTTCATCACTGAGAAGACATCATGAAAGAATTTGTGCTTTTGTCGTTCTTGGCTTTGTGTTCAGCTAAATACTTTCCTATGCAGACAAAATCCATGTTTAAAAATGAAATAATGTTAAAAGATATGGAAGATGACGACGACGATGACGACAACACTCTTTTTCCAAACAGAAGAGAAGCTTCTTTTCAACCAGCACCACATCCTTTTGCAATGTGTCCTTTTGGGTGTCAGTGCTCTCTACGAGTGGTTCAGTGCTCTGACCTACGTAAGATCTTTTTTACTTCAATAAAATTGTTTTGCTGTAAGATACTTTGCGGGGATGAAGTATCCACTTTGGATAATTCATTATCATCTAAATACTTAAGGTTAATACAATGTTTTGATTGAATGTTCAATGTAGCACTGATCATAGTCATAAGGCTTGTCTGCAGTATGTACAAAGCTTTAGTCAGTTCTATGAGGCACTCAGAACATTTGATCACCAAGACCCATTTTTCCATTTATGGCCAACAAGAAATTAAGAGGACAATCTTATAAATGGCCTGATATTGCAGAAGAACATTTTATATGCTCAAGTAGGCACTTATAAAACTGCCTGAAGTTGATGCTTTGAAAATACAGCACCTACTTTTATGTAATACAGATGTAGGCTTGTTCAGAGGTGGAGAATGGGATCACCCTTATGCATGTATTTATAAAATACATATGTATGAATCCATTTGTACCAGCACCTACATGCACAAAGTTATTCCTGTCTCAAACAGGTATAACTAGGTGCTGGAACTTTTGAATAGGATATTTATAAAGGCACATCGCTTTATAAAATAGGTACAATATATGTGTTTGCATTACAGGCCAAGGTGCCCTATTATAAAACTACCTTCTACGTTTTGTGGTCAGCTGACTTGTGAATGGACATTAAACCCCCTATAATGAACCCTCAGATGCTGTCAGGACTCTGGCCACACCCTAGAAGTAACTTCTGTAAAGTAAACATTTGAAAACAATAACTGTTAGATAAAATCTAGTAGTCAAAATTCTACTTCACAAAGAGCTACAAAACAGAAAACAATCTTCTTAATAGCATCAAAAAGTCCATGCATCACAGCAAACATAGCATTTTCTTATTTTCTTGTTTCTTTCAGGCTTAAATCTATTAATTAGGTGACCTATCAAACCTACCTTTTCACACTAATTTAAATTTTACCCCAGGTTCTAACTGATCATCAACACTGAACCTAACTACATACAACCCACCTATCAATCATGGCTTCATCATTATAACATAGTTCCACTTTTCTATGTCTGCCTACATTAAAGGCGGACAAGTAAAATACACATAACCAGTATTCTCCCTTCATGTATACCAATGGTTCTCAACCTAGTCTGTGGGACATACCCAGTCTGACAGGTTTTCGAGAGACTTGCATACAAGAGAAATGGTACATGCAAACCTATTCTCATGCTTTTTTTTTTAAATTTTTTTTATTTATTACATTTGTACCCCGCGCTTTCCCACTCAAAGCGGCTTACATGGTAATTGGGATTACAAAGTATTGGTGGAGAGAAATAAGTTGAGTATTATTTGAGTAATAAAAGAAATAAGAATGTAGAAATGCAGGGATGAGGGGAGTAGGAGAAGTATGAGCAAGGGTAAGTGAGCAATTGGAGGGTAGATGCGATAGAGGGGAATGGGCAAGAGTGAAGGGAGTAGGAGAGGTGTGAGTAAGGGTAGGTGAGCATTGGGGGAGGGGTAGCAAATTTAAGATTTACTTTCCAAGAAAAATTATTGTACCAAAAATGAAAAACAAACTGAAAAATATTACAGGAAAATTCTTCATCACCTCAGAGATATAAGGAAAATAATACAGTTTCTATGTTTTCACTCAAGTCCTCAATATTGGGGGTGGGGAAACAGAAATCTACTAAAGAAATATTACATAAAATAGAACAAAAATTATGCAAGAAAATGTGAGCAGCAAGATATCATTACATATAGCAAGACTACTTCCCTTCTTGGTCTGCAACAGTAGGAGGGGGAACAGAGATAACTGGTGTTTTAGTTGTCAAAAAAAGATAGATGGAATGAATATATATATATATATATATATATATATATATATATATATATATATATATATATATATATATATATATTGCATTGCATAGATTGTTATTTAATTATGCATTTGAACATAAGCATCGCCATGGTAGGACAGTCCAAGAGGCATATTTTCAAAGCACTTGGCCTTCCAAAGTCTATGGAACTTTGGAAAGCTAAGTGCTTTGAAAATATGCCTCCAAGGGTCCATCGAGCCCAGCACCCTGTCACCGACAGCGGCCAAAAGAACAAGCAATTTGTCCCGCCCATCCTAGAAATACTGTATTATTCTCTCGTCCATTCAATAACATTCTATGGCTTTTTCCTCCAGGAAGCCGTCCAACCCTTTTTTGAAGTCCGCTAAGTTAACCGCCTTAACCACAGAAATTAAAAAAAAAAAAAATAAGGTGCCCAGCCCCAACACCCTAGGTCGCAGGACAAGAAATGCTTTCCTCCTCCTTTGGGAATCTCTTCACACATCAGGAAAAACATCTATCTTCAAAGTTAGGGCAGACTTGTTAAAATAAAATGAAATATTGCCATGTGTCATGCTGTTGAAACATCAGTCCATTCCATATTAAAGAGTTGTGGCATGACAGTTAAGGGTAATATTTATTATTTATACCTTTCATCATGAAACAAAGTTTGAAACACACCCTAAAAAACGGGTGTGTACTGAATACGTGAACTTCATTAGGGAAAAACAGGTCAGGGTGAGAAATATGCATTACCATGAAACTGGCCAAAGTTGTATTTTTTTATATTTATTATTAGATGTGGTGTTATATATCCTAGGATATGTTTTAGAAGTATATGGCTGAAGAGCACAAGGGGGCTCTTGTTAAACAAATTAAAAATATAATAAATTAATAGGTTATTTGTGAAACAATACTTGTACTTTTCTTTTGAAACTTTTCTAGCATGTTTCATGATGAAAGGTAAAAATAATAAATATTACCCTTAACTGTCATGCCACAACTCTTTTTTTTTTAATTTGTAGAAGTCTCTATTAAACAATGGTGATACAGAACAAAGAGAAAAATATATTCAGTTCAACTCAACATATATCAGAACAAACCTCGAAACTTTATCACCAAATACATTCTTGAGCAAATACTGATATCCTGTATCCATGATAATTTGAATCAAATGACACTTCAAGACATTTTTAGTTTTGATTGTTGAAATTACTTGTCCCCTTATGCCACAACTCTTTAATATGGCATAGACTGATGTTTGACACATGGCAATATTTCATTTTTATTTTAACAATGCAAAAATGGACAAGTTATTCCCAGTTCCAATAGAAAGTATCAAAGGATTAACTTTAATTTAGGAATACACACAACTGAAAAGAAAATGTACAAACACAGCACTGATGGCTAACAAAAAATAAGGACATGTTTGAGGAGAACACAAACCATCAGCATCACAAAATAACCAATGGTCAAGACAATTTTAAATTAAAAAAATATTTCTTTTACATTTTCTAAACTTTCATCTACTTTGCATGTCATCAATCAGAGGTAATATAAGGTTTATAAAAAGGAACGTGAGTGATAACAATTCTGATAAAAACCTCCACAAGAAAGCTTCAGGTGATAGAAAAAGACCTCCTCAAACCAAAAAGTAAGCAGAATATTTCACCATCTAGCAGAGCTCAGTCTAGAAAGGTCTTTATTTTCTCTCCCTTTTACACTCAGGGTGGACCACAAACCAACTTTAAAAGATATCAAACACAAGAAAATCATTGGGATAGCATTTCTTGTTAGCAGTCTGGAGCTTCCAATATCTCTGTCCCTTCCATGGTCCGACAAAAAGAGGCAAGTTTAAAGAACTTCAGCTTCATATGCAAATTAGAAGCCACAGCTTTCTGCATGGCTGACTCCAAACACAGTCATCTGCATATTCCCTATTTCTTTCAGTTGCTACTGACAAACTCTTCCATTGTAGCTCACAAGAAATTCTCAGTTCAGTTCTCTGATAGTCTCCATTCAGTACTATTACATCAAATAGTCCTTGTGTATAAAAAAGGACTGTCTGGAAAACTGGTTGTAGCCCATCCTTTAACAGCTTCACCCCTAGGACAGTAACACCCCCCCCCCCCCAACACACACACACACACACACTCACACACACACACACACACAAAAGAGATGGGGTAGACCAATGCGGTTCCAACACAGAATATTTATTAATAATCAATCAACGTTGTACAATGACTAAAGTGACTTGACGGAGTCCTGTATTTCAGTACCACATGCGCCTGCTTCAGGAGTCAAGTAAACTCGGTCAAAGTTCATAAGTTGAAATTGGCACAACAAGGCATCGAAAAATCAAAGAAATATATCAATGGAACACTGTCAGATATAATCTGAAACAGAAGCAAACAACCTCATGCAATGTGAAATAGGGAGTCTCCAAGGACAAGCTGTGCTCCATAGTAAAAAAAAAAAAAAAACAAAAAACAAATATTACTACCTTCCGCCCCATGGCTGTGTTACATTGAAAAACAAACAAACAAAAAAAGAACACATTCACCTGGTTTTATTTCTCCAGGTCATAGTCCATACTCATAAGCAGTTTCTCATAATTCCAATTGACACAGTTTATCCCCTTTTAGAGTCGGAATGGAATCTGAAGGCTGTCCAGGTCCATAGCTCCTGCTTCTCAGTCTCTCTGTGGCAAGTTCCAGCATATTTGGCTTCAGTGGGAAGGACTCCACCTACCCCTCGCCTTAAAAAACTATCTCCAGGAAGGAAGTTATAGGGACTCTTGGGAAATGTAGGTTCCCCTGCCCCCCCCCCCCCCTTTGGCTCTGATTGGTGTATTAGCAATCTCGGGATGGAGTAAGGAAACCTGCTTCCTAGAACTTCCTAATCCTGCTGTTGTGCTCCAGATTCCTTTAGGTTTCCTGAACTACTCGTTTCCCTTGGGTTCAATGGAGCTTCTCTTTCCTATCCTCAGATGTCTTTCCCTATCTCCCCTTCCCCCTCCAAAGCCTATAACATTTGCTTTTGGGCAGGGAAGAAACACTGCTTGCAATCTGGGGGGTTACTCCTGATTCTGGTAGGGCTGTTTTCTCAAATGCTCTTATACCCATAAACCATATTATCAAACAATGTATGCAAATATTCAGATGTGATTTTATGTTTTTTTTCTTCACTGTAAACAGGCCTGACCTCAGTACCAAGTAACATCCCTCTTGATACTCGATTGATAGACCTCCAAAACAACAAAATTAAAGAGATCAAGGAAAATGATCTAAAAGGTCTCTCTTCTCTTTATGTAAGTGAAATATATTTTGTTTCAGCTTTTCATTATGGAAGAAACTAGATATTAAAGTTCTAAATAATGTATTTAACTGTTTTAGCCATATGAACCAATTTGTCTTCATCTGAACTCTATACAAATATTTTAGTTTCATCCTTTTAGACCTGATTATACATATATACATAAAATGGAAGACAACCTTTTGTAGCTCAGGTTCATTTCTTTAAGTCTCCTCAATATCTATGTAACAATCACAATTTCTCTTTGCTTTTATTTGCTTATAAGGGGCCCCGTTTACAAAGCAGAAGTACATGTACTGCCGCTGTGCCATGCGCCAATTCAGCCCTGAAAGAATATTTTTATTTTTTTTATCACCGAGGGCTTACCCGGAGGTAATTGGGCAGCCCCACATGCTGCCCGGTTACCACCGGGTTAGTGCAGGAGCTCTTACTCCCACTCCTAAATAGGTGGCGAAAAGTGCTCCCCTGGAACATGGCTGTGTAGCAAGTGTTCACCTTACCACACAGCCATTCCCCTATTTTTAAAAACAAAAACCTTTTACTAGGCGGCAGTAAAAAGGGGCCTTAGGTATGTGCTGAGGGATAGGGATAGTGCTGGGCAGACTTGTACAGTCTGTGCCCTGAAAATGACAGTTACAAATCAAGGTAAGATATACACAAAAACTAGCACATATGAGTTTGTCTTGTTGGGCAGACTGGATGGACCGTGCAGGTCTTTTTCTGCCGTCATCTACTATGTTACTATGTGGCAAATCTGTGCACCAACCTCACTGCAGGGACCTTTTTACCACCACTTGGTGAAAAAGGGCCCTAACAGTTCAAATTCAGGCAATGTGACTGAGGATATATGATATAATAATAATAATAATCTTTCCTATTCACACTGAATGAAACTGTTTTGCACATAAAGGGCTTGACACTGTAGCACGGAATCTATGTGAAAAAGATCAAAAAGGTGACACCTAGAACCAGCCCCAGTGGTGCGCAAACCCTCATGCTCTAATTTAATTTCATTTCAGTATTCATATTCCCCTAATCTCAGCAATCCAAAGCAGACACAGGTATCAAAACATATATAAAACAATGCACAATAGTCATAAATAAAACAGATATAATTCAAATCAAATGTCTAAATATCTGCTCCACAAAATGTGTAAACTTGTGCATTTACTCATGTATTTTATAAAATATGCAAGAGCGTAGAAATAAATGCCCTCACCCTCCATCCAACACATGCTTTGGAGTCAGGTCCACCAAGTGAGCTGCAGTGCCACAGACCAATTAAGTAGCATCAACATCTGCGCTCTCCAGTGCCCACCCATGTTCACCCCAGGCCGAACCAAAAATAAATGTCAGTCCTCACTATGCCACTGACATACATACATCACAGTTTTACCCCTGTGAACACTTACATGCGGGATCATGTAAAAGTAGATGTTTTATACCTTTGCACAATTTTGTAAGAGCCATTTCCATATGCAGAACTGGCTATTCATGTGAAAAAGCTTTATAAAATTACTCCTACAGAAGGGAATTCTATGGTAGATCACCTAAGTTTTCAAAGCCTGAACCCTGCAACACAACGAAACTAATACTCAAACTGGACATAACTTAACTTTTCCTCCTTGATTCCCTAATGTGTCTGTCACACATGATCTTTGCCACAATATCACTCTGTATTTGTCATACCGGAATTGGCGATTGCCGTCACGGTACTGTGTAAGCCACAATGAGCCTGCAAATAGGTGGGAAAATGTGGGATACAAATGCAACAAATAAAATAAAAATAAATAAATAAAAATAAAGCACGTAAAGATGTAAGCTGCATCTAATTCAATAAGGCTTATGTGTCTTTCAAACATAACTTCTCCAAAATCTCCTGCACAAAGTTAGATGTGCTCCAAAGCAGGAATAGTTTTGCTCATGTATGTGCTGTAAAAAGATGCACTCATGTATGTATTTTACATCATAATCCTAAGGTAAAACAGAAACATTCTGGAGACATTTAAACAAACACCCTATAGAGCACAGTCGAGAAGCATAATGGATACCCTGTAAGTAGGAGAATTTAGATACGGCAAACATCAAGCCAATGGAATGGTCTAAATTAACAGAAGAGATGGAAAGCAAGTTTATAAAAAAGGTAATAAACTGAAAGAGTCCTGGCCCAATTTTTGGCTGAAACAGTTAACATCACTCTACCAATGTCAGACTTGTGAGTTCTTGTGCCAAGTAGAGCGCTGCTGATCCCGGTGCTCGGACTAGGTTCTGCTTGGCGGCCGGACAACCCCGGGTTTCACCTGCGCTGACCGCTGTTCCCCAGAGGTTGAGCCCCTAGGTGCGGGTGGCCTGCAGGACTTACGAGATGGGGCTAGAAGCGGGGTGGTGAACTTATCGGCCAGGCAGGCAGCAGGCATGAGAGTGATCCAGGCACAGGCAATGTCAATAGGCAGACAAGAGAATAATCCAGGTACAGGCAATGTCAATAGGCAGGCAACAGGCAAGAGAGTAATCCAGGTACAGGTAAAGTCAATAGGCAGGCAGCAGGCAAGAGAGTAATCCAGGTGAAGGCAATGTCAATAGGCAGGCGGCAGGCAGGAGGGAGAGTAATCCAGGTACAGGTAAAGTCAATAGGCAGGCAGCAGGCAAGAGAGTAATCCAGGTGCAGGCAAAGTCAGCAACGAGGGACAAAGTAGCAGGGGTCATTCCATGCCAAGTGGTCTAAACCTTCCCACCATCATGTCTCCAATTTTGTTCAAATTTTATCTGTTGCCCGAGTCAGGTGTTAAACGAAGTTTCCCAAAATTTGAGGTCTCTAACTGCAATAGTTGCAGATCTAGATCCCCTTTTCTGAAAGGCTGCCAGTCCATGAGTGTGCGACATTTACCAAAATGCCATTTTTGGGGTCTAATAAAATCCAAACACATTTATAAGAATGGCTAAAAAATTCAAATCCTGTACAGTTTTTGATGCTAATTCTGATGAAATACATTTTAACATTATGGATGCAAAATCCAGTCAAACAAATTGACTCAAATTGTGTATCAAAATTGGTCGCAACTCATCGGAACATATTTGGACCAATATTCAGACCGCAACAACTTCCATGCAAACAAAGATACGGACTTGAAATTTTGAACAAGCATTATGCTTGTGCTGGACATAATACTGCCAGATTTGCAACTAACCGGCATCTATAACCGCCCTGCAGGATCTCTTCAAAGTTGGCACTGTCAGCGCAAATGGTAAAATATACCAAAGTTCAAAGCCAATTATTAAAAAAGAGTCTGCCTGAATCAGCTTGTGAACAGTATCATCTGAAAGAGAAAATTGTGCTCTACAACACTGATATGTTTTTGTTTTGCAATGCCACCATTAAGTAGCCATTTACTCATTTCCTTACCTGGCAGTATTCCGTAACCGCAGAGTTATCGCAGGAGCCTTTACCGGCAACTCAATGGGTGACAGTAGGTGCTCCCTCCCAAAATGGCTGCGTGGCAAGTGGTTCACTTACCACACAGCCATTTTTTTTTTGAGGAAAAAAAAAAAGACAGCCTTTTACCTGCTGCAGTAAAAGGGGGCCTAGCACATATCAAGAACACCCACTGATGCTAGCGTAGGCCCCCTTTTACAACAGCTTAGTAAAAGGACTTCCTATTTAAGCTTCCTCAGATCCAAACAGGCAAAAAGTGTTGAAATATGAATGCAAACATCCAGGATTTATCTCCATAATTAAAACTGGAGAAGAATTCCGAAGAATAGAAGGATAAGTGAGAATCCATTAGTACATATAGGGAAGGAAGCAAGCAACAGAATTTGCAAAACAAAATAAAAACTCTTCAAAGAATTAGATCAGCAAAAGAGTTTAAAAACAAGTGGCAAATGGTTAAGTACAGTGGGAAATACAAAGTGTTACTCCAGGAACCATTTATTTTATCAAAACCAGACACAAGAATGGTTGTGGCGAGGTGATCTGAAACCTAAAGATAAGCTGTGGGCGAAACAATGGTTTCTAAGCCTATGAAATGTATTGTTTAATGAGGGGTATTTTTCCTAATTGGCCAGAAGATGGCATCTGTTTTGTGTTTCAAAGCTGTTGCAGAGACTATCTTCTTTTCCAGTTTAAGCTTGTGAAAAGGCAACTTGCAGTACCACTGGCCAGATACTTTTTGAAAGTGCTCTGGCTTTGACTGGCCATGGAGTTCAAATCTAGTCAGAAGGTACTGGATTTTCTTTAGTCTCAGTGTGGGGGTACAGAGGAGAAACATCTCTATCCTGAGACCCTGTTCCAGAATTGTGAGCAGTCATTTTCCTGAAACTCCCCAGGTGCTTCACCCAGGTAGTAACAAGTGGTACATGGTTTTAATGTTGATCCTTGTTTTGGTTATCTGTTATCATTTGCTGTACTTTTTCACCTGGTTTTTCAAATGTTCACTGTTTTACTGTAACAATAAACCTGTTAGTTTATTGGCTGTGTTGCCCTGGAATGACTAAGAATCCTGGTGTTTTGGGTCTGTGGTTGCTTTCCAGGAACTGTGAGAGTGTGGCCCCAGTAACCCAGAAATCACCGGGAAATAACTTGAGAGAGGGGAGACTAGCCCAGAGGAAAGCGGGACCCAGTCGGTGGGAGGAGGGTGCTAGTACAGAGCACGTGCCCAGGTGCAGGCGGGCCTGAGCACTGCTGGGGACACAGCAAGCGCAGAAAAAAATGGTTGATCTGCAGATTCTGTAAGAAACCGCTGAAAACAATTACTCAGAGCTAGGTGCAAAATTTTGATGATCAAATTTCTGTACAGATAAGCACAATAAGATGGCATTTCTCATTCACTGAAAACTTTGTAAACATGGTTGTATCAGAAAAGTACTGAGATCATGACCTGAAGAGAATTATGAGGAGGTTATGATCACTCGGGACATTCCTATTCCAACTGAGAATACGCTAGGTGCAAAACAAATTTGAGATATTGAGGAAGGAGAAAAAAAAACAAGAACTGCATTGATTAGAGCTGTCTGTGCCAAGTGGAGGAGTGGCCTAGTGGTTAGGGTGGTGGACTTTGGTCCTGGGGAACTGAGGAACTGAGTTCGATTCCCACTTCAGGCACAGGCAGCTCCTTGTGACTCTGGGCAAGTCACTTAACCCTCCATTGCCCCAGGTACAAATAAGTACCTGTATACAATATGTAAGCCGCATTGAGCCTGCCATGAGTGGGAAAGTGCGGGGTACAAATGTAACAAAAAAAAGGGATTATTCTGTGAACCATGTGTAGAGAGAGAAGATCCGTGAGTATCAAGAAATGCAGTTGGCTATCAAGAAAATGTGGCAGAAAGAAACACAAATATTTCCCATCATTTTGGATGCCACAAGCCCAATTATAAAGAATTTTGAAGCATACCTTGATAACTTGCCAATACAAGTTAAATCTTATTAATTCTAGAAGGAAGCTTTTTTTGGCATGATAGTGAAACATTACAGTGACAGCAGGAAATCTGAGACCTCAAGATTACATACCCTTAGAAGTGAGGTTCATTATTGTCATTATCCCCAAAATTATATAAATGGCGCTTAAAATTGCATGCACAAATTTGGGCACATACCCAATTTCTATACGCAAGCCAATTAGCGCAGATAATTGGGTGCTAAAAAATTATCAGCACCAATTTGCATTAATTGAAATTTACACACACATTTTTAGTCACGGGGATCCATGCGTAAATTTTACATGCAGCTCCAAAATAGGGACGTGGCCATGGGAGGGTCAGGGGCATTTCTACAATTTATGCACACTGTTATAGGCTAAAAGGGATCTGTGCCCAATTTAGACAAAAGTACTTACACCAGGGTTTACTTGGTGTAAATCCTTGTGTCTAAAATTAGGCGCCAATCCCAGCACTAAGTTTATTCTTATAAATGGAGCCTATTTTTTAAGAAGCCACTAAACCAACTAAACACAGAACCACTAAAACCAAACTTAGATAATTTCGCTAATAAAATATTGTGATCCACTGAATCAAATGCTGCAGAGATGCCGAATTGCAATAGCACCACTTGACCTCCCTTACTCAAAACCTTTCAGATTTCAGATGTTAAGGTGACTAAGAGAGTTTCCATACTATGAAAATATCTGAAACCATGCTGCAAGAAGACTAAGGGCCCTGTTTACTAAGCCCGCTGAAGGTGCGCTAAAGCTAGAGACACCCATATATTCCTATCAGCGTCTCTAGCATTAGCACGTGCTAAAAAGTTAGCGCACCTATAACGCGGCTTAGTAAACAGGGCCCTAAATCTCTTCATTTTATCTGTCAGCTGTGAGCCAACCAGAAGTTCAATTAATTTTGTTAAAAACTGATTATTAGCAATAGGTCTGAAACGAGCAGTCTGTGTCAAATCAAGCCCTGCTGCCTTAAGAATTGGAGTTAAAACTATGTCAACAATTGAAGGCGAAAAACAGCCCAAGGACAAGGTTAAGTTAATAAAATAAACCAACCAGTTCAGAATTTCCACAGGAAGATCAGAGAAAAGATAAGACAGTCATTTATCTAAAGAACAATAAGTTATTGAAAGACGTTATACTACAGGTCAGTGTCATGATCAGTGACTGGTTTAAATGAAGTCTATCTGCAGGAATGTCTAACAAGTCAGCAATATCATTATTTCAATGTGGAGATAATGATATTGCTGACTTGTTAAAAGACTGATAGATCATTTCAAGCTTATTTGAAAATAGGCAAGATCATCTACAGAGGGTTGGATCTGGAATGTTAACAGAAGTAAATCTGTCAATTATTTAAAAAATACCAGAATTCAGTTAAACAGTTGGGCAACATGAGACACAGAGACATAAATGTGCTGAAGTCAGTTCATGAATTAGAACTTAATGAATTCATAAGAAGTCCTCACAGCATAAATCCCTTACTCTCTTAGTAAACATAACATATAAC
Source organism: Microcaecilia unicolor (assembly GCF_901765095.1). Lineage (NCBI taxonomy): Eukaryota > Metazoa > Chordata > Amphibia > Gymnophiona > Siphonopidae > Microcaecilia > Microcaecilia unicolor. The sequence continues at coordinate 172,702,382 of NC_044036.1, read as the reverse complement.
AACATATGTTTCCGATTGAAGGCCAATGTAATAATGCAAAAGAGACCTGAGGCAGAGCTTAGCGTGGGTTCTGTGCACAAGTTTCTGAACTAGTTTGGTTGCCCTATGCTGAATCTAGCATACAAGAAAACTGGGCACAAAGGCTTGCATATGGTTCTAGGTCAGTTCCCACTCACCAATTCCCACCTGGAAAATTACCACCTAACCAATTCCCACCGCTCCAGGGAGGACAATTCCCACCCTTATCAATCATGAAGCATCACAGTCAGAAGTTTATTTCCTTCACTTTCCTCTTCCAGATCGGATTACCCCCAAACATACATCAATTCATACCCGAAACCAATCCGAGAAAATTACCATTAAAACAAACCATCACATTTGAATCCCACCCTCACTCACCAGATTCTGCCATAAAACAAGCTTTTTTTGGCACAAATCTTCCTGCCTGTCAGCGACTCCAAGCTTCACCACCACCCGATCCTGCCTGTCAGCAAGTCAGAGCTTCACTTCCACCTGATGCCACACGATACCACGTCACAAATACAATGCCTCTACTTATGGGAGTTTACACACACACAAAAAAAAAGAACCAATACAGCACTGACGAAAGAAAAAGAACAAAATATGGTAAAATCATTTTTAAAAACTACAGAGGGTGGGAAATAACCGGAAGGATGGGGTCCTGGGAGGGAACTGTCCCCCTTGGGTGGGAATTGGACAGGGGGAATGGTCATGGGGGGGGGGGGCGGAGATTTGTCCTGGGGGGAATTGGTGAGCAGGAGCTGTCCCAGTGGCAACTCGCTGGATACCTTGCATAGGCATCAGTGCACCGTACATTTAAATCTAATGCTAATGAAGGTATTAGCTATTGAACACAGATGCAAAGAACGCTGAATGCACCTTTTGTTTTGTTTTAATGCCTAGGCTTTAGCACAGGTCAGAAAAAGGGGAAAATAATTAGATTAGCATGGACAGCTCCAACTTTTCCCTCGGTCCTCTAGATCTTTCTCCACATGCCCCCAGCTTTCTTTCCCTCTCTGCTCTCTTGTTCTATCCACAACAGGACCCCCAGCTCTCTCTCTCTCTCTATCTGCCTTCTCTGGTTTTCTCTCCCCCCCCCCCCCCCCCCCACCAGACCCAAAGCTCTCTCTGCATTCCCCAACTATCTACCTCTCTCCCTTCACTTCCTCTGAAGTCCTCTTTTTATCCCTACCTCCAGATCTTTTTTTCTTGGCCCCAGGCTTGCTCTCCGTTTCCCGCCATCACCAAAGCATGTGCCCCCAACTTGCTGTCTCTCCCCGTGGCATGCATGCAATCTCTAACTTACTCTCAACACAAACTTATCTTGCTATCTACTCCTCTCATTTCCCCCTACAAAAGTAGTCTGCTCCTTGCTCCTCTTCCTCCTTCCCACCCCACACAGCAGCATTTGCTACCTCCTTCTTCCCTCCCACCCATAACTGTGTCCTAGCTATTAAAAGGCAACAGAAGAGCAGCTGCACATAGGACCACATGCTCTTCCCTCTGCCAGCCATAGTCAGAATGGAGCAGTACAACATAGAGCCCCATGGTCAAAATCAATATTCTGACTCCAGGTGGCAAAGGAAGATGCATTCTGATGTGTCACTGTTCTCCTGTTGCATAACTCTGAGGTGATGTGATAAATGATCAGCGTGAGGGTGTCAAACAATGAGAGCCACCCGCTGATGCTGTCTGTGCAGCAGAGGAATCCTGAGCAAATTCTACAGTGTTGCACAGAACTCCTCCTGGTGTAAATTATATCATACCAATAATCTTTATAAAAAAGAATAGTATTCCAGAGATGAGATGCACATTCATATATGTGCATGCATCTCCAGGTGATGATATAGTTTTTTTCTGTGTGTGCAAACTATTGAGTGCTGCTAGTGCATGCTTGTATAGGCACATTTCCATGGAAACTAGTGTGCTCTCCCGTTTGCACACATTTTGAATGTGTACTATTTGCATATTTATTTATTGCACTTGTATCCCACATTTTCCCACCTATTTGCAGGCTCAATGTGGCTTACAAAGACGTGTTATGGCATCGCCATACCAGGTTAAATAATCCAATTGGTGTTTTAAAGAAGTTAATGAAGACAGGAGGATTTGTTCAAGCAGTTGTAGAAAAATAACATTCTGAGTAAAGTTGGATAGGTGTTGTGTTATAGTTAGTTAAGGGTTTTCGTGGTAGGCTTTGTTAAAGAGGTAAGTCTTCAGGGATTTGCGGAAGTTGGTTAATTCGTTGATCGTTCTCAGGTGAGTTGGAAGTGAATTTCATAGCTGCATACTCGTATAAAAAAAGCTGGTCGCGTGTGTTAGTTTGTATTTTAGTCCTTTACAGCTGGGGAAGTGAAGGTTAAGAAAGGTGCGGGAAGATCTCTTAGCATTTCTGGGTGGTAGGTCCACGAGGTCCAGCATGTAGGTCGGGGCATTTCCATAGATGATTTTATGAACAATCGTGCAGATCTTGAATGTGATACGTTCTTTAAGTGGGAGCCAGTGTAATTTCATTCTTAGGGGTTTTGCACTTTCATATTTTGTTTTCCCAAATATGAGTCTGGCTGCGGTATTTTGGGCTGTTGATTTAGTTGCTGCATTGTGTGTAAACATTCTTTTCATAGGTGCATTAGAGAACCGTGTGCTAAGCTTATGGCCCTGTACAGCTTACTACATTGGCCTCTAAGTTATAGCCAAATAAGCAGAAATATAAAATATCAAATTTATTATTAAATAAGTACATATATGCTGTGGATGAAGTAATAAACATTCAAATACCTCAAAGGCAAACCAATATGCTAAAGGGAGAAAAGACAAGAGATTTGATCACATAACAGAGTACTACATTTATCAAGACAGACAAAGAATGATCAAGTATTGATAGGTGCACAATTTCTACCCTCTTCTGTTTGCTGGATGCTTCCCATTTTGGACTTAGCAGTTTACTCTTCAGTTAAGAACATCAGTATTACATGAGTCAGCTCATTAGAATTGCTATATAAAGTATATGTATCTCTCTTGTATTTCATCCAGGCTCTATATCTAAATAACAATAAACTATCAAAGATCCATCCAAAGGCTTTTCAGTCTCTCAAGAAATTACGGCGCTTATACTTTTCCCATAATCAGCTCACAGAGATTCCATCCAACCTTCCAAAATCGTTAGCAGAGCTAAGAATAAATGATAACAGAGTGAAGAAAGTACAAAAGGATGCTTTCAATGGAATGTCGTCTTTACATGTTTTAGGTAAGCTAGTCTCTGGAGAATGCTATTAACGTGTTTGAATGAAATAAAGTGGCAAGACTGTACATGAGTGCACAATTTTATGGCAAACAAGTACCAGCAGATATTGTTGCTAAAGGAATGTGTGAGAAGAAATGGGATCATTATTGCCCTCTTTGCTTGTTTTCAAATTATAAGTAGACTTGATGTTTATTTATTTAATATTTAGATTTTGCTCCTACCTTTTCCAGTAGTAGCTCAAGGTGAATTACATTCAGGTAGACTGGATATTTCTGTGTCCCAGGAGGGCTCACAATCTAAGTTTGTGCCTGAGGCAATGGAGGGTTAAGTGACTTGCCCAAGATCACAAGGAGCAGCAGTGGGATTTGAACCGGCCACCTCTGGATTGCAAGACCGGTGCTCTAACCACTAAGCCACTCCTCCACTCAATGTTGCCTCGATTAAATAATCAAGAGAACAATTTTCATGCATATAGTATCACCCATTCAGTCACACAAATCAGGCTCTGATTTCAGTGATACTGCTCCAGCTAGCCAGTATTTCATGTAAAAGATACTGTATTATAGAAATCTGGTTGTTACAGGTCGTATTGTGTATACACCTAACCGCAGACTTTTAATTGAACTAGTGTGTCTATACCAAAAATAGAAGTTTATGAACATAGCTCTCAGGCCATGTCATGAGTTTTCTGAACATTAAATAGTAATGAGTAAATATTGCAATTAATTTTAATATATTCATACAAACTGATGGATGCTTAAAGCATGGTCTTAAGATCCCCTAAGAATTAACCATGGAGTGCATGTGGGAGTCCTTTTCTTGGGATAGCTCTAGTCACAAAGAAATTCCACCTACCTGACTCCAAAGAGCATATTTGGAGTTAGGATTGGCAGTGCAACAGTGGAAATATGGGTATGCAGGACACAGGACAATTTTAAAACAACATGTCTGTAGAACACTTAAGTGCTCCAATAAACAAAGTTGTACAGCAAGAAATGAAAACTCTGCAGCAATCTTTCTAACCTCTCTTACTCAGGCCCTTTCATATCCTCTTCAGTTTGTTTTTACCATTTTACTCTTTACTCTCCTTTCCTTAATGTCTTCTCTCTTTTCTATTTCTTGCTCTTACTTCATTTTCTAATCCTCCAAAACCCCTGTTCCTATCCTCCTGTCTTTTTCTTCCTCTTTCTCCAAGTCACTAATTCACTCTCTCCATTTTTTCCCATTTTGAATTTTAATCTGCTCTCCATTCATTCTGAGGGTCTTTTATAAGGCGCACTCACGTTTTTGGCGCACGCTAAATGTTAGAGACACCAATGCATTCCTACGGGCATCTCTAACATTTAGCGCACCCACAATTTTAGCACGCGCTAAAAATGTGAGCGCACCTTAGCAAAAGACACCCTCTATTAGTAGGGACAGCTTCAGGCTGGAGGGGTACTTGCATTCTCTCTAATGTTCTCCTTCCTCTATCAAACTTTCAGTCTTCTTCATTAACCTTGAGTCCTTGTACTCATTTCCTTTAGTAAGCCCTTGCTTGCTCCATCAGCATGCCTCCCTTTCCTGCTCTATGCTTCCTCTCCAATTCAAAATTCTTGTCTCTCATTTCTCTTCTCCTGTCGATATTCCCACTTCTCCCCTTTACTAGACCTTTATGCCTTCTTCCTTCCCATCCCTGCCCCCTTTTAAGATCCCTATCCTTCCAAATATTCTGTCTCCTTTTAGGAACCAGTTCCATCCTCTCCTTATTACCCTGGTCCTCCCCTCACTGGCACTCTCAGTGACACTAATTGGCAAGCAGGGATGCAAACAGGAGGAAGTGAATAGCAGCAATGGAAGTACTGCTCCATGGTGGGAACTGGAAAAAGCATAGAGAAAGGCATCTAAAATGATTAAGGGGATGGAAAGACTGTCACATGAGGAAAACTGGCAAAAGAGGTTAGGTTTCTTCAACTTGGAGAACAGAAATCTGAAGGGAGATACGACTGAGATCTATAAACATCTAAATGGAGCGAAATGGGTAAATATGAAAAGATTGATTACTCTTTCAAAAAGGTACAAAAACTAGGGGACACTCCATGAAGTTGTATATTTAAAACAAATGGGAGAAAGATATTTTTTTACTCAACATATAGTTAAGCTCTGCAACTCTGTCAGAGCAAGGGATAAAATTAGTAAATGTAGCTGGGTTTTAAAAAGTTTAGATAAATTTCTGGAGGAAAATTCTATAAACTGTAGGGGTAGACCTGAGGAAAACCACTGCTTATCCCTGGAATTAAGTAGCACGGAATCTTGCAACTTTTGGGATTCTGACAAGTACTTGTAATCTGGATTGGCCATGTTGGAACCAGGATACTGGACTAGATGGGCCCTTGATCTGACCAAGTACGGCAACTCATATGTTCTTATATTCTAAAGAAGATGACGATAGAGGAGTTGGTGGTGGCGATGCTTGGAGAGGAAATGAAGGCTAAGAGCAGGAAGGCCAGGATCAAAAGGAGGAGAATTCAGTGAGATTGAGAGAAAAAAGACCGGTGACAAGTGACAGCATCAGGGTGAGGTAAAGGAGAGATAATGGGGAGCAAAGTCATATGGTGGCTGGGAGGCAAGCAGTATGTCATGAGGGAAAATGAGTGAAGAAAGCATTAGAAAGAAGTGAACAATCCCATCAGGAGGACGTGCAGCAATGAGAAGCACTGGGGAAGCAGGAAGCACTCGTGCCATTTGGAGAAAGAACACAGGGCAGTGGTATTGGAACTATATCCATTATTTAAAGCAAAACAAGTACACTTGAATCAGATGACAACCATACTTTAAAAAAGAAATTCTGTGTGAACTACTGAGGGCCAGCAATGAGGACCAAAGAGAAATTAACTAGAGTTTCTCTCTTGTCTGTCCCCTTCTCCTCTACTGCTAATTCCAGACTCCGTTCCTTTTATCTCGCTGCACCTCACGCCTGGAATAAACTTCCCGAGCCTGTATGTCTAGCCCCATCTTTGGCCATTTTCAAATCCAGGCTAAAAGCCCACCTCTTTAACGCTGCTTTTGACTCCTAACCACTACTCACTTGCCCTATACCCTTTTATCCCCACCTCTTTAATTCCCTTACCTCTTAGTTGTTCTGTTTGCCTGTCCTATTTAGATTGTGAGGTCTTTGAGCAGGGATTGTCTCTTCATGTTCAAGTGTACAGCGCTGCATATGCCTTGTGGCACTATAGAAGTGATAAGTAGTAGTAGCTTACTCAGTAGAGATAAAGAACCAGCAGCAACTGTAGCAAAACTGTTTGAAACAAAGAAACTATTATTTCTATATGAAACAGAATGAACACTCATAAGCTGATTTTATTCTGGTCACTGCTGTATTTATGTTTCTTAAGTAAGGTTTTGTTTTTATTTTATCAAACATGTATGCCTTTGCTAACCACCTAAAATACCTTTCAAAACCCCTTCTAATGAAAAAGAACTTTGTAAAACTAAATATAATCATAAGACTTTGTTTTGCAGAAATGAGTGCAAATCCTCTTCAGAATGATGGAATTGAACCTGGAGCTTTTGAAGGAATGACCGTCTATCATGTAAGAATTGCAGAAGCAAAGCTCAATTCAATTCCTAAAGGTATATTTCCTTTTTCAGCTCTAAATCCAATTAATATTCATGTGGCAAACTAATAAATGTATGGGACCTTCTCACTGTTCATCATTCAAATTCAGCCGCATATCAGACCTCTCAAAATCAAACTTCTTAAAAAAAAAAAAGAAAAGAAAATATTTTCCTGTTCCATTTAAATCAAGTCCTTACATGATAAGAAAGCAGAAGTAATAAATGACACACAAACTAAAAGAACACTGGGCTTAATTAAAGCAACAATTTGTGCCAGGGCAAAGCCCTTGCAGTACTAAAACTGACACTGATGGCAGGTTTGCTCATATTCACACTCAGCTGTTTCCAACAATCTTACTGGCAAAAAATAAAAACCTGGTAACTTCACTTAAAGTGGACCACACAGGTTCTAACGTGTGTGAAGGTCAACAGGGTCCTGCAATTTATCCTACAAATCAGTTTGTAGTAGTGTGTTTTGGCTACCACCATAAATCTAACAATGCGAAATCAGCAGTGCAGATGCTGTAGCGTGAGTGAGAACCTGATCAATCAATTAAAAAAAAACATTCAAATTCTTTGTTAGGTTGATTGTTAACTACATCACTTTCAAAAGAAACTATTGTTCCGCTATGTTTATTATGGTGGTCTCATGTGCAGTTCATGCCTTAGTAATCCTGCCTTCCATGACAGTTAATTCTTACCGACCTCTGTTAGAGTACAAATTTTGAGGCAGCTAAACAAATTTAAATTATTCTGAAATGATAAATTTTGCTTCTGGCTAAACATGTGCCTACTAAGATTTAGCAGTTTCATTTTGCACCAATATTAGTAAACCTGATCTATTGTCCAGCATGGAAAAATTAATTACCTGATCATTTTCTTTCCTTTAGTCCCAAAGGATCAGTCCAGACAAATGGGTTGTGACCATCCGCCAGCAGGTGGAGATAGAGAACTCTAATGAGTTGTGCCTCATAAGCTCCTGCACTTAGCAACCAAGCCAGTATTTGATAACAAAGCAGTGAAAGAGTGACTTCCAGAGAAAAAATTCCAGCTAGATAGAAAAAGAACTACGAAATGAAGGGCAAAACTTGTGCCATTTAAATAACATAACTAGAACAATACAAACACCCGAAATTACATAGAACCTGGAATAAACAAAATGATCACAGAAGGGCAGGCTCTGGAGTGATCCTTTGGGACTAAAGGAAAGAAAATTATCAGGCAATTAACTAATATTTCCTTCCATTACATCCCAAGGATCAGTCCAGACAAATGGGATGTACAAAAGCAATCTTTAAGAGGGGAGAGACTGTGCTATCCCTGCAGTGAGAACCGTGGCCCCAAAGGAAGCATCTGCTCGAGCAGACACATCCAAACGGTAATGCTTAACATAGGAATGAGATGACCACATGAACTACTTCACACGCTAACTGAATATCATGAAATGAGGTCAAAAATTGATGGGTTATGGATTGGGCATACAGTAATTTAGAGTGTGTTGACACTGGTATAGATAGGCAGATGCAATTACTGGTATAGGAGTGGCCTAGTGGTTAGGGTGGTGGACTTTGTCCTGGGGAACTGAGGAGCTGAGTTTGATTCCCACTTCAGGCACAGGCAGCTCCTTGTGACTCTGGGCAAGTCACTTAACCCTCCATTGCCCCATGTAAGCCACATTGAGCCTGCCATGAGTGGGAAAGCGCGGGGTACAAATATAACAAAAAAAAAAATTACTAAATTCTCAATAAATAAAAGTGATTTCTGAGTGGTAATTGTATGGAAAAAAGCTGGGCATGCCCCAACCGTTACCACACAGGTTTGGCATTTAACATAATAATAGCCATACAGGGTCAAACCAATGGTTCATTTAGCTCAGTATCCTGCAAAACATTACCACGCTTTAGTAAAATAGCCTCTTAAATAATTCTATGCAAAGACAAAAATTCAGATATGGCTTCCAGGGTAATACTATGGCTAACATTTTGTCCTATCTTATCTTTCTTCAGAGTTACCATCATCTCTGTATGAGCTTCATCTCGATCACAACAAAATTACTGGTGTAGAGCTTGAGGATTTAATTCGCTACAAAGATCTTCAAAGGTAACATTGAATGGGTTGTGTAGGCATTGCTGCGCTGCTTTCTAAACGGGGAGGGGGAAGCATTTAAATAATGCCTATTTATGTGCATCAATCAGAGGCATCAAAGAATAACATTTTCAGGTGTGTCCAGGGTATAAGCAAAGCAGCATTAAATATTTACTTCAGTAGATGTACATGCAATATGAAACTATTTTCACAGGAATTTGTCCAGGCTGAAAACTGTCCTCTTTCAGTAGCTGAATATATGTGCAAGAAGTTTCATAGTACTTGAACTTGTAGGTGCAAGGATAAGGGATGGGGCACAGAGAGGCAAAGTATGTAGGAAGGTGTTTGATCAGATTCCTTCCTACTGTTGTGGCCACTTGGCTTTCTCTTCTTAGGTGTGTCTCTCAAGAAAGCAGTGATCAGGGTCAGTGTGCCATCACCAAGGCTCTAATAAGCAAAGAAGGGTTCAAAGTGTATGAGAATGAGATAGCCTTCAATTATGTGTGGCAGACTCCTCATGAATGAGATTTGGCATCTCTCTGGCTAACCCCCAATGGGTGAACAGACTTGCTTGATTTATAGTCCTAAATGGATGGCCAGAAAAAGTTGAAAGCAACTTTTCCGATTTATAGTTTTCTCTTGTGAATTTATGACTGGAATTATTTCCCTATATAACAATAAATCCACACAAACAGATAAAATTTTGAATCTCATTTACAGGCTGGGCCTAGGAAACAACAAGATCAAAGAAATTGAAAATGGAAGCTTTGCAAACATACCAACTGTAAGAGAAATACATTTGGAAAATAATAAACTCAGAAGGGTTCCTCCTGGATTGCCAGACTTGAAGTACCTACAGGTATGTTAATAGATACACACTATATTATATTATATATTGATTATTATTATTTTTAGTATTATAATTTATAGATATATTATTCAGAACAAATCTATTATTTTAATACCCTAATTTAGGTGGAAGCTTAACAGCACTATTGTCATCACCAACCTTGTATGGAAATTTAATTTAGCAGACAATAAAGAGTTACATTCATTTTTTTAAAGCTAGCATCATGTCGCCATATCTAGACAAACTGTTTCATGTGTACAAATTAGGGCCAATTGAGCACTACTAGGGAACAATCATTATGTTGCAATGCTAAAATAACTTTATCAACACAAGTTTAAGGTAACAATAGCAAATGGAGGATGTGGAATCCAGTGAAATATAATCTATCAGCCACACGGTGGCATCATCCTCTAAGCTAATAACACAAGAAAAGCCATGTGGATTCTGACCAAGATCCATGGAGCCCATCATCCTGTCTCTGAAAGTGGTCTGCTGGGGTCACAAGTATCCACCAGAGCCCACAAAGTAGATCTATTTCCCATAGTTCATTTCCACGTCTATCTGGTTAATAATGTTTTATGGACTTTTCATTCAGGAGCTTTTTCAATCCACTTTTAAATACAACTATGTTGGTCACCCTGACCACATCCTCCAACAACAGATTCCACAGCTTAACTATGCACCATATAACATAGTAACATCGTAAGTGACGGTAGATAAGACCTGTACGGTCCATCCAGTCTGCCCAACAAGATAAACTCATTTTACTTGATATGCGATACTTTATATATATATCAGAGTTTGATTTGTCCTTGCCATCCAAATAAATAAACTTTCTACAATTTACTTTCAATCTGCTGGTGATCAGTTTCATGGCATGTCCTTTGGTTTTTGTGTTATCCAACATGTTAAACAACAGTTCCCTTAACTATTCCACCCCTCTCATAATTTTATAAGCTTCTCTCATCAAACCTTCCTAGTTGTCTCTTCTTCAAGCTAAAAAACCCTAACCTGTTTAGGCTTTCTTCCTAAAGGAAGCGTTCCTTCTTTATTTTTGTCACTGAACCTTTTCTATTTGCACTATATCCTTTTTGAGATGGGAAGACCAGAAAATACTCAAGGTATAGACGCACCAGGAACCTTTACAGAGACATAATGATATTCTCAGTTTTGTTATCCATCCCTTTTCAAATAATCCCTAACCTTCAATTTGTCTTTGTTTAAGTTAGTTTAGTTTTGTAAGCAGACAACCAAACAGCAATCCAAGGAAAGGCAAACAGAGCAAGAGTTTATCCAAATGTCAACTTTAATTGAAACAGGACCCAACCTGGCCAAGTTTTGGAAAAACCTTTGTCAGGTGTCACATATGATTCCACAATGCATCCACAGATTCAAAGCATGTACTGAGCTTTTTGAATCTGGGCTGGAGACTTGGTGGTTACTGACTTCTGAAATTGGACCAGGGCTTTTTCTATGCAGATGCTGTTGGCTGCATTCTTTTACTTCTGATACTGGACCTCATTTTTCTTTTAAATGCAGGTATTGCAGTACATGCTTTAAATCTGTGAATTTATTGTGGAAACCTATGTGACCCTTGACAAAGGTGTTTCTGTAATGGAATAGGCTGACTTGGATTTAGTAGCAGTCATGGAGATAACAGGCATAATTTTATACCAGGCTATAATCTATTCAGAAAAGATAGGGTAGGAAAAAATGGCAGAAGAGTTTTATTATAGGTTAAAGATAATATTAAAGTGAGACTTAATGGGAAAGGAAGAGGCATTGTGGGTTAATATGCAAAGAGCAAAGCAAATGGACAATCCTCCCGATATTCAGTGTTATTTTACCAGTCAGGAACGGCTCATGGCTGGTTAAATAGCGCTTAACTGGCTACCTGCAAATAATCAGAGGGAGATAGCCAGTTTTCTCCCACTGAATATTTGCAGTCAGTGCTTAGGCTAACTAGTTATATCGTCTGATATAACTAGCTACCCACTAATATTCAGCACATCACTGGCTAAGTTTGGTGGCCAAATTGGGTCGCTGAAATAGCAGGCCTATCTTTGGCCACTATAAACTTAATCGGCCAGCACTGAATATTGGCTTGGCTGGTTAATTTAAATTGGCCAAAAATAAGCCAGATATTAACCGGAAACAGCCCGGAACTGAACAGCTGGTCACACTGCTGACCGCGGGAGTTAGCCAGGCTACCTCCCGTGGTCTGAATATCGGCCTCAAGGTATTTACATTGGTGTGATATTCAGGCTTTCCTCACAGTCAGAAGAAATGAACTGAGATTTAATTCCCCCAGAAATTAAACCCTGATGGTGTGGAAGCTTTTACAATGTTAGATCACATGGCAGTTTATTCAGGTTCCACTGATATATCAATCACGCACTTGAACAATTAAAGATTAGGCACAGGCACTATTTTAAAAGTAAAATGTTATTTGTTATAGTACACACATTTCAGGGCTGTGTTAAAAATATATTCTTTTCACAAACACATATCAAAGGTTTGCATTAAAAGAATTTTGATATACAAATTGGGTACATTATGAGGCTGTGTGCCTTAAAATTTTAGGAAAAGCACCAAGATCTTTCAATATACATCCTGTATGTGCTACTATCTTACAGATTGTCATAGGACCCAAAAATCTTGTATTTTTGTTTTAAAATTAATAAATGTCCACTTTCACCTGGAATTCTATTAGGTCTGATCTTTATTGCCCAGTAGTCCTTGTGTTCAAACCAGTGGCGTAGCTACATGGGGCCTGAGGGGGCCGGGGCCCCCGCAGATTCACCCCTGGACCCCCCTCCAGGCGAACCCGCCCCGCCCCCGCCTACCTTTACTTTTGCTGGCGGGGGATCCCACTCCCCGCCAGCCGACATCTTCTCAGTCCTTCCTGCTCTTCAATTTGTTTGCTGACGTCCTGCACGTTGTACATGCAGGATGTCAGCAAACAAATTGAAGAGCAGGAAGCGACTGAGAAGAAGACGTCGGCTGGCGGGGAGTGGGATCCCCCGCCAGCAAAATTAAAGGTAGGCTGCAGCGGTGGCGGGTTTGCGGCGGGAGGGGGGGCGGCAATGTCGGCAGGGGGGGCACCGGGGGGAGGGCTAAAATGTGCCCCCTCCCCCTGGGCTCTGGACCCCTCCCCCACGGAAGGCTGGCTACGCCCCTGGTTCAAACATAACAATTGAAATTATTCATAAAATTAACACACACAGTTTTGAGTGGGTGGGGAACTTCTGGCTCCTGGGCCACATTCAAACAGCAACTTAATCTCATCTAGCACAAGGCAGCCCCCTTCCAGTGTTCCCACTGATTTTTCTTCTACTTATCACAATGGGAGCTCCTGTTGTTAAATGATTACAACATACATTCAACTTTATTTTTTCACATTTTTTTCTCATTCTACTCAAGCATGATTTAATATTATATGGTTTGTGATGGTATAACTTAACATCTTACACACAATGCTGTCTGGCAAATAAGGTGACTTAATTTTTCTCTTATACTTAAATGCTTACATCCTTTTAAACACTGCATTATTCCATAATATTAGCTTATTAACACTATAATGTTCTCGAAGTTCCAAACCAAGAAATCAATATACTTATAAACTTAACACATGCTGTAAATATACACAAGTCACCCCTCCTCTAAAATTAAAAAAAACTTGTATATTCATTTCTCAACTGTTGTATCTTTGTCTGTCTACAGGTTATATTCCTTCATTCTAACCAGGTTTCAAAAGTAGGCGTGAATGACTTTTGTCCAACAGGAGGAAGGCAGAAGAAATCACTATACAGAGGGATCAGCTTATTTGGGAATCCTGTGAAATATTGGGAGGTCCAACCTGCTACATTTCGTTGTGCTCTTGGTATGGCAAGTGTGCATATTGGGAATTTTAAAAAGTAGTAATATCATACAACGCACATGACATGATATTTGAAGAAGCGTCATACAAACCAAAGAGGCTGTGCCAAAATTATTAGTAATAATAATGAAAAAGTAGTAAACAATGTTTACAAAAAATTAAAACAAAAACATGTTATGTTGCTGGTTATTATAATACTTGAAATTTGTTTGTATAATACCACACCGTTTGTCATACGTTATCTGAGGTTATGAATTAAATACATTAACTATACCAGTCTTGTCTCATCTGAAAACTAAGCCTTACATTTCCTTATTTACCTAAAGTACATATCATTTCCTCCTATTCTTAATACATGGAAAAACATTTTATCAAATTAAGTTATAAATCTGGATAGCTCTCAAATCAGTCCTCAAATACACCAGCCAATCAGGTAATCATGGTATCCATAATGAATATACAAGGGTTATATTTGAATATACTTACATTTAGATACTTCTCATGCATATTACAGATAATTTGGATATCCTGAACACCAAACCGGCTTGGGGTGCCTGAGAGCAGTTTTGAAAATCATTGGTTCTTATAAAATAATTAGCATCTTTTTCTTCAACTACAGTACAAATGTGTATACTTTTTGTACAGCAGAGAACAAGTGCCTATAGTAACATATTTAAAAAACTGGAAATATATTATTATACATGAAATGTAAATGTTGTATGTCAATCTGATGGCAAAGAAATTGATAGACTGGTTGTAGAAGAAACGAAAACGTGTACTGAATTTGTCACATAGTTGTTTATACATTACACTTGGAACGTCTGACCTCAGCATCTCAGATTCTATTTACAAGCTTTTTGTGAAGCAAAATGGGGTTTGACACTCCAAAATGCAAAACCAAAATAAATCATAGTTATTTAATGTGCAAATCCTTGCTTTAGCAATGTCATATAGTGGTAACTTCTTATCAAGCCTCTTACATCATATCATTATAAACCTGTACTAGCTTGGTTTATTATATACTTTAAGCTTAGTAGACACATGTATAAGATCATCTGTAGTAACACATATAGTAATAAAAGTTGAATTCCTCTATCAAAATCTTATGTTCTTCCTTTAGTCGAAATGTGGAGGGGCATAATCGAACGGGGCGCCCAAGTTTTCCTGAGGACGTCCTCGCAGGACTTCCCCGCGAAGGGGCGGGGAAACCTGTATTATCGAAACAAGATGGGCGGCCATCTTTCGTTTCGATAATACGGTCGGGGACGCCCAAATCTCAACATTTAGGTCGACCTCAGAGATGGTCGTCCCCGATTTTCGGTGATAATGGAAACCGAGGACGCCCATCTCAGAAACGACCAAATTCAAGCCATTTGGTCGTGGGAGGAGCCAGCATTTATAGTGCACTCATTCCCCTCACATGCCAGGACACCAACTGGGCACCCTAGGGGGCACTGCAGTGGACTTCAGAAAAAGCTCCCAGGTGCATAGTTCCCTTACCTTGTGTGCTGAGCCCCCCAAACTCACTCCCCACAACTATACACCACTACCAAAGCCCTTAGGGATGAAGGGGGGCACCTACATGTGGGTACAGTGGGTTTGTGGTGGGCTCACATTTACCATCACAACTGTAACAGGTAGGGGGGGATGGGCCTGGAAAAAATATTTAAAACATGTTATTTTTAGGGTGGGAGGGGGTTAGTGACCACTGGAGGGGTAAGGGGAAGTCATCCCCGATTCCCTCCGGTGGTCATCTGGTCATTTAGGGCACATTTCTGTGGCTTGGTCGTAAAAAAAAAAAGGACCAAGTAAAGTTGCCCAAGTGTTCGTCAGGGATGCCCTTCTTCTTTCCATTATCGGCCGAGGACGCCCATGTGTTAAGCACGCCCTAGTCCTGCCTTCACTATGCTTCCAACACGCCCCCGGGAACTTTGGTCGTCCCCGCGACGGAAAGCAGTTGAGGCTGCCCAAAATCGGCTTTTGATTATGCCGATTTGGGCGACCCTGTGAGAAGGACGCCTATCTTCCGATTTCTCTCGAAAGATGGGTGCCCTTCTCTTCCGAAAATAAGCCTGTTAATCATTTATCTTCATTTGACAAACTAAACTGGTAATTAAGGAGTTTCTTTTACAAAGCCGCATTAGCGTTTTTAGCTTGTGGTAAAAATCATCTGGTGGTAAACTGAGATGCCCATTATATTCCATTGGGCAACTCAGCTTTTACCACCAGCTGATTTTTACTGCAAGCTAAAAATGCTAACATGGCGTTGTAAAAGGCCCCCCCCCCAAGTCAAAATTGCTTCAAATAGGTAACCTACAATATTCCTCCCAAAAAATGAATAGAGTTTATAGTAACAGACGTGTATATTGCTATAGCTGCAAATGTATATGTCAACTGGTTAAAATGTTTATATTGTCTGTACTGTAAAAATGGATAATTTCTGTATTTACATAATGTATATTTGTTAATTGTATTCACTATAAATTAATTGACTTCAAAAAACATATCCTGGATTGTATGTCTAATAAAAATGTTGGATTTTATCCATGTTTGCTGTTGTATATTTAAGTGATAAAAATACTGCGTGCTGGAACCTAATTTATTACAATAAATCACCAGATACAATTATTTCTTCCTTTTCACATTGAGGGGCATAATCAAACGGGGCGCCCACGTTTTGCTGAGGACGTCCTCGCAGGACGTCCCGGCAAAGGGGCGGGGAAATTTATCAAAACAAGATGGGCGTCCTTAGAGATGGCCATCCCTGGTTTTCGGCGATAATGGAAACCGAGGATGCACATCTCAGAAAGGACCAAATCCAAGTCAGCATTCGTAGTGCACTGGTCCCCATCACATGCCAGGACACCAACCGGGCACCCTAGGAGGCACTGCAGTGGACTTCACAAATTGCTCCCAGGTGCATAGCTCCCTTACCTTGAGTGCTGAGCCACCCAACCCCCCCCCCCCCCCAAAACCCACTCCTCACAACTGTACACCACTACCATAGCCCTAAGGGGTGAAGGGGGGCACCTACATGTGGGTACAGTGGGTTTCGGGTGGGCTTTGGAGGGCTCACATTTACCACCACAAGTGTAACAGGTAGGGGGGGATGGGCCTGGGTCCACCTGCCTGAAGTGCACTGCAGTACCCACTAAAACTGTTCCAGGGACCTGCATACTGCTGACATGGAGCTGGGTATGACATTTGAGGCTGGCAAAAAATATTTTTAAAGTTTTTTTTAGGGTGGGAGGGGGTTAGTGACCTCTGGGGGAGTAAGGGGAGGTCATCCCTGATTCCCTCCGGTGGTCATCTGGTCAGTTCGGGCACCTTTTTGAGGCTTGGTCACAAGAAAAAATGGACCAAGTAAAGTCGTCCAAATGTTCGTCAGAGGCGTCCTTCTTTTTTCCATTATCGGTCGAGGACGCCCATGTGTTAAGCATGCCCCAGTCCTGCCTTCGCTATGCTTCCAACACGCCCCCGGGAACTTTGGTCGTCCCCGCGACGGAAAGCAGTTGAGAGCACCCAAAATCAGCTTTCAATTATGCCGATTTGGGCGACCTTGGGAGAAGGACACCCATCTCCCGAATTGTGTCGAAAGATGGGCAACCATCTCTTTCAAAAATAAGCCTGATTATCACCTATATTAATCATATCAGATTCTTTAAATACCTGACTTCAAAATACCTTTTGGGAAGTATGAACTCCCCTCTAAAATCACAGGTCAGGAATCTTGGGATACTGCTAGATTCACTCACTCTGATCCCAGAAATTCAAAACAACCTTTAAAAATTGTCTCATCACCTGTGGCAGCTACGAAATCTCTCTCCAAAACTCATGTGCACCTTTCTTTAAATTAGTCACCTTATTTTCTAACTCTTCTTACCTACCTAAATTTTCATCTTTGCTTATAACCTATATTGTCAATTAAAATGTTCTATTATGTATTGTGTTGACATTGTAAGTAGTATACTATGCCATACTTTATATTGTTATTTGAATATTTTTACTGCTATAATTGTCTATTGCTCATGCTTGATTATTACTGTACAACGCCTTGAGTGAATTCCTTCAAAAAGGCCTAAGCACCATATATAAGGAAAGAACTCCTTATATGGTGCTTAGGCCCTTCTCTGTGCATTCCAGGATGCACCGTGCAGGGGCTGGGTGCTGCCATTTTCAAGTAGGCAGGCCCAGAGGCAGAAGGGAGAGAGCAGTCCTCCTGCCTCCAACGTCAAAGGTATTGTAGGGGTCTGAGTGGGGCGTGGATGGGATCCCACTACAACACCAGGACTTTGTGGAGACTAGGGGGGTCCAGCCCTACAACCATGAAGATTTCTTTTTGTGGGGGTCGGAGGGTCCACCAGACATATCGTTAGGTGTGTTTGTGTGGGGGGGGGGGGGGGGTCAGGAAGGAGTTCACTGGACCACTAGGATTTTTGGGGATTGTGGGGATCAAGAGGGGTCTGAGCAATCCTGGCTTACTCACAGCTCTTATGGGTATGCACCAGAAATGCTCAGACCCCTTTATCAACCGATGCACAACACTAACAGTGTGCATATAATTTGCATGCTGTTATTGCTGTGCATCAGTCGGTAATTCTGACTCATTAATCAGCTGGTGTTTTTCCAGCACTGTCCCTTATAGCACCGGAGTTCTGTGCATCAGGACCTGACTTCCAAAAATGGTTTAGACTTGGTGAATAAGGAAACCGTCCATGAAATATGATTTGTCTCAGTTGGCAGAGGAAGGTCATTTAGCTCACTTTAAAAATCAGATGAATAGTGTATTGTCAGTGCAAATGCAGCTGGTAATATTGGTTAAAATCTGCCTCTTTAATATAAGGCAGCTGAAAGTTACTTAATTAGGCAAGTTTTGAAATAATTATTCATTTATAAGCAATTTCAAGACTGGACTGATGTATTCTGCTTTTTAAGTCATCAGAATCCTCTTTGATGCTAAGAACTACTACTACTACTATTTAGCATTTCTATAGCGCTACAAGGCGTGCGCAGCGCTGCACAAACATAGAAGAAAGACAGTCCCTGCTCAAAGAGCTTACAATCTAAGATGGTAAATAGTTCAAAACAGGGCACCTTTGATAATAATTGGATGAGGTTTTAGGGAACATATTTCTCCTGTTTTGAAAGATCTACATTAGTTGATGGTGGAAGAAAAAGAATTAAGTTTAAAGACCTTAAGAAGAATGCAATGAACTACTACAGGTGTTATATTCTCAGAATGTGATAATGTTAGAATCACCTGAGGCAGAGATAAGGAGAAAAATGTGAGGTGATAAATAGATGTTCTTCATTGATTATGTCAGCTACCTGGAATTCAGCTCTAAGCCATATTCAGAAGCTTGAAGATTTGATTGGGGGGGAGGGGAGGGGTTATATGCCTGACAAGGACATGGCTGTTTTACCCAATGGATAAAGTGATACTTATTCAGTTTTTGCATGTATTATGAAAAGTGGTTTAAATATTCAAGTGTGGGAGAGTATTTTAGGGTTTTAAGGAGGGCTTTGGGGGTTGGGGTAGGGTGGATAGGGAGTTTTAGGGTGTTTTTAAATAGGTATTCGATTTGTGATTGTTTGCATATTAATATTTTAATATTTAATGTTTTAATATTAGAAGCAACTTTGATACTTACATGAAAAGTCGCATATAAATGTAAATGAAATAAATAAAAATGAATCTCAGTCAGTACGAACTGATCTAAATAATGTTATTCCAGAAACTGGAGATATTACAGCTATTTTGGAGACATCCATTTCAGGTTCTATTACTCCGGTTACTTTATTAATAACCTTTGCTTTGGCTGCAGATCAAGAATTGCTATTGAGACTATTTTCACAATCAACAAAACTTGTTTTAAAATTTAAAAATGTGAGCATTTCCTAATGTTTCAAAAGAAATTCAAAGATGGCGGAGGCAATTTCTGTTGATTCAACCTGGACTATTACAATTAGGAGTACTGTTTGTTCTAAAATTTCTCTGTAAGTATGTAAATACATATTTTTGGGAATGATACTTATTTCTTTTACATCTTCTCAACTATCAGCTTCTTTTGTCAACTAGAAGAATTTCTTAGATATTTTGGCTAGGCCCTATGATAATGTCCCATAAGTCTCCATTCTATTGGTTGTCTGTGTCTTCATTTCAGTTACGCAGGAATCCTTGTGTCACTTGTTTTTATTAATATTTCTTTTTGTTTCTGTTTATTTTATTTTTGTTACATTTGTACCCCGCGCTTTCCCACTCATGGCAGGCTCAATGCGGCTTACATGGGGCAATGGAGGGTTAAGTGACTTGCCCAGAGTCACAAGAAGCTGCCTGTGCCTGAAGTGGGAATCGAACTCAGTTCCTCAGTTCCCTAGGACCAAAGTCCACCACCCTAACCACTAGGCCACTCCTCCACTGCTTGGCACTTCTTGGCACTTCCTGTACAACTGTATTTACTTCGTTATTTATAAAAAAAACAAAAAGCATAAATAAATTTTTTAAAGAAAAAGTATGCCCCTATTCCATATATGTTGTATCTAAGAACTCTCCTAGAGTACTTCATCTGCATCTGGAGGCCATACCTCTGAAATGATACAGACAGAAAAGCAGCAGTCCAAGAAAGGGCTGCCAAAATGATGCAGGTCCTGCACTAAAAACCTGTTCAGAAGAGAGATATACAGACCTAAATTTATATCCTAGAAGAGAGAAGAAAGAACAGGAACATGAAATAGAGACATTCAAGCATCTAAACAACCCTTTTCAGTAGAAATGAAATTCTAGACCAAGAGGTCATGACATGGGGTAGAGTCACGGTTTCTTAGTGAAGACAGGTAAATAGTGGAGTGCCCTAAGTACAAGGACCAGCAATTTTAAATATATTTATAAATAATAAGTAAAATGAAAAAAACAAGTGAGGTGATCAAATTTACAGACAACACAAAACCCTAAACAGAGGCATAGAGGGGCGGAACCTGCATAAAGCAGGTAGTACAACTAGAGCCAACTTACTGGACAAATTAGATAGACCATATTGGTCATTATCAGTCATCATTTACTAAGGGACCCTTTTACTGAAGCTTAGCATGTGGATAATTGCAAAATCATGAACATTAGAAAAAATAATTCAAACGATAGTCAACGTCAGGAAATGGATCTAAGACTTGTTGTAGACAATATATTGAAATCACTGGGACTGTTAGGAATTATTAGGAAAGGAGTGGAGAATAAAATAGAATACCACCTCTGGACTGCTCCATTTTGCCACCAGAACTAGAGTATAATGTGGACTTCTACTTACCATATCTCTAAAAAGATATAGAGAAACTAGAAAGGATACAAAAAAGGGCCAACAAAATGTTAAAAGGGATGGAACATCACCCTATGAGAAAAGTATAAAGGGGTTGGGATTCTTCTGCTTGAAAAAAGTGAAAGGGTAAAGGGATCTGAGCTTAGCTCACACCTTTCTTACCAGTTTTAAGGCATGTTATGTTCACGTATGGCCAAGGAGAGATAGAAGGTCTCTAAAGTCACAAGTGGACCAGACCAGGTAATTGCAAATTAGTTGATTACTCTTTCAAAAAGTACAAAAACTAGGGGACACTCCATGCAGTTAGTGAGTCAAAAAAAATGGAGAACATTTTTTCAGTTTATCAGTTAAGCCAGAGTATGTTGATAAAAGCAGTTAGTATAGCTGGGTTCAAAAAAGGTGTGGACAAATTCTACGAGGAAAAGTCCATAATCCATTATTAACTGGGCAGACTTCAGGAAAAGCCACTGCTTATTTCTGGGTGTGAACAATATGAATCTATAGGGTAAAAGGTCATGGATTTAATATGCGGCCTTTCTGTGGTACAACCAAAGCAGTTTACACATGTTATATGCAAGTAGTTTATCTCCCCCCGATATTCAGCCAGCGGAGGTCAGCATTTTTTTTAAAACACTGATCGTCACCAGCTAAATTATCCCCTGATATTCAGTGCCGGGCCACGTCTGGGCACTGGCACTGAATGTCAGGGGATAATTTAGGGCAGGCTGGGTGCCAGAACTTATGCAGGCCCCGACTCAATAATCAGGCTGCGACCTGCATAATTTTTTTTAAGTTCCCCAGAGCAGTTCCCCCCCCCCCCCACACACACACACACCAACAATGCTCCCTCCTTCCCTCCTCGCTGCCACCAGCTCTCACCAATAAGAACCCCCAACTGTCCAGGTAGGCCCCCAAGCGGCCTGCCTGTATCTTTGGTGATCTAGGGGTGGTCACTATGAGCAGGAGCGCTGCCCCCTTGCTCCTGCCCTTTGCAGCACCAATCCAAAATGGTTGTCATCATCTCTTGCAGCAGCAGCGCGCGGTACTGGACGTTTGGGTGGGAGGGGACAGGGAAGGAGGGGTATTGTCGGTGGGGGGGGCTCTGTTTTTTTTTAAGCTATGCTGATGCCAGCAATATTCAGTGCCAGCACCTGCATAGCTACACAGCCTTACTTACGACAGCTTTGCTGCTGCGGCAAAAGGGGACGGCAAACCCACAAACCAGTGCCAATATAGGGGTCCTTTTACTGCAGCTCGGTAAAAGGACCCCTTTGTACTTGGGGCAATAGAGGATTAAGTGACTTGTCCAAGGTCACAAGGAGCTGCAGTGGGAATCAAATCCAGTTTCCCAGGTTCTCAACCCACTAAACTAACCATTACACTACTCCTCCACTACTACTCTACTGTTGGGATCCTCCCAGGTAATTGTTACCTGGAATGGCCATGGTTTTAATAATGATACTAGGCTTGATGGACTTGTGTTCTTTGGAGTAAGATATGATATGATATATACTACTTGTATTTTGCCAACTCCCTAAAATAGGTCAAAGTGGATTACAAAATTTAAAAAATGTAGAAACAGTGAATTACAATAAGGAATTTTTTTGAACAGATGAGTTTTCAAGCTTTTCCTAAACACGTAATAGGATTGTATAGACGTTAGTTCCATTGGTGTCGACTGCCATGTTTGTACAGCTCTGTAAGAAAAGGCACCCTCTAGTATTTTCTTATAGCAAATTCCGAAAAAAGAGGAGAAATGAAGTAGCCTATTTTTTCTTAAAGATCAATTATTTAGAGGACATAACAAAAGACCCAGTAATGGCTCAAGGTCTATACCAAAGACTTTAAAAACTCGAGAAACTGGAGAGTAGCCAGTGTAATTTTACTAGAGATGGAGTACAGTGATCAAATTTTGATTGTTGAAAAATCAATTTGGCAGTCGTATTTTGAAGAGTCTTCAGTCTAGAGGAAAATTTACTAGAAAGAGAACAGTATAAACTATTATAATAATCCAGTTAGGCCAAAACAAGTGCCCCAATTAACGTTTTAAAATGATCCTCAGGAAACAGAGGCTAGATTCTTCTCAACTGATGAAGCTAAAAAAAAAACAGATTGAATAAACGGATTGACTTCAATGTCGAAAGACAGAGTGGTGTCAAAATGAAATCCTAAGATTTTAGAAGATTTATCAAACAAGACTAAACCGTCCGGTAGAGTATGATGCTCTGGTAAAATTGTGTTGGAAGTCAAAGAACCTTGGTTTTATCCTTGTTTAACTTATGTATGGTGCTATACTGACTCATAAAATTGATACTGAAACCTCAGCCTTTATCTACTAAAACCAAGAAAAACATATTGTTGTATGAGTAGAATTTAGCCTCTAAAATAGAAAATGTAGCTGCAAATTAAGATATGTATACATTAAAAAGAATGGGAGAAAACAGAGAACCCTGAGGAACTCCACAGAATGAAATCCAAGGTTTAGATAGAATGATGTTCATCATGGAAAGGAGGATGGATGCACAGAACATGCTCAAATGGAAGTGGTAGTGACAAAAAC
The DNA here is from genome assembly GCF_901765095.1 of Microcaecilia unicolor. NCBI lineage: Eukaryota > Metazoa > Chordata > Amphibia > Gymnophiona > Siphonopidae > Microcaecilia > Microcaecilia unicolor. The sequence continues at coordinate 172,678,832 of NC_044036.1, read as the reverse complement.
TATAATAAATTGCAAGTAGACACGGGATAAGTACAGAAGATCTTTAATAAAGCATAAAGGGGGAAACTGGGGCCTACAGATGCAACATAAATTAAACCAGTTAGACTAGATGAAACTAATCTGCCCTTACATTATGTTTATTAAAACAATATTCTATGTTTCTATAAAGCAATCATTTGCACATACTTTCTAAAGAATTTTTTATATGTTAAAATACTAAACAAATGAGCTTACCAATAATTTATGCCTATATCTGTACTAATTTTAATCCATTAATGTTTTGTTTCCATTTCTATTTCATAATCTCAATTAGTACAACTCTGTCGTGAATATATGGCATTAACAAATATATATATATATATATTTTTTTTTTTTTTTTACTTATGTTAAGCACATCTATTAAGGAGAAAAACAATAGCACCTTACTCAACATCTGAAATTCTGATCTGGTCATTATTTTTTCTTACATCAAAACACTCACCAGAGGATGGCAGCCTAACCCTAACAGCATGGCCACAACAGTCTCAGTGCCTAAAAATATCTTTTTAAAAATCATAAAACACAAAAATAGTCAATTGCCATTGTACATTTCAGCCTATAAGGTTTGCATCTTCTATTAAGGGATACTAGAGTTTAGAAGCTGGTATGAATGGGCAGACTGGCTAGGCCATATGTTCTTTATCTGCTGTTATTTTCTCTGTTTAGATTATTAACTCTAGAATCTGCTAAACAATCTTGCTCACGGATTTCTCATATATGTCAGGGAATGTGCAGTACATAGAAATATCATTAATATCGCAATGTAAGACAATACTATTCGAAAAAGCATTCTGATCTGTAAATTAACAATCATACAAATGGATAAACATTAACATATTACTTTTACCAAACTACAGTACAGTCTTGAATTATCTGACGAAAATGGGGTCGGGCCGTTGTCAGATAAGTGAAAAGTCGGATAATATAGAAAACAATGGTAATCCCTCAAACAATGCATGGAAAACACACTTTATGCATGAAGAACAATATTGTTTAACACTAATCAGCAACAAAAAAAATTGTACAGCAGACAATGTGAACAGAAATACTGTACAGGTACAGAACCAAGCAAGGGAAGCCAAATTTATCAACTGCATATAGAGAAATACACAACCAAGCAGAATCTAATTTCTCCAGATCATTGCATGTTCAGCCTCACTCGAGTTGTCTTCTCCAGTCAATATCAGTACAGTATGAAGTAGAAATCAAGAGAGCAGATCCAAGCAGTGCCTCATGTCTCAAGATAGCAGAACTGCAACTGGAAACCCTCCGAGTAACAATAAAAAAAAGTGCTGTAAATGAACAAACAGGAATAGAGTAGGCGTACATACAGTACTGCACAAAACTCATTGTGCACAAGAATCTTACCATGGTTCCATTTCTGCAATGCACAGCCTCAGATCAAAAATGGATCCCTGGCAGGAAAAGCAGACTCTCAGATCACATAGTACAAGTCCAAACATTTCTGCAAAAGCACGGTCTCAGATCAAAAATGGCTCTCTGGCAGGCAAGCAAGTTCTCAGCTCAAAACATCTTTAATGTTCACTTTCTTTAGCATTTCTTTTCTGCAAAAGTTTCTGTTCTGTAACTTTTTTCCTCTTTCAACTGGCCAAAAATTGTTGCCATGCTGTCAAAAGCAAGGTCTCAGCTCAAATCTTTTTTTCAATGGCACCCTCACTGCACAAGTGGGGTCCAAGATCCAAAAATTACTGCCATGCTGTAATATTAAAAAATCAAGGTCTCAGCTTAAAACTTTTTCAATGGTTCCCTCACTGCACAAGCGGGGAGTCCCAGATCCAAAAATTATGGCTCCCCTGCATAGAACCATGGTTTCAACAACAACAACAACAACAACAAAATTACCGTAATGCATGAAAGTATGGCCTAAATTTTTTTTAAAGGTTCCCCCTTGCTGCAAAAGTGGGATCCAAAATCCAAAATTATGGTTCTCTTGCATAGAGTTGAGGTCTCAAAAAAATTACTGTAATGTATAAATTCACGCATAGAAGCATGGTCTATTTGGACTCCTAGTAAAATGTACATGACAGGCTTACTGTTGACACCACAATGCTGGCATTGTGGGTGAGCTGTTGGCACATTGGTGCATTTTATATTCAAATGTCCTCCTATCTATTCTTATTGGTCATCTATCTGAAAAATGATTGATGATACCTCCCTGTACCCTCTCAATACCTACAGCTGTCAACATTTCAAGGATGTTTATTGGATATTTTGATTCCACTTGCTTTGCAATAGCTCCTTTGTAAATGAAAAAGTCACAGCGATAATAATGTTATATTTTGGTGGACTACCATATTGCTATGTTACCAATATAAGCTTTCTGTTGCAGGGAAGTTGACCCGAGTTCAAAAAACAAAATCTGGAAACCATTTGAGCTGAAACTGGAACATTGTTAATGTTGTCTTTGAACTGTTCTGTATATTTATTGCTCATCTTCTCTGCCTGGAATTTGCCACCCTCATCTGGTAGGGTTGAATGGATCCATTAGAGTTGCTGATGTTTGCCAGTGTTGCTCTTGTTGTTGCTGTACAGATTGTTTCTTTTTGCAAATCCTCTTTTTGTTTTTAATGGGTAGTTATGGTTCTTCAGATTTTTTTTTGTTTAGTATTTTTTTTTTTTGGGGGGGGGGAGGGGGTATTATTGTATTTTTTGAAATTCTTGATACAGAGATTAAACTTAAAGAGAATAAAATAGTCCCTGCAAAGTTTCTACAAGAATGCTATGCAATGATCAAAGGAAATTCCAGAAGAGATGAGAAAAAAAGTTCTTGGAATATATCTTGGAAAGCTCTAGGACTCCACTGAACCACAGTCGAGAAGGGATCTGCTGGACCAAAAGAGAGCAAAAGAGAGAGAAATGAGTGGAAAGGAAGAATGTGAGATAGTGTTCAGAAGTTGACACAAAGCCTGGCTTTAAGAAAACCCCACATTTATCCATGGGGGAAATCTCAAACAATGATTGGAGCACCTCAAATGAAAAAAAAAAAAAAAGACTATCCCTTGCCCATCTAACAAATCTTCCAACCATCTCAGCCCCTTGATCCCCCACCTTTTAAAGGCTACATTTTCAATCCCTGATTAAAATTCTAAATGTCCCACAAAGGATATGCGAGGAGTTACCAGTGAATTACAACACAAACTATGACAGAGTCTCTTCCAGCTCCCCCTCATATAGTCCCAAATCACATGCCTAGGAAAGAACTCTCCAAGGAAAATTGATCTGGCACGTAAAACATATACTCCTGACAAAGGAATAAAATAGTCAGTCCACCAAAGCCAACCATTGCACAGACTAGGTTATAAAGTTTTGAGATCCAGCAACCCCCAACCTTCCTTATCTCTGCGCAACATTAAAGATATAAACTGTTTTATGGCCAGAGGAATCAAAACTGGAATTCTTTGGACAGCATAGGTCACACTATGTCTGGCATAAAGCAAATACTACTACTACTATTTAGCATTTCTATAGCGCTACAAGGCATACGCAGCGCTGCACAAACATAGAAGAAAGACAGTCCCTGCTCAAAGAGCTTACAGTCTAATAGACAAAAAATAAATAAAGTAAGCAAATCAAATCAATTAATGTGAACGGGAAGGAAGAGAGGAGGGTAGGTGGAGGCGAGTGGTTACAAGTACATCATTCCATAAATGAACATCAATACCAACAGTCAAATATGGTGGTGGTAATGTGATGGTGTGGGATGCTTTGCTACCTCAGGACCTGGAAAACTTGCCATTATTGAAGGAACACTGAATTTTGCACTATACTACAAAATTCTTAAGGAGAATGTCCCAGTTGTCTGTCCTTGAGCTGGAACTGAAGCATAATCAGTTTATGAAGCGAAGCAATGATCCAAAACACAAATCAATCTACAACTGAATGATTGATGAGGAACAAAATAAAAAGTTTTGGTTTGGCCTAGTCAAAAGTCCCGATGTGAACTGAACAGAGATGCTGTTGCAGAACCAGAACCTGAAACGAGCAGATCATGCACAAAAATCTTACAAATGTGTCTGAATTAAAGCAGTTCAGCAAAGAAGACTGGGCTAAGATTCCTCAACAGCGATGTGAAAGACTAATATCAAAATTATTGGAAGGTTTTTTGCCATTATTGCTGCAAAAGGCTGTGCAACCACTTTATCACACAGGTGTTGGATAACTTTGTTCCTTAAATAAATTAAATAATACTTTTAAAACTGTTTTATGTGTTTACTCAGATTCCTGTTGTCTAATACAGCATTCCATTTTCTTTAAAGATCAGAAACTATTCAGTGTTATATGTAAACAAAATTCACATCACTGTACTTGACCTAGAGAAGTCATAATTGGAAGGAAGAAAGAAAAGCCAGAGCAGCATCACCCCAAAGAATTAAGGGACATTCAAGCCATAGCAGCAATGTCCCTAATAGCCATTAGGAGTACAAGAGCAACCAGAACTAAAAGAGGAGGAGATTAGGCCAATATGAAGGGGAATTGGGACTTGATATACTGCCATTCTGTGGTTTTTTTTGCAACTACATTCAAAGCGGTTTACATATTCAGGTACTTATTTTTGTACCAGGGGCAAAGGAGGGTTAAGTGACTTGCTCAGAGTCACAAGGAGCTGCAGTGGGAATCGAACTCAGTTCCCCAGGATTCAAAGTCCACTGCACTAACCACTAGGCTACTCCTCCACTGATCATAGGATGAATGGGAAGTCAGAACCGAGCAGTAAGGGTCAAATATGGAATCAGACTTGAACATTGGCAGTAACTGCAGGTTTTGAAGCAAACATGCTCCCAAGCATCAGTGACAGATGGCAGTTTCCACGACTCAGCAGTAAAGCAAACATCTACATAAGTTTGCATAAATGGAAAACAGTGACAAACTAGACCTCTACACACAAAAACCTATTTCCTAAATAAACATCAGTATCAAGTAATATATTAATACACCCAAGTACTGTAATTAATGTTCATATATTGATGGAACAGTTATTGATATATATATATGTTGTCTTATTTAAAATGTCACATTTAATGGCTAAGTTATATAATCTTGAATAATCAATAAAAATTGTTGAACCTTAAACTGTCAACATTATGCCAGTCCCCAGCAATGCTACTGCACATGCAAATAAGACCAAAGGAGACAATTGTAAGTTTATTTTATTTTATTTTTTGTTACATTTGTACCCCACGCTTTCCCACTCATGGCAGCCTCAATGCGGCTTACATGGGGCAATGGAGGGTTAAGTGACTTGCCCAGAGTCACAAGGAGCTGCCTGTGCCTGAAGTGGGAATCAAACTCAGTTCCTCACTTCCCCAGGACCAAAGTCCACCACCCTAACCACTAGGCCACTCCTCCACTTGTTTCCCTTTGAAAATTCACTAAAAGGTACCCGTGCACTTTACATGTTATTTCTGCACATCTTTTTAGTATAATATAGAATTTTGAAAATTTTTGGAAAGTGGAATATTAATAGATAATTTACTCCTCTCACCTCAGTCTCATTGTAATCAAGCTAAATGATCGCAGATGTTGCTCTGGAGAGGTACAATTTTTACCCAAAGTATCTGGTTGGATAATTCCTTAACTGACTAGCTAGATCCCTCTGAAAACTGTCTTTGATAATAAAATCTACTATTATGCTTCTAGATATTGATGGTGGATGGAATATTCTCTGTTAACAAGAGAAAGAGAAGAACCAAAAGTTCTGCAGAAAGCAGTGAAAGCAAAAAGCGGAGACAGCCAAGGAGATAAAGATGCCATTGCAGCCGTATTCCCATCCCCTTTATCATTTTCGTCAACCTTCTCTGTATCTTTTCTAATTCCACTATATCTTTTTTAAGATGCGGCAACCAGAATTGAACACAATATTCGAGGTGCGGTCGCACCATGGAGCGATACAAAGGCATTATAACATCTTCATTTTTGTTTTCCATTCCTTTCCTAATAATACCTAACATTCTATTTGCTTTCTTAGCCGCAGCAGCACACTGAACAGAAGGTTTCAAAGTATCATCAACGACGACACCTAGATCCCTTTCTTGGTCCGTGACTCCTAACGTGGAACCTTGCATGATGTAGCTTAAATTTGGGTTCCTCTTTCCCACATGCATTACTGTGCCCTTGCTCCCATTAAACGTCATCTGCCATTTAGACGCTGTCTCCCAGTCTCGTAAGGTCCTCTTGTAATTTTTCACAATCCTCCTGCGATTTAACAACTTTGAATAACTTTGTGTCATCAGCTAATTTAATTACCTCACTAGTTACTCTCATCTCTAGGTCATTTATAAATATGTTAAAAAGCAGCAGTCCAGCACACACCCCTGGGGAACCCCACTAACTACCCTTCTCCATTGAGAATACTGACCATTTAACCCTACTCTCTGTTTTCTATCTTTTAACCAGTTTTAAATCCACAATAGAACATTACCTCCTATCCCATGACTCTTCAATTTCCTCTGGAGTCTTTCATGAGGTACTTTGTCCAACGCCTTCTGAAAATCCAGATACACAATATCAACCAGCTCACCTTTATCCACATGTTTGCTCATCCCTTCAAAGAAATGTAGTAGATTGGTGAGGCAAGATTTCCCTTCACTAAATCCATGTTGACTTTGTCTCATTAATCCATGCTTTTGAATATGCTCTGTAATTTTGTTCTTAATAATAGTCTCTACCATTTTGCCCAGCACCGACATCAAACTCACGGGTCTATAATATCCCGGATCTCCTCTGGAGCCTTTTTTAAAAATTGGCGTAGCATTAGCCACCCTCCAATCTTCCGGTACCATGCTCGATTTTAAGGATAAATTACATATTTCTAACAATAGCTCTGCAAGTTCATTTTTCAGTTCTACCAGTAATTGTGAAGCGCTGCATACGACTGGTAGCGCTATAGTTGTAGTAGTACTCTGGGATGAAAGGGGAAATGGGACTTGATATACCGCCTTTCTGAAGTTTTTGCAACTACATTCAAAGCGGTTTACATATATCCGGTCCAGGAGATTTGCTACTCTTCAGTTTGTAGAACTGCCCCATTACATCCTCCAGGTTTACAGAGAATTCATTAAGTTTCTCCGACTTGTCAGCTTCGAATACCATTTCCGGCACTGGTATCCCACCCAAATCTTCCTTGGTGAAGACCGAAGCAAAGAATTCATTTAATTTCTCCGCTACGGCTTTGTCTTCCCTGATCGCCCCTTTTACTCTTCGGTCATTTAGCAGTCTAACCGAATCTTTTGCCGGCTTCCTGCTTTGCCTCCAATGTAATCTTTTTTTCAAAGTCCCTCTTAGCCTTCCTTATCAGCGCTTTCTATTTGACTTGACATTCCTTATGCTGTTTCTTATTATTTTCAGTCGGTTCCTTCTTCCATTTTCTGAAGGATTTTCTTTTAGCTCCAATAGCTTCCTTCACTTCACTTTTTAACCATGCCGGCTGTCGTTTGGTCTTCCGTCCTCCTTTTTTAATACGCGGAATATATTTGGCCTGGGCTTCCAGGATGGTGTTTTTGAACAGCGTCCATGCCTGATGTAAATTTTTGATCCTTGCAGTCACTCCTCTAAGTTTTTTTTTTTCACCATTCTCATTTTATCATAGTCTCCTTTTTTTAAAGTTAAATGCTAACGTATTTGATTTCCTATGTATACTTACTTCAAAGCTAATATCAAATCCGATCATATTATGATCACTGTTATCAAGCAGCCCAGCACCATTAACTCACACACCAGATCATGCACTCCACTAAGGACTCGGTCTAGACTTTTCCTTCTCTCGTTGGCTCCTGTACCAGCTGCTCCATAAAACTGTCCTTGATTTCATCAAGGAATTTTACCTCCCTAGCGTGCCCCGATGTTACATTTACCCAGTCAATATCAGGGTAATTGAAATCACTCATTATTATTGTGTTGCCCAGTTTGTTTGCGTCCCTAATTTCCTTTAACATTTCTGCATCCGTCTGTTCATCCTGGCCAGGTGGACGGTAGTACACTCCTATCACTATCCTTTTCCCCTTTACACATGGAATTTCAATCCACAGTGATTCCAAGAAGTGTTTTGTTACCTGCAGAATTTTCAATCTATTTGATTCAAAGCTCTCGTTAATATACAATGCTACCCCCTCCACCAATTCGATCCACCCTATCACTATGATATAATTTGTAACCCAAATTATGTGGTACATGTGTCCCACTGGTTATCCTCCCTCCACCAGGTCTCAGAGATGCATATTATATCCAATTTTTCATTTAGTGCAATATATCTAGCTCTCCCATCTTATTTCTTAGGCTCCTGGCATTCGCATATAGACATTTCAAACTATGTTTGTTGTTCCTATTTACATCATGCTTAGTACTTGACAGTATTAATTTGCAATCTTTTGTCTGATTTTTATTTAAGGACACCTGATCTACTACGGTCTCTTTTGCAACCTCACTATCAGGATACCCTATCTTCACTGTTTTGGTGATATCTTTGAAAGATACCTTATCCCAAACCATGCGCTTTTGAGTGACTGTTGGCCTTCCTCCCATTTCTAGTTTAAAAGCTGCTCTATCTCCTTTTTAAATGCCGACGCCAGCAGCCTGGTCCCACCCTGGATAAGGTGGAGCCCATCCTTGCGGAATAGGCTCCCCCTTCCCCAGAATGTTGCCCAGTTCCTAACAAATCTAAAACCCTCCTCCCTGCATCATCGTCTCATCCACGCATTGAGACTCCAGAGCTCTGCCTGTCTCTTGGGCCCTGCGTGTGGAACGGGTAGCATTTCAGAAAATGCTACCCTAGAGGATCTGGATTTGAGCTTTCTACCTAAGAGCCTAAATTTGGCTTTCAGAACCTCTCTCCCACATTTTCCTATGTCATTGGTACCCACATGTACCAAGACAGCCGGCTCCTCCCCAGCACTATCTAAAATCCTGTCTAGGTGACGCGTGAGGTCCGTCACCTTCGCACCAGGCAGGCAAGTCACCAGGCGATCCTCACATCCACCAGCCACCCAGCTATCTATATGCCTAATGATCGAATCACCAACTACAACAGCTATCCTAACCTTTCCCTCCTGGCAGCACTTGGAGACATATCCTCTGTGCGAGAGGATAGTACATCCCCTTGTGGGCAGGTCCTGGCTGCAGTAGTACTTCCTACTTCACCAGGGTGATGCTCTCAATCTAGGAGATCTCCCTCCTCCAAGGTAGCACAGGGCTACCAGACTGGAGGTGGGACTTCTCTACAACATCCCTGTAGGTCTCCTCTATCTACCTCTCTGTCACCCTCAGCTCCACCAAGTCTGCTACTCTAGCCTCAAGAGAACGGAAATGTTCTTTGAGAGCTAGGAGCTCTTTGCATCAGGCATACACATATGACACCTCACAAACTGGGAGATAATCATACATGTGACACTCAATGCAAAAGACTGGATAGCACCCCTCTCACTGCTGGACTGCTGACTCCATCTTAGTGTTTTTGAGTTTTTCAATAATTTAAAACTTGCTACAGTATTAAGGATATTAGCCTAATATAAAAGTGTCTTTTAGTTTATATAGTATATTGTATGATTTATTTAATGTTTCCTTCTTAGATGGTAATGAAATGTATTTAAAACTCTGTAAGAGCACTCCTTGCTTGTTACCCTAATTACCATAACTGACTATAAATGAAGAGTTGCCCTAGGGGTGGGCGAGAAGACTAAACTAGATCCTGCAGTGTCTGCTAGATTCTGTTAATGCTGTGGTATAAAGTTTTTAAAATTAAGTGGAAAAGACTATGGAGATTAGTTGATAAAATTGCTTTTTATATTTTTATTTTGCCTAACACTAACCTACAATTCCTCCTTTAAACCTCAATGTTTAAGTTCCCAAAGAACAAAGGAAAATAGCGTTCACTTACCAGAGAAATGTCCTCCTCTCTCGGAACTTCTCAGAAAAAAAGAGTTGAAGGAAAAAGGCCATATTAAGAGTTGAAGGAAAAAGGTCAGCATTAGGAAGGCTAATGTCAATTGGGTCCCCCAGACTTGGACCTACTCACCAATTCTCCTCCAAGACAAAATTGGTAATTCAATAATGAGCCATCTAATTTTACACAGCAGAAAGGCATTTAAATAGTGGCATTATAGTCATTTACGCTTTTAAGAAGCGTCTTACAGAGTACCAACCAGCAGAAAAGTTACGCATCATGGCTTGATGGCATGTATTTTGATAGTGGGTGGAGCATGGGCAAAGTAGACAAACATGCATGTAAAATGTAGAATTCTATCAATTATGCATATTTGTGTCAATATCTAGATCTGAAGTAAGCATTTACATCAGATATAGGGTTGGTGTAAGTGATCTCACCTTACATGGAAGCATGTTTTCAGCTTTACAGAATAGGCTTAAAAGCAAGATTACTTACCTCTAATAGGGGTTCTCTTTGGGCAGCAGGATAAGTCAACCACATGTAGATAAAGTCTTCCAAAAATAGAATTGCTCTTTAATTGATCAGAGCCCATGCCCCTTTTTTCCTCGCAAAGGGTCCTCCTGGGCCTACATGTGTAGTCACCTCTTGCAGAACCAGCCCACTTCCTGCTTCAATGAGTCCATTCAAGAGAGGAGGTGGGTGAGTTGTGTTGCTGATTTACACTCTTGTCCACAGAGAACCCCCATTACAGATAAGTAACTGTGCTTTCTCCATGGAAAAGCGCGTGTAGATGACTCTTCAGCTAAGGAAGGTAAAGGAATGAAGCTGGGAGCGTGAAGGTACCTTTTACATCCTATGGAGAGCTGATGGAGGATGAACTGAACCCTCAGAAGAAAAAAAGGAGAGGAAAAAAGGAAGGCCATATAATTTATTATAGGGCATTTATTACAATAATAGGGAAGGGATTATAGTCAAGTATAACAATGACTGCTTAAGTAACCTGATGCAACTGGTGCACATAAGCTCCACTGTGTGAAGAACAATTATTATTTTATGTGGAGCTTTTTTGCCTTGAGTTTCAAAATATTAAAACTGTGGTACCGCGAGATAGGAGATGAGCGGATGTGGTCCCTCTCCACAAAAGTGGAGACAGGGAAGAAGTTGGAAACTACAGACCAGTAAGTCTCACGTCGGTAGTAGGAAAAATAATGGAGTCACTGCTGAAAGAAAGGATAGTTAACTTTCTAGAAGCCAATGGGTTACAGGACCCGAGGCAATATGGCTTTACCAAAGGAAAATCCTGCCAAACAAATCTTATTGACTTCTCTGTCTGGGTGACCAAAGAACTGGATGAAGAACATTTGTGGGATAAACACAAAGGAATCCTGTTTAGAAGAAATGGATCCATGAAATCTTAGCGGAGATTAGGTGGTGACGTCAGTAACTGGGAAGCAAAACCGGTGCTGGGCAGACTTCTACAGACTCTGGGCAAGTCACTTAACTCTCCATTGCCCCCGAACGGACAATGGAGAGTGCCGGATTCTAAAGCTAAGCGGCATGAACAGATAAATGAGAGTGCCCGAATCTAAAACTAAAAAGCTAAGTAGCATAATATTCTATGCCTCAGTGATTGAATATTTGAAATGACTATTTCAATGTGGGAAAGAATAAGAATGCATTAGAAAAAAATTAAAAAATATCAATAATATAGTAAAAAGCCATAAATTTGAAAGCTCACTATAGAATGAAGTTTTTTAGCCCTATGATCGAATCGTGGTACGTGTCATAAAAATTTATATGACCGCACACTAAACCTTGGGTATTTTACCCACGGTTTCTGAGGGCTTTTTCTTCATTTAGTAAAAAGCACGTTAACTGTCACTGGAATTTCAACTGTGTATAAAGTATCACATACCATGTAAAATGAGTTGGGCAGACTGGATGGACCGTACAGATCTTAATCTGCCATCATTTACTATGTTACTATATGAGTTAGCCTCCTGTTTGAACCTGGTTCTAGTGGGGACACTTGGCTCTGAGGTCTGTGTTTGTTCTCTGTAGTGATAAGTTTTGATTTCAGGGATAAGCATTTTATGACTGGTGTACTTTGCACCAGCTGATGTCTGTTAGCTTGTTATGTGCCAACAGTAAACGTAACAAAGTTGGAACTATAACACCAATGCAGAACATAACATTATATGATCAAGGGATGTGTCAGGTTCTCAGGTTCAGAGCCCGCGGGGCTGGGCTCTGTAGCAAATGTGAGCCGAGGAGTGACAGCAGCAGGCAAAACCCACAAACCAACACTGGGCAAGCACACCGGCAGGGACTGCAGGCACCGCCCAGCGAGCCGGAACACACGGACTGGAGGACACAGGACTGGAACACACCAGACTGGAACACACTGGACTGGTCCGTACAGCTTCACTTGCACTTAGCCACTGCCCCCAAGGGTTGAGCCCCGGCAAGACTTATTGGATGACACCGGATGACACAGGGACCAGGACTGGAAACAGAAGTACTCCTAAATCCTAAACTGACCTAAGTTCTCCCAAGCCCTAAACCAACAGAAGTGTTCCTCACAGTAAACTAACAGGGGTGCCCCTAGGCCCTACACTAACAGAAGTGAGGGAAGCCACAAGGGAAAAGCAAGGAAGAAAAAGAACTAGCAAAGGTGCTTCCTAAGCACCAAGCTACAGCTGTGCCCCACAGCACTAAACTAACCAGGCACTAGACCCACAGAAGTGCTTCTAACAGAAGCTAACAGGGGTGCCCCTACGCCCTACACTAACAGAAGTGCATGGAAGCCACATGGGAAAAGCAAGGAAGGTACAATACAAAGCTACCACAGGTGCTCCTAAGCACCAAGCTATCACAGAGCTCCTACAGCACTAAACTACCAAAGGTGCCCCTAACAGCACCAAAACCTGAAGTACTTCTATCAGCAACAAGAGGGAAAGCAGGGGAGCCAAGAGGGAAAAGCAGGGAAACTAACACAAGCAAAGCAGAAGTGCTTTAAACACAGCAGAACCAGAAGGGCTTCCAAAGCCCCAAACACCGAAGGGCTTCTAAAGCCCCAAACACCGAAGGCTACTAACCCCCAAGCACAGAAGAGCTTCTAAAGCCACAGAAGGGGAAGCAGGGGAGCCACAAGGGAAAAAGCAGGGGAGCTAAACACATACAAGTCACAAGTGCACATTGCACTAACACTGACCTGGCCCTATAGCAATGTAGCAAAAGCAAACGTTGCAAAGGCCCTGAAGGGAAGAACACCACTTCCTTATCAAGGCCATGCATTCATGGAGCTTACGTTGAGGTCCAGCTTGGAGGGGTGAGATCTAACTGGAGGCTGAAGGTTCAAGAGGCCTCTCTTAAATCTGGTCACTAAGGAGTGGGCAGTTTTTGGCTCATCCTCAACTTGATCAAGACAGGCTACTTTGGCACTCAAGTGAACCTTGATGGAGAACATCTTTAGGTCTGACAAGGAAAGTAGGTATTGGTCAGGAGAAGGGGGTCTACTTCGGCACTCACGTGAACCTTGATGAAGAACATCTTTAGGTCTGACAAGGAAAGTAGGTATTGGTCAGGAGAAGGGGGTCAAGCTGTGCAAGTGCGCCAACCTTTTCCACCTGAAGGTGTAGGCTTTCTTTGTGGATGGTCATTTGGGATGCCAGGAGGACTTCCAAAATGTCTGGGATCTGGTCATGAGGTAAAAGAATCAGCCTTTCAACTTCTAGGCTAAGACAGCCAGGGCACATAAGTTTGTGGTGAAGCATGCTCATTCTGATCTGGGAGATGAGATCTACTAAGAAGGGTAATCTGATGGAGGAAAGGACAACTGTTGCAGGTAAAACTGGGAAAAGCCACTTCTTATCCCTGGGGATAAGCAACATGGTATCTTAATAATTTGGGGGATCCTACCAGATACTTGTGACCAGGATTTGCCACTTTTGGAAATATGATATTGGGCTTGATGGCCCTTTGGTCTGACCCAGTATGGCATCTTATGCGTTGTTTCATTTGAATTCATTATATGGAACCACCACTCAAAGTGCAGTTGGTAAAATAAATACAGCAGCTTTGTTTCTTAAGTTCAAAGAGACTGCATTCCTTCATTTGAAAACATGGCAATAAAAGTTTGAAAAGAAATAGACATTTCCATCTTTAGGTATCTCTTTATGGGATATTTTAAGCAGTTTTTATTTCAATTGAAAAGGATAAAATCTGCATATATGTCTTTCTAGAGGGGTTAAGGGCCTGATATTTTTCCTATTCTGTATTCATGGGAAAGAAAGTGAACCAGGCTCTTATTGTTTGGAAAGAAAACTACTAACAGGAAACATATGGAAAAGATCAGCTACAAATGAAAAGCTGGCTCAAATTTCATATGCCACGTATTCCATATCAGCATCTCCAACAATGTGTATACAGGTCTAGAACATTTAACATGTTCTGTAAAACCCTGAAACTCAAATTAAGTAAATCTTCAGAACTGAAATAAGCAATAAATCTATTCAAAGATTTCAGGAGACAGCAATACTCTGAAAATGGTGGTTAATTTACAGTTCTTACACAACAGAAACATTACAGTGCAACTACTTAGAATACCATACAGCCCATGCACTAAAGCTTGCACTAAAATGTTAGAATGAGTGCTGTAAAATGTATAATGCCCACACTAAAACATCACTTACCATGCAGTGCCCTAAATAGTTTTGTATATTCAGTAACAGGCAGCACAGGTGCCAGCTCTATGAATACAGTGGATGTTTGAGCACCCCCTTACTGATTAAACTTCTTTACTGTGTCCATAGAGGAACACATTTTGCTAGAATTAAGGCTGCCTCCTCTCAGTTGCAATGCGTCCAAACAAGTTCATTTTGTGCAGTACCAACAGTAATGAGCATCATTCTTAAGCCAGGGTATGTTGGGCAGGATCGTAACTTCTTAGATGTCCTCCTAGCATATGCCTGAACACATGCAATGTGCCAAAGAGAGCTTCCTTCTGCAATTCATAGGATATACTTGGCCCTGGCCCCATTTTAGATAGAACACAGAAATCAGAACAGATATGTCCAGGTTAGGATAGGTCAAATTCCGGTAGTATTTCAGAAAATGATCCGCCAGCCTAGAGCCTGTTCTAAAACATATGCAGAAGTGCACATGTATGTACCAGTTACATGTGGTCGGAGCAAGTTACATTTGTCAACATCCCATATCAATGGAGGCATCAAACATCTAAAGCATGTGTAAGATGGTATTTCAGAACCTAAACGTGTACGAGTGCCATTTTGGAAACCTACACATCTAAGCACTCCCCATCAAGTACAGAGCCAGCAATAACTGGAACTACTGATTTTTAGGGGGAGAAAAACTTAGAGGGATTAAAGGGGTGACCTCCCCTAATCCCTCCAGTAAAGCACTGCCTAAAACACAAAGCAGTATAAAATCAAGTACGTTATCATTCATATCAATCTGATGTTACTAAATGCATGGAAAGCAAGTCATCAAGCAGGCCAAATGTTCCCACTTTTCATCCAAAATAAAGTCTGCAGGTAGAGACTTGAAAAACTCTCTCTTTTTGAATAATTTCCTGGATACCAGCAGGGTAGCTTCCTCACAATCTGATCTCCCTTCTGCTGACGATCTAGCTTGCTACTTCAAGGAAAAAATCCAATTGTTGAGAAATACCATACCATGTAACCGCACTTCCATTGATACCTTCCTCAGCGCCCTTGATCCTCCACCTGATCATTGCCCTGCGGATCGGTATTGGACAGATTTTTCCCCACTATCATTAGAAACAGTGTCCAAAGCAGTCGCAAAGTTCTCCAAAAAACACTGTGGACTAGATATCTGCCCTAATTCTCTGCTACAATCTGCACCTTCCTGCTTTATAGCAGATCTCACCACCTATCTCAATTACATGCTCCAGCATTGCATGTTCCCTTCTGCATACGGAAGCATCCTCCTCACACCTATTCGAAAAGACCCGAAAATCAAGGCTGACGTTGTCTCTAATTACCGTTCTGTGGCGTCAATTCCTTTGCTAATCAAAACAATGGAAAGTATGGTTAACGCTCAACTAACTGATTATTTGAGTAAATTCTGCATCCTGCACAGTATACAATCGGGTTTTCGGCCACAGTACAGCACTGACACAGTGTTAGTTACCCTCCTGTTGAACTTCAAGCAATTAATATCTACAGGGAATAAGGTGCTATTGCTGCAATTTGATATGTCAAGTGCATTTGACATGGTGGATCACACTTCTACTTCATCTACTAGATGCATTTGGTTTAGGTGGCAATGTGTTTAACTGGTTGAGGGGCTATCACTAAGAACGTACCAAGTTAAATCCAAATCTGCTGTTTCTGCACCATGGACCGCTTCTTGTGGAGTGCCCCAAGGGTCTCCCCTACACTTTTTAATATAAAGTTAATTCCTCTTGCGACAGCCTTATCCAATCTTGGCCTCAACCCATTCATCTATGCGGACGATGTGACCATCTACATCCCTTTCAAAACGCATCTTGCTGAAATCACCGACAAAATAACTGCCAGCTTTGCCAAAATGGAATCTTGGGCAGCAGCGTTTCAACAAGGGCAAAACCCAGTGTCTAGTACTATCGTCACAGCACAGCAAGGTTAACCAAACTTCAGTTGTCATTGGGGATTCTACTCTTCCAGTCTCGTCAACCCTGAAAATCCTCAGTGTCTTGTTAGACTCTCACTTGCAATTGGATAACCAGGTTAATCTCATCACAAAACAAATGTTCTACGCAATGTGGAGATTGCAGCGTATCCGGAAATTCCTCCCGAGGGACATCTTCCGTACTCTCACTCATTGGCTAGTCCTCTCCCATATAGACTATTGCAGTGGTATTTATGCTGGTAGTCGCAAATTTCTCCTGACAAAATTGCAGACTGCCCAAAACACGGCTGCTAGACTTATTTTTGGCAAACCTCGCTTTGAACATGCGGAACCTCTTCGTTTCAACCTGCATTGGCTCTCCATTTCTGCTCGTCTCACATTCAAAACCTGCACGTTAACTCACAAGATTATCTATGGGGAGGCCCCTGCCTACATGGAAGATTTGATTGAGCTGCCATCCAGAAATGCTTCCTTGACTGCTCGATCTTACCTCAACTTACGCTTTCCAAGCTATAAATCTGTTCAGTATAAATTGCTCCTCTCCTCATCCTTCACCAATGTCAGCCCTAAGTTTTGGAACAGTCTACCAAGATCCTTAAAGGAGATTGATGACCATCAAATTTTCAAGAAATCCTTAAAAACATTCTTGTTTGAGAAGGCATATCCCAACTACATCACTCAGCCCTCACCTTCTTCCTGTTGACTGAACCTGTTTCACTCAGTTATTACCCTTCCTGACTTGTAACTTTTGTAATTTTGTAAGCCGCGTTGTGCCCGCTTTTGTGGGAAAATACGGGATATAAATGTACTATAAATAAATAAAATACCTGAGACCAGCTGTAAATCCCAACAATGATCACATGAACATACATGTGCACTCCCCTTCTATAATGGAGAATATGTACACATTTTTTGATCTAAGCCCTAGTCCGGCTCAAACCCCACCCACTTACCATATGAACAAATTACAGATTTATATATGTAAATCCTGGCTTTCTAAAATGGGGTTTCAGTGTTTTAATGCCTCTAGTTGATGTTAGTCTTGGAAACGAGGAAGAGAAGGTTATATGTCAGGAATTTAGTGTGTTGTCTGAGAGTCAGGTGATTAAGTAAAGATAACCAACCTACTATGGCGATTTCTAACTCCAGCTCTTATGCTGTACTCCATTCTTTAGCTGAAATTGTTGGGCCTTCTGTTTTTGTTATAATAAATACATCCCTTCAAGAGGGAGTACTCCCAGATTTCTTTTAAAACAAGCTACTTTGAAACCACTGCTGAAGCAGGGTACACAAGATGTTTCTTTGCCTAGTAGTTATTGCCATTCTTAGCTAAGGTAACTGTGAAGGAAGTATTATGCTAACTTCAACAACATGTGGAGGCTGCAAATTTATTGGATGAGTTCCAATACAGTTTTAGGAAGTTTCATAATGCAAAATTTTTGTTAGTGACAATCAATGAAATATAATGTGGGATGGGTCATAATCGCACATATGTTTTTTTTTTATATTAAATGTGGCTTCAGCCTTTGATATGCTTGATACTTACAGTGGGGGAAATAAGTATTTGATCCCTTGCTGATTTTGTAAGTTTGCCCACTGACAAAGACATGAGCAGCCCATAATTGAAGGGTAGGTTATTGGTAACAGTGAGAGATAGCACATCACAAATTAAATCCGGAAAATCACATTGTGGAAAGTATATGAATTTATTTGCATTCTGCAGAGGGAAATAAGTATTTGATCCCCCACCAACCAGTAAGAGATCTGGCCCCTACAGACCAGGTAGATGCTCCAAATCAACTCGTTACCTGCATGACAGACAGCTGTCGGCAATGGTCACCTGTATGAAAGACACCTGTCCACAGACTCAGTGAATCAGTCAGACTCTAACCTCTACAAAATGGCCAAGAGCAAGGAGCTGTCTAAGGATGTCAGGGACAAGATCATACACCTGCACAAGGCTGGAATGGGCTACAAAACCATCAGTAAGATGCTGGGCGAGAAGGAGACAACTGTTGGTGCCATAGTAAGAAAATGGAAGAAGTACAAAATGACTGTCAATCGACAAAGATCTGGGGCTCCACGCAAAATCTCACCTCGTGGGGTATCCTTGATCATGAGGAAGGTTAGAAATCAGCCTACAACTACAAGGGGGGAACTTGTCAATGATCTCAAGGCAGCTGGGACCACTGTCACCACGAAAACCATTGGTAACACATTACGACATAACGGATTGCAATCCTGCAGTGCCCGCAAGGTCCCCCTGCTCCGGAAGGCACATGTGACGGCCCATCTGAAGTTTGCCAGTGAACACCTGGATGATGCCGAGAGTGATTGGGAGAAGGTGCTGTGGTCAGATGAGACAAAAATTGAGCTCTTTGGCATGAACTCAACTCGCCGTGTTTGGAGGAAGAGAAATGCTGCCTATGACCCAAAGAACACCGTCCCCACTGTCAAGCATGGAGGTGGAAATGTTATGTTTTGGGGGTGTTTCTCTGCTAAGGGCACAGGACTACTTCACCGCATCAATGGGAGAATGGATGGGGCCATGTACCGTACAATTCTGAGTGACAACCTCCTTCCCTCCGCCAGGGCCTTAAAAATGGGTCGTGGCTGGGTCTTCCAGCACGACAATGACCCAAAACATACAGCCAAGGCAACAAAGGAATGGCTCAGGAAGAAGCACATTAGGGTCATGGAGTGGCCTAGCCAGTCACCAGACCTTAATCCCATTGAAAACTTATGGAGGGAGCTGAAGCTGCGAGTTGCCAAGCGACAGCCCAGAACTCTTAATGATTTAGAGATGATCTGCAAAGAGGAGTGGACCAAAATTCCTCCTGACATGTGTGCAAACCTCATCATCAACTACAGAAGACGTCTGACCGCTGTGCTTGCCAACAAGGGTTTTGCCACCAAGTATTAGGTCTTGTTTGCCAGAGGGATCAAATACTTATTTCCCTCTGCAGAATGCAAATAAATTCATATACTTTCCACAATGTGATTTTCCGGATTTAATTTGTGATGTGCTATCTCTCACTGTTACCAATAACCTACCCTTCAATTATGGGCTGCTCATGTCTTTGTCAGTGGGCAAACTTACAAAATCAGCAAGGGATCAAATACTTATTTCCCCCACTGTATGTATTGTTGGGAAAGTTGCATGGTAGATAAGTATTGCCTGGTTTACTTCTCATCTGAAGGGGAGGAGATTGCAAGTTTATACAAGAGGAATGGTTTCAAAAGTGTATTCAGTCAGTAGAGGTATTCCACAAGGATCTACATTATCCACACTGATGTTTCATCATTAGGTGAGGTGTTTCAGAAACTGGACGTATCCGTAAGTCATGATCCCAGTGATTTTCTTGTATAACAAAGTTATAGTGTGTATACAGTTTCCAGAGGATGAGACATGCCATTTTACAATACCTAAAGGTAGTGGTAGACAGCGTGACATCAACAGATACCACAATTATGGTTTGGAGTGTTCAGTAGGAAGCATCCAAGACAACCTTGGCTCAAGCCCAACTCATACCCACCTGCCCCACAGTAGATACTACTTTAGGAGACTCAATGGTAAGACTACAAATTTTCTAGCTATATAAAATTGTAATAGAGTCCCAAAATGATGTTTTTTCCTTAGGAGGAGGATGAAATTTATGTATCTCTTGCTCCTATTCCATTTGTATGGTTATATTACACAACTAAGTTTGTCATCTAAGTAATTATGTACACAGTAATAAAACATGAAATGGAAGATGGGCCTAGGTGTCCATCAAACAAATTTGGTACTCCCTTTGTGTGTTTCTCCCAAAGTAGCAAAGTGGAGATTGTGTTACAAAGATTGCCTTTCCTCCTGCACAATGAATACTAAGGTTAGATAACTTAAGGGTTTATATTGTAGACAGAAAATATAGGCCATGTCCCACACCCAAATCAAGAATCCCCATCAATGATAAAAGCATGTCATAGTTTCAGCTGATGAACCTACCATCAGTTACTGCACCATTGATCCCATCAAATAGAGCACACCAAAAGGTGAATGTTATCCTAGGTTAGGTGTCCATCAAACAGATTTGGTACTCCCTTTGTATGTTTTAGAGAGAACTATAAAAGGCCCTATTAAGCTGGGCCTAGAGAGAATTTTTTTTTTTTTGCCAGTACTGGCTGATAGGCAGATGATCGAAAGCCCCGCACTGTTCCAAACATCGCTCTAAAAATAGCACTGGAACAGAGCAGGGCTTTACCGCCCCTATGATCAGAGATAATAACATGCAAATTTAAGCACACTATTATCTTTGATCATAGGGTAAAGTGCAGGAGGTTGTTTGACAGGTCTGGGCTGTCAAAAGCCCAGACCTGTCAAACATAGGACCTGGAGGTCCATGGGATCACCAGACCCCAAGTACCCCCCACCCCAAGCCAAGCAACACAGGGTATAAAGGTCCAGCGGACCTCCTGTCCCCCCAACCCCCCTCGACACAAGTTTGGGGGGCTGGAGATCTGGTGGGTCTGCAGTCCCTCCTAACCCTCCCCCCCCCCCAGCATCCTCTTGAACAAAGCCCTGGTGGCTCAGTGGGCTGCTAGTCAACCCCCCCCCCCCCCCCGATCTCCCTGACACATTTGATCCGGTGGGTCTCCTGACCCCTAACTCCCCTAGCATCCCCTCAAATGGCACTGATGGCCCAGTGGGCCGCGAGTCACCCCTCCCCTGACCTGGTCTAGCAGCCCTCATCCCCGCCCCCCTACCTTCGAAGGTAAGTGTACAGGTGCACATAGTTGAGGGTATTGGGTTTTCAGTGGGATTTTTTTTTTGTGGGGAGGGGCTCAGCAGAGAAAATAAGGGAGCAATGGTGAGATGTGTGTACCTGAGAGCATTTATATGAAGTCCACTGCAGTGCCCCCCTAGGGTGCCCTATTGCTTTCCTGGGATGTCTGGGGGACCAGTCTACTAAAAATGCTGGCTCCTTCTACATCCCAATGGCTTGATTTTGTGTATTTTGCACTTTCTTTTTTTTTTTTTTTTTTCAAAAATGGACCAAAAAACAAAACGTCCAAATCACAAAACCTTGTTCAAAACAGTACTTTTGAAAAAAATAGATAAGACGGTTTACATTTTTGAAACTGATCTTTCCTATTCAGATTTTGGACATTTTTTTTGCAAAACATCCAAAGTCAAACTTAGACATCGTATCGAAAATGCCCCTCCAAATGTTATAAATATGCATTGACTGAGCTATACAAGAAGCTTTCTGTGTATGAACCCATCATATGACCCATGATACAAGAACTCTGCTGAAAAACAGGCCGTATCGGATCTTCAATAAACTCTGCTTCCTCTACTCAGACTCCGTCTTTTTGTCCCATCAGCAGTGCATTATACTCTTCTTCCTGTGACGTTTTGTCTCTGTTACTGGTTAGCTAAGTCCCACTCAATAGCGCCATGACAGAAAAAAGAAAAAAAAAAGAAAACTGCAGTGTTTTTGCAGGAGTGTAATACATGGAAAGGTATGCACGTGCTCGGAAACTTTTTCTCAGAGTTACTTCATTCTGGCACTATGAGATGATATCATCCACTTGTGCAGTTGATTTTTTTCTGTTTGTTGGCAGAGAAATGGAAAAGCAGCACATCTAATATAATAAAACGCACCGTGAACGTTCTGAAGACAACGTTCTGAAGTCACTCAAACACTCCCTGAAGGGTTCGTGAATTCATGGTGTGAAGCCAGCCAGCCGTCTCTGCCCCGCCCTCGCGTCAAACGTCGAGGGCGGAAAAAAAAAACAAACGGATCGCGAGGGCGGAAAAAAAAAACAAACAAACGGATCGCACCCACGCACGGTGCATTTTATTATATTAGATTTACCTCCGTGGTGGCGGTTCCGGCAGCGCAGCGTCAGGGAAGGAGGCGGCGCTCCCGACGTCTCTAGCCTTCCCTTCGCTGTGTTCCGCCTTCTTCTGACGTCAAGGATGACGTCAGAAGAAGGCGGAACAAAGCGAAGGGAAGGCTAGACGTCGGGAGCGCCGCCTCCTTCCCTGACGCTGCGCTGCCGGAACCGCCACCACGGAGGTAAATTTAAAAAGAAAAACAAAAGAAAAGGGATGTTGGGGGGAGAGAAGAGGGTGGGCAGTAAAGTTGAACAATGGGAGCAGGAGGGCAGGGGAGAAACGACAGCATGGATGCGAAGGGGGGGGGCATGGATGCGAAGGGGGGGGGGGAGAGGGCGGGCCAGGCTGGGACATGGGAGAGAGAGGAGCATGGATGCGTGGGGGGGTCATGGAAGGGAGAGAGGGGAATTGCTGGAAAAGGAATAATGGAGAGGGCAGGGGACAGAGGAGCATGGAAGGGCATGGATTGGGAGGGCAGGGCTCAGGGAGAGAGGGAAATTGCTGGAAAGGGATGAATGGAGGGGGCAGGGGACAGAGGAGCATAGATGGGCATGGATTGGGAGGGCAGGGCTCAGGGAGAGAGGGAAATTGCTGGATAGGGATGAATGGAGGGGACAGATGGGCATGGATGGATATGGATTGCAGGGCAGGGCTCAGGGAGAGAGGGGAATTGCTGGATAGGGATGAATGGAGGGGGCAGGTGACAGAGGAGCATGGATGGGCATGGATTGGGAGGGCAGGGCTCAGGGAGAGAGGGGAATTGCTGGATAGGGATGAATGGAGGGGACAGATGGGCATGGATGGATATGGATTGCAGGGCAGGGCTCAGGGAGAGAGGGGAATTGCTGGATAGGGATGAATGGAGGGGCAGGTGACAGAGGAGCATGGATGGGCATGGATTGGGAGGGCAGGGCTCAGGGAGAGAGGGGAATTGCTGGAAAAGGATGAATGGAGGGGGCAGGGGACAGATGGGCATGGATTGGGAGGGCAGGGCTCACACTCTCTCTCTCATATACAATGTCTTTCTGACTCTCACTCACTCTGTCTCACACTGTATCACATTCACTCTCTATGTGCCACACAGTCACTCACACACTCGCTTGGTCTCATACACTCACTCTCACAGAGAATCTGTGTCTCACACACACTCTCTCTCACACTGTGTCTCACATACACACTTGCACACACTCTCATTCTCATACACACTCTCTCACAAACACACTCACACCCAGACTCACTCTCTCTCTCACTCACACACACTCACTCACACTTTCACTCTGTCTCTCACACAGTCACTCTCACATACACTCTCCCAAACATACACACTCCGAGGAAAACCTTGCTAGCGCCCGTTTCATTTGTGTCAGAAACGAGCCTTTTTTACTAGTAACTAAATATGAATACTAACAGGACCAGGAATGCGCCTCTTCATAACTGTAGAGCATTAAGTATGTTATTCCACTTACCAAAATTTCAGTTTAAATATTTATATAAGTTTTGTTGAATTCTTATTAAACATGTAGGGCCCGATAATCAGCCCATGGTGGTCAGCGGTTTTTAAGTCACTGACAGCCACAAGCTAAATTAAGCCTGGATATTTAATGCCAAAACATGCCTGGTCTCAGGCACTGAAGATTCAGGTAAGTGCAGTCACCCAGAAGTTAACCAGGCACCGGCTAATGTTTAGACCAATGCCCTGTTAGCTTTGCAGATAAAGTTAGGACAACCTTTTTGATGTACTAACTTTATGTGCTTACTTAACCACAGCTAACCAGTTAACTGCCAGCTCCATGTAAGTTCCACCTCTGGTCCACTCCAGCATTAACTGGACAGTGCTGCAGCAGTCAGAGGCAACAGTTCATTTTGGGTCAGTTTTCAAATAGGATGTCCAGTGACATCCACCAATATGCCCAAAGTAGATAGTCAGTGGTGCTGGATACACAAGGAGGAATTAGGTGCACTTTCAATGGTTCTGTACATATAGGGGTGAATTTGAAAAAAAAAAAAAAATCACACAGTGCCAATTCCCACACTAAACTTTGGGCGCCAGACTTATGCCTGCTGAAACCTGGTGTAAAGGCTGGTATCCAAGTTAGGTGTGCTGAGGCAGTATTCTGTAATAACATACGTAACTTTTGAGAATGCCCCGAATATGCCCATGTCCTTCCCATGGTGAGGCCAAATTTCTTCCTATTAGAGTTAGGCGCCATGTCATACAGAATAGTGTGCACCCAGATCTGCACACAAATTTTAATGAATGCCAATTAATTTAATAACTGGTTGATAACACCCAATTATTGACATTAACTGGCCCCTTAGCCAATTTATTTGTAAGCACATCTTGGGAATGAGCCCAAATTTTGGTGCGTAAATCTACATGTCATATATAGAAGCCAGGGGATAGTGTGCATCGATGAAAATATGCACCTATGCTACGTGTTTAATACTGGGTGTCTATTGGGCTCATTTTTGAAAAAGGACATCCATCTTTCGACATAAATTGGAAGATGGATATCCTTCTCTCAGAGACGTCCAAATCGGTATAATCGAAACCCGATTTGGACATCTATAACTGCAGTCCGTCGCAAGGACGTCCAAATTTCAAGGGGGCGTGTCGGAGGCGTAGCGAAGGTGGGACTTGGGCGTGCCTAAGATTTAGACGTCTTTGACCCATAATCGAAAAAAAACAAGGACGTCCCTGATGAACACTTGGACGATTTCACCTGTACATGTTTTTATTATGAATAAGGCACAAAAAGGTGCCCGAAATGACCGGAGGGAATCGGGGATGACCTCTCGTTACTCCCCTAGTGGTCACTAACCCCTTCCCACCCTAAAAAAACATCTTTAAAAAACATTTCGTGCCAGCCTCTATGCCAGCCTCAGATGTCATACTGAGGTCCATGACAGCGCATGCAGGTCCCTGGAGCAGTTTTAGTGGGTACTGCAGTGCACTTCAGACAGGCGGACCCAGGCTCATACCCCCCTACCTGTTATATTTGTGGAGGAAACAGCGAGCCCTCCCAAACCTACACAAACCCACTGTACCCACATCTAGGTGCCCCCTTCACCTGTAAGGGCTTTGGCAGTGGTGTACAGTTGTGGGTAGTGGGGTTTTTTTTTGGGGGGGGGGGGGGGTTGGGGGCTCTGCACACAAGGTAAAGGAGCTATGTTCCTGGGAGCATTTTATGAAGTCTAATGCAGTGCCCCCTAGGGTGCCCGGATGGTGTCCTGGCATTTCTGGGGGACCAGTGCACTACAAATGCTGGCTCCTCCCACGTCCAAATGGCTTGCATTAGGATGTTTTTGACATGGACGTCTTCGGTTTCAAAAATCGCCTAAAGTCAGAAATGTCCATGTCTAGGGACGTCCAAATTTAAGGATTTGGATGTCTCTGAAGGTATTTTCGAAACGAAAGATGGACATCCATCTTTTTGTGAAAATACGGGTTTCCCCGCCCCTGGATTTCACCGTTTTGCAAGGACATCCAAATGCAACTTGGATGTTTCTTTTGAAAATGCCGCTCCATATGTCTATCATATATATTTTGTTATGATTCTGTTAGAATTCTGCTAGTCAGACAGAGGAATGCTTGGGACTGCTCCTGATTGGCCCGTCAGGGGCTGAGCTGATGTCAGTCTGATCTACTTAAGCTTACCTTTTCCTACAACCCCTGCTTTGGCGTTATTCCTATTCTGCTGAAGCCTTCCCTTCGCTCTGTCTGAGCTATTAGCTCTGTGTTTTCGTGGAGCTTGGTTACTCCTTACCTTGCTTGCAGTTTTCTGTTGCTTTGTCTTTGCTGGCTGCTTCCAGCGTGCCTAATTGCCTCTTTATTCTGCACCTGGGATTCTCTCTGTTTGGCTGTGGTGCTATGTGGTGAGTTCCTACCTCCTCCCGTTCCAGTTTGTTTGTTTTAGTTCCCCTTCCTTGGGAGTTACCCCTGTGAGCTGTGTTTGTATTCTGTTTGTAAGTCCTGCCCTTGTAGCAGACTCTGGCTCCTTTGTTTCTCTCCGTGGGGGGTTGTTTGCTCTTTCCCTGTACTTCTGAGCCACCCTTTATCTGCAGTGTTCCCTGCCTCTGGCAGCTGTGCATTCAGAGCTTGGTTTAACCCTTTATCTGCCAAGTTTCCCTGCTTCTGGCAGTTGTCTGCTTACTGCAGTCTTCCCATGTGACCATTCTAGTTCTTCCTTTCCTGTAACTATCGTCTGTATTGCTGAGCACTATTCCCTTTCTGTGCTGGGTGTGTGTGAGGGTGTGTGTGATAGGCTCCGCACTCCCTTTTTGCTGACTTTTTCTTTCCCTGTCTGATGAGGGTCTCCGCCTACAGTATCTTTATTTCGTAGTCCCTCATTTCCTTTGTGTGCCGTGGGGCTCTGCTTGACGTGTTTCTGTGTGTGCTTCCCTTTCTCCCCTCCCTACGTATGAGTTGGTTCCGGTTCGGCCTGAGGCCCGTCTGCTTGAATTCTGAGTAAATGGGTTCCCAATAGGCCGTGAGGCCCGCCTGTACGCCCTATGTTCCCTTTTCTGGAGGTGCAAGTTGGTTGCTGTGTGTGTGTGTGTGCAGGGCTTGGTAGCTGGGGTAGTGTGTAGTGCTCGTTCGGCCCAACCTCGGCCTAACACCTATACTAGGCCTCGGCCTGGACTCAAGGGCTCACAACCTGAGCAACACATTTGGGCCATATGCTCTAGGTTATACCTGATTTTGGCATGTGTAACTCAAATATATATGCTAGATGCATAGGCATCCAATATCTGCGCCTTGCACAGCACTGAACTTTTATGTGCCCTTTGAAAATTAACCTCATTTAGTGCTCCATACGTTCAATCTAACTAAATAGCGTAAATTCAAAAGTGAATTTTTCCTGAAGAAATTATCTTTTAAGCTACTATAATTTCAACCATTTTACCCAGCACCGTGAAACTAACTGGTCTACAATTTCCTTGTTCACATCTGGAGCCCTTTTAAAACTGGTCATTATATTGGCCACCCTCTAGTTTTCTGGTACTTTGGCCATTTTGAATGATAGTTGTAGATTACAAGTAACAGTTTAGCAATTTTATGTCGGAGCTCTTTCAGGACTCTTGAGCTGAATGCTGTCCAGTCCTGGTGATATGTTGCTCTTGAGGTTGTCAGTTTGATCTGTTGTGTCTTATAGACTTAGTGATGTGCTTTAGTTGCAAGCCATTACTTAGATAACATAGCTATTGTTCTTATGTAAGTACTGACTTGCAACTAAAGCACATCACTAAGTCTAGAATATACAACAGATCAAACTGACAACTTCAAGAGCAACATATCACCAGGACTGGGCAGCATTCAGCCCAGAGTCCTGAAACAGTTCTGACATGAAATTGCTAAGCTGTTATTAGTAATCTACAACTATCATTCAAAATGGCCACAATATCAGAAGAGTAGAGGGCGGTCAATATAATGACAAGTTTTAAAAGGGCTCCAGAGGTGAACAAGGAAATTACAGACCAGTTAGTTTTATGACGGTGCTGGGTAAAATGGTTGAAACTATATTAGAAAACAAAATGAATAACCTTACAGACACAGCTTAATGGGAATGAGTCAACATGGGTTCAGCAAAGGCAAGTCTTGCTTTACCAATTTATTAGCTTTTTTTTTTTTTTTTTAAGTTTAAACCAACAAACAGATAACAGTGAGCTAGTTGACAAAAGTATTTGGAATTTCAAGTCATTTGACTAAGTTCCTCATAACACATTTCTCAGGAAATTCACGAGTCACAGGATAGGAGGCCTTGCCCTTTGTGGATTGCAAACTGGGTAAAAAAGCGGAAACATTTAAATAGTCAGTTATCCATAAGAAAAAGGTCACTAGTGGAGTTCATCACATGTCTCTACTAGAACTAGTGCTTTTTTACATATTCATACATGATCTGGAGAGAGGAGTGACAATTGAGGTGATCAAATTTGCAGATGAGACAAAATTCTTCATCATAAAAATGGAAGAAAATTACAAGGATTTGCAAAAGGATCTAATGAAGCTAGGAGACTGGGTATCTAAATGGCAGATAAAAATGTTATGTGGACAAGAGCAAAGTGAAGCTCATAGGGAGAATTTATCTCCATCACACATACAAAATGCTGGGTTCTATGATAGAAGTCAAGTCACCACCCAAGAAAAAGATCTGGGAGTCACTGTGGACAATATATTGAAATTTTTACAATGTATTGAAATTTTCAGCCCAGGGTGCCACAGCACCTAATAAAGAAAATAGAGTTTTAAAGATTATTTGAAAAGGGGTGGAGTATAAACTGAGAATATCATTATGCCCCTGTACAGGTCCCTAGTGCGACTGCACCTTGACTATTCTGTGTACTTCTGGCTACTCTCTAAAAAAGGAAAACAGCACAACTAGAAAAGATTGAGAGAAGGACAACATAGTAAATGACGGCAGATAAAGACCTGTACAGTCCATCCAGTCTGCCCAACAAGATAAACTCATTTTACATGGTATGTGATACTTTATATGTATACCAGAGTTTGATTTCCCTTGCCTTTCTCAGGGCACAGACTGTAGAAGTCTATCCAGTACTGTTCTTGAACTAATTTCTGAAGCTAACATCGAAGCCCCTTAAAATAATGATAAAGGATTAGAACACTTCTCTTATGAAGAGAGGCTAAACAGGTTAGGGCTTTTCAACTCGGAGAAAAGATGACTGAAGGAAAACAATAAATGTCTATAAAATCACGAGTGGGGTGGAATGATTAAATAGGAATGGTTGTTTAACCTGTCAAACAAACAAGACAACAAGAGGACATGCCATGAAACTAATAACCAACAGACTGAAAAAAAAAAATAAAAACTGTTTTTTTAATATGCAACGCATAATTAAGTATTGATCAAGATGACCAACATTACAGTAATCAAAAGAGATCTGGAAAAGTTCCTAAAGAAAAAAAGTCCATAAAATATTATTTAGCAGTAAACTTGGGAGAGCCATTGCTCATCCCTGGAAATGAACTATGAGAAACAGATCTACTTTTTGGAATCTATCAGCTACCTGTGACCCAAACTGACAGGATCATGGGTTCAATCTAATCTAGCATGCCTTTTCTTATGTGCGTATTAAGCTGAGTAGCTTTCTCTGTATCAGAACCACCCTCAGCTATCTCACTCCAAAAGAGAAACTGAGCCAGGGTCGTGCACATCATCAGTCGGCCCCACTGTAAAAGAGAACAAGGACACCTTCAACATCATGGGTGTGACCCTCTCTCTTCCTCATGACAGCAGGTTGAAAAACATGGGGTAAATTATTGAAAGGGAAACTTGCGACCTATTCAGTGAGCGCAAGTCGCCATCTTGCTCCATCCAATGATGCCAATTTTTTAAGGCTTTTTTTTTTTTTAAAGAGCAACTCTAGGATAATTAGGTTATAGATTCCACCCTTGCTCACTATCTGGCCACATTCATCACACAACTGTGCTTGTTAGTTCCAACCAGAGTCAGCTATTCATTAGTGGCGGATGAAACACCAACTCTGGTTTGGACTAACAAGGGCAGCTGTACGATAAATGCTGTCAGATAGTGAGCAGAGGTGAAACCGATTGCAATAATTTGCTCTGAACAATTTGTTTATTTGGAATGTGCAACCCTAATTACAACCCTAATGCAGCCTGAGGACAAAATGTGGCTACACTGCGTTTTTGATAAACCGATTCATTTTAATCTGTGGTAAATACCAGTGATTTTTTTTCTTTTTGCTTTAACAACTATTTGCCAGAGAGGTTTGGAAAAGCCATTATTTATTTTGGGAGGGAGTAACAAAGAAAGTATTTACTTTCCCTAGGAGTGAGCATCAGTGAAAGCATTTATTTTTCAGGATCTGCTGGCCACCATCACATGAGATGCTGTGCTCACTGGACCCTTAACTTAGAACGACACATCTTAAGCCCTTACCTTTTGAAAGATATCATCTAATTTATAACTTTTGCTAATATCCAGTAAAACCACATTTGCCTATCTATAGTACAAAAATATGTGCTAGCTATATTTCAGACCAGCAATGCACTTCCAGTCCCATTTGCAAGCATTTCTCTCATAAACCCAAAATGAGAAAAAAGAAGTCTTTAAGAAATAAACTCCATACTTTGGGATTACATTTTTATTTTACTCTAACTCTTGCAGGAATTTAATGTAAAAAAGGGAAAAAAGTTAACTTGGCACAGATATTAAAACAAAATAACAATCTGAGTGCATACTGTTTCATTTAGATTTCCATTCATCTTTCCATTAAAGGAAATTTTTGGTACACCTCAAACCAAAAATAAGGGGGGGGAGAAAGATTAAACCATACAAATTTGACCAAGGTTTCAGAACTTAAGAGTTTCCTTTTATTACTGCTTCCAGGATAGCTTGCATGATGCAAAGAAACACATAATTTTAATCTAACCCCAAAGTCCTGTGCAGCAATTTATGTTCTGACTGAAGTGCTGCAGTAACTCAGAAGGACAAACAGTCTTGATCTCTAGACACTGGATTCTTAAAGGATTCAGTCATAGCTTGCGGATCTAAATTGAATTGAAAGGATTTGTGTCTCAGCCATTTACTGAAAACTAGAGACAAAATTAATCAGGTATGGAATTACAATATCCTTTACTAAGTTTCTGAAACTAATTGTGGGTTTGTCTATTTTTACAAGTAGTTTCAATTGGTTTTTTCAGTTTATACAATACTAAACAGTGTTTTATCTAACCTCAGATTTTAAATTCAAGCATATATTGTGGGTAAAGTAGTTTTCAAGAAACAAGATTTTGTGTAAGATTGGAGTTTATGAAACCATTAACAATTACGTAGTGTTGCATTATGTTCTTTAAATACTTTAAAGATAATTTTTGTACTTGAACAGAGTATATCATTTTCAGGTCGACTAACAAATTTGATCCACTCCTACCCCTCTCGGTTCCAAAAACTGAGTGGATTTACGTGTGGATATCCTCCTTTGAAACTCATAGTGGTTGGCTGCAAACACATCCTTAAGAAGTACTGAATATTAGTATAAACAGTTAACGATTTACAAGTATTGCACATTAAGTTCTGTATACCATGTTCAAGTATCTGTGTCCCAGGTACTGTCAAGCTTTACTGTATATCTACACGCATTGGATCTAAGATATAGCAATCTATTTGTAAAGCTACTTGCAAAAGGAGAGCAAAAAAATAAAGGACTTTTTAAAACACAGCAAAACGTGCTTTACCATGAACTAGAACTTTGATGAGCACAAGACAGTGAACACAAATAGATGTAATTTCCTTAGTTATAGTATATAATAGTAGAATGTAATCCTCTGTATGCTTGCTGTTAACTGAGGATCATCTTGTTATTCATCAGGTTAAACTTCCCATTTTTGACTGATTATAAAGTTGAACCTCACTAGACATCAGTTTTCTGTCCATTTTACGTCACTTCAATGTAACTTCAACATTTCTTACAGATTATGATAGTGTCATTTCTATTAGCCTTCCATAATATATCAAAGGCTGACCCAGTATTTCAGTTGTAGTCATGTAGGAGAGAGAGGCTCAATTCCCACACTCAACTTCTGCTTCTCAAGAAGCCCAGTGCTGGGGATGCTGCAAAAGTAGTATTCGCAGCCCCAACAAAGGAATTTGCATCATCACACAGCAACACTACCCAGTGACCAGACTCCAGGTGCATGCATTCCAATTCAGGAAAGACTTGTAAATCTTTGGCCCTATGTCAAGGACTTTTGGTGCAATGGTTAGACTAAAGGGAGGTGGGTCAAAAAGTGGGAGAAAATCCTGAGCTTTTGTGAATAAAGGTTCATAGCACTGTAGCCCATAAAGACAGCTTCTGTTTAAAAACTGAACACTCAAAGAGCAAAATATACATATGCATATTTTTTAAGTAAAATGTTTATAAATACTACAAACCACCATAAGAAAAGGCATTATTACATTCAACATGCCATCACAAAACTTCCATCCTCCAGTACAGTATGAGGTTTAGCTACTACTACTACTATAAATCATTTCTATAGCGCTACTTCTGAAGGAGGTTAGAGGGTGGCACGTTTGCAAATACCTAAAACAGAGTCATCCATATTATATGACAAACTAGTCACATGATGGTACAGTGTATGACAAAGACAACATACATAAAATGAGTTGTACAAGCTGTGTAGTTCCCAGTGGATAAATTATGTCCAGATCATTAAAACTAGTTTCACAATTTGCAACTAACTCATGCCACTGTTCTCCATCTCACTAGAGAGGCCAAATATAGCACTGGCATGAAGACCAGATTCCAGTGGAAGGGCCTGAAGCAACATTCCATCATTTCTTTTCAGGCTCATGAGGTAGAGAAGGAGCTGCTCTTCCTGGCAGCCTACAGGGAAGAGAAAAGGAAAGGAAAGGAAAGAGTGCGCCTGAAACAGAGCGAGCAGAGAACAGCTATGCAGCTCACTAATCCAGTCCCTCCCCTTCCTATTCTGCAACAAAAATGGAAGGGGATAAACCCAAGCATTCAGAATACAGTAGACAGACAAAAAATGGGTTAAAGACCTAAATCTGAAATTTTTTGAACAGTGTCCCCAACTGTTAAGATTCAATCCTGGGCTTTCACTAATAACAATAGTGCTCACACATTTCAGAGTTGTGCTAATTCAATCCCTTTTTCTATCTGTTATCCAAGGCTTAAGTTCCAGTTAAACAACCTAGAAAGGAATTCTGCCACCTATTTTCCAGGCCCCCAAGGAAGAACAGAGTCAGCAGTGTAAATCAGTTACTGTTCCTCTCTGAACACAAAGCA
Organism: Microcaecilia unicolor; assembly: GCF_901765095.1. NCBI lineage: Eukaryota > Metazoa > Chordata > Amphibia > Gymnophiona > Siphonopidae > Microcaecilia > Microcaecilia unicolor. Next base: position 172,645,560 of record NC_044036.1, on the reverse strand, counting down.
GAATTGGCAGAGACATGGCTCCTTTCAGGCTCCTCAGCCGCTAGAGAAAGCAGAGCAGTAAGAAGGGTTGGGGCTGCTTATCTAGAGATGGTAACAGCCACACAGCATGATTTTTTGGATGATTCCCTGGCACAACTAAACAGGCAATGGAGAAGAATAGACAAGGGATTGTAAGTTATGTGGGAAAGGAGAATGGCTGAATAAACAGAAGGCCTGAGGGGTTTGCGTGGACCAGATTTGAGGGACGGGCTCTGAGTATAGAGATCAAAGACAGCAGGGAAAAAGTGAAGTAATCACTGGAAGGAAGGAAAAAGTAAAAGAAGGGGAATAAGTACTGTAACTGTGAGGGGACCAGAGAAGGTATAGGAGTGTAAGAAAGAAAGGATTAAGTAAGTGAGGAAAGTATGCAGTGTTGCTTCATTCCAAAAAAGGAAGCGGAAGAGAAAGGGAATGAGACTTCATATATCGCCTTTCTGTGTTTTTTGCAGCTACATTCAAAGTGGTTTACATATATTCAGGTACTTATTTTGTACCTGGGGCAATGGATGGTTAGGTGACTTGCCCAGAGTCACAGGGAGCTGTAGTGAGAATTGAACCCAGTCCCCCAGGATCAAAGTCTGCTGCACTAACCACTAGGTTATTTCTGGGTCCCTACTACCTTAGGAGGCTAAGAAGATAAGGTGGTATATACAGGTGGACATGCATATACAAAGGCAGAAGAGACCCAGGTGATTCTGGCCTAAAGAGGTAGCTTGTACCTTTACTGGCCAAGGAGGGATAGCAGGACTCTGGTGAAGAGGGTAAGATTCCATAGAAGGGAAAAAGAACAATACAGTGAAAGAGGTTCAAGGACTACTAATGGAATCACAAGAGGGCTATGCATGAAGGACCACAATCACCAGAGTAAAGAAAAGAAGGAATATAAGGGTAGAAAGAAAGGACCCTGTCCTCCTCCTCCTTACCCCAAGTGACCCTCGATCACCAAAACCACCAGCGCAACCCCCAGTCAACCTTCACTTACTAGTATTCAATGAGCACTCGTGGTTGAAGGTCAATTAATTGAGAACCAGGTAACCAGCAGGTTGAGAACCAGGGATGCAAAGGTCTGAATCCTTCTCCCACTGATGCTCCCTATAATCTTAGGCAAATCATTTTCACCCTCCATAGTCTCAGGTACAAATTTGAGACCTAATTTCTTAACATGAAATGTGATACACATTAAACAAATGCAAGCCCCATTATTCTCAATTAGGCATATTCACTAATGCACATTAATTTTAAATTAAGTGCATAATGTGCGTTAACATAAATTAGTAAATGAGGCCCGATATTATAAGCTCTCTGCAGCTATACCTGAGCTTGTGAGCTTACACTCAGAAAGGCAAGTAAATAAATTTATATCCTAATGCTCACATGACCCAACTCTGGCAGAGAGCCGAGGAGCAGGATCCTCTCAGCGTGTTGGCAGTGGTGATCTCAACAAGTAGCTCAGATATATCTAAGGTGTCTCAAGGGCTCTCTTTCCGCATTAGTCATAGCATTTCCGGGGCAATAACAAGACCCCATCTCCATAACAACACTGTTTCCTTCTTCTAGTGTCAATATCAGAAAATCCACCAGAGATTCCAAACTAGGTATAGGTTGAAGAAGCTGACAGTGTTGGTCTATGCCCTCTAACATGGCATTTTTAGAGGTAAACAAAAAATTAAGCAAAGAAAAAAGTATAAGATTATAATCTAACATTGACAGCATACCATCTTGCTCAAATCCCAACTCCAATGTATAACTTCTAGACCACATCTCAGCAACTGATATTACTTGTACCCAAACCTTGCTATGAAATGGGAAAAGTGGGTTATCTCACATGAATAAATACAATGAAACATGGAAGAAAGAAAAGAGATTCATACTAGCAGAATGTTGCATAGGATTAAAAAACCCTCTTTTAGCTTAAGTCCTAGGAATAATTATGGTGACAGCATACACTTCAAGTGAAGTCAACACCTTTTGTGTAAACCAATGGCCAAGTTAAGAGGCCTAACAAGCGTTAGATGGATTTCTGAAGATAAGAAATAATGGACTATTATTTTAATGGCAACTTTATACCCTACATTTAAATCTAGAGGGTATATAAAGAGTGCTTGCTAGAAACTAGAAAAAAAATATCAAAAATAGCAACAGGTACTACCTGTTGCAAAACAGAATTGATCCAAATTTAAGATCTTTCAATGAACAAATAAATACAGAGAAGTGTTCAAATGATGGCATCTCAAACAAGCTGAGATGATACAGAAAGTAAACTAGTGAAAAAGATCTAGGGAGGAGAGCCAGAATATACCAAAAGTCAACGGATATCAGAAGAATGTTGTCAGAAAAGCCAAAGCAATACAAGAGGATGAGGGCAATGTAAAACAAGCCAAGAAGCAGAACAAAGAGGGAAACAAAAAAACAAACCAAGATCCAACACAAGAAAGGTAAGGTAAGACAGGCCAAGAAGCAGAGTAAAGTGGAGAGACAGGAGAGAAATCAGGCAACAGGGGAGCGGGCAGTTGATCTCTTGGCCCACATGGAGATATACGTACATATTGAGATCCAGGTGAAAGAAACATTATCAAAGTTAAAAATGAAATCCAAAGTGCAAAGAGTGATAACATCAACAAGGCCATCACAAAAATAACTCAGATACAATATTGTGCAGCAATAAGAATCCTACCAACAAGGACACTAAAGCAGAAAAAATAAATAAATTTAACAACCCCTGCTGGAAAAAAATACATATTGAGGAAATAAAAAAAAGTGGAATGGGCATGTCACAGATAAAGACAAAGATCAAAAATATTAGGTTAAAACATGCAGTACTAACCATTAATGTTGGGTGCAGGGGAAGCACACGGTAAAATTATGCCTTACCTGATAATTTTCTTTCCATAAGTCCCTCAGATCAATCCAGAGACTTGTGGGTTATGTCCCTCCACTAGCAGGTTAGATAGAGAGAATACTGAAGTTCGCCCACAAGAGGGCATGTGCAGCCATCCTCACTTCAGTATACGATACCAAAGCAGTAAGAAACTAGTTGAACAATATAACGCTCTCCTGCCTCTCTAACAGAGCAAACAAGCTGCAGAAAAAAACTTTGCAGCTGATTAACAGTAACAATCGTTCCATAATAACTTATTTAATCTCAAAACTCGCAGACTACGAGAAGAACGTGAATATAACCGCAACAAATTCTTCAATATATACATCATACAGAATCAGCGAATGTAACCCCCAGGGAGGGCCTCTGGATTGATCTGAGGGACTAATGGAAAGAAAATTATCAGGTAAGGCATAATTTTACCTTCCATAGCGTCCCCAGATCAATTCAGAGACTTGTGGGATGTACCAAAGCAGTCTTCAAGAAGGGTGGGACCGCATTCTCCCCGAAGAAAGCACCGAAGCGCCGAAACACGCATCCCCACGCGCCGCGACATCCAGCCGGTAATGTCTCGCAAAAGTATGCATCAATGCCCAAGTAGCCGCTTTACAAATCTTGTCCAACGGTACCAGCCGGTACTCTGCAACGGACGTGGCCTGAGCTCTAGTCGAATGCGCGCGAATCTGAAAAGGAATCGGTTTCCCCATAGAAAGGTATGCAGATCCGATCGCCTTCCGTAGCCACCGGGCGATCGTAGCTTTAGAAGCCAACTGTCACTTTTTGTGTCCCGTAAATAAGACAAAAAGATGATCAGACTTGCGGAAGGAATTAGTAGCCTCCAAGTATGCGATAAGCCCTCTTTTAACATCCAAACAGCGCAACTGCCGAAAATCCTCAGGGCAATCTTCCCGTCTAAAAGTTGGCAAATGTAGTTCCTGATTAAGGTGAAAACGCGAAAGCACCTTTGGCAGAAAGGACGGCACGTACGCACCGAGACCCCAGCTTCCGAAAAACGCAGAAAGGGATCCCTGCACGAAAGCACCTGCAGCTCCGATACCCGTCTCGCCGAAGCCATGGCTACTAAAAATACCGTCTTCAACATGAGGTCCTTCAACGACGTCTTATGCAAAGGCTCAAACGGGGCACGCTGCAGCGCCTTCAGAACCAGATTTAAACTCCATTCCGGTACCACCGGTATCCGAGGTGGCCTATCGTGACTAATGCCCCGGAGAAAACGAACTACATCCAGGTGAGCGGCCAAAGAGCGACCCCCCCCCCCCCCCAAGTGGCCACGGAAACAGGACAATGCTGCCACCTGTACCTTAATAGAGCTTAAAGAAAGGTCCTTTTCCAGCCCCTCCTGCAAAAAGGCCAAGATAGACCCTAGAAGAGCTGATTCCGGCGAGATGCCCAACAATGAGCACCAGGAAACAAATGTTCTCCAGACTCTAGCATATGCCACAGAAGTAGATCTCTTACGCGCCTGCAACATCGTCCTAATCACTATCTCAGGATAGCCTTTGCACCGGAGCCTCGACCGCTCAATAGCCAAGCCGTAAGCACAAATGGAAGAGGATCCTGAATGGTCACCGGTCCCTGAACCAGAAGATCGGGAACATCCGACAGACGCAACGGTTCGTCTATCATCAGCCAAACTAAGTCCGCATACCAAAGACACCTGGGCCAATCCAGAGCTACTAGAATGACTACTCTTGGATGCTGCGAGATCCTGCCGATCACCTGACCGATCATCGGCCAAGAAGGAAAAACGTAAAGCAGATCTTGTGGCCACCTTTGAATCAACGCGTCTATTCCGTCGGACCCAAAGTCCCTGCCCCTGCTGAAGAAGCGAGGCACTTTGGCATTGGACAACCGGGCCATCAGATCCACTACCGGCATCCCCCAATGATCCGGTCGAACGCCACTCGAGAGAGATCCCACTCCCCCGCATCCAGCACATTCAGGACTCCCGCTATGTGCGCCGCCGACAAAAGAGAGAGACGAGTTTCCGCCCAGCTGCAGAGGGCAAGAGCTTCTGAAGACAACTGAGCGCTCTGAGTGCCCCCTTGGCGATTGACATAAGCCACAGCTGTCGCATTGTCGCAAAGAACCCGCACCGAGCGGTTCAGTATCAAGGCCTCGAAAGCTTGTAACGCCAAACGAATGGCCCACAACTCCAACAGATTGATTGATTGATAACTGAGTCTCCGAAGGGCTCCATACCCCCTGCGTCGAGTGACCTACACAATGAGCCCCCCAACCGGAGAGGCTGGCATCCGTCGTGACCACCCTCCATTCCGGAGGGGCGAGGGGCATGCCGCGAAGATTGACCGACTGAAGCCACCACCGGAGGGCAAAATGAGCTCTTGACTGCCACGGAATGCGGACCACATAATCCTCTGATAATGGGGACCAACGGCTGAGCAGGGACCACTGCAATGGACGCATGTGACTCCTGGCCCCAGGGACCACTTCCAACGTCGCTGCCATAGACCCCAGGACCTGAACATAGTCCCATGCCTTCGGGGCCTCCACTTGAAGGAGAGAGGAAATCTGTCACACCAGCTTCAACCTGCAAGGTTCTGGAAGAAACATTCTGCCCTGAGAGGTATCGAACCGAACTCTCAGATACTCCAACATCTGGGTCGGAACGAGCTGACATTTGCGAATGTTGATCACCCAGCCTAGCGAACGCAGAAGAGTCATTATTGACTGTGTCGCCCGGGCACATTCCTCCTGGGACGGCGCCCGAATGAGCCAGTCGTCAAGATACGGATGAACCTGCACTCATTTTTGTCGCAAGAAGGCTGCCACCACCACCACCATTACCTTTGAAAAGGTGCGAGGCGCCGTGGCCAAACTGAACGGCATGGCTCTGAACTGAAAATGCTGTCCCATCACCGCAAAACACAGGAAGCGCTGATGAGGTGGCTAAATGGGAATGGGCAAGTATGCCTCCTTCAGGTCGAGCGCTGTGAGATACTCTCCCGGTTGCACAGCTGCCACGACCGAGCGCAAAGTTTCCGTCCTGAAATGCCTGACTCTGAGGGCTCTGTTGACCGCCTTGAGATCTAGAATTGGCCGACATGTTCCGTCCTTCTTTGGCACAACAAAGTAAATAGAGTAGCGACCCTGGCCGACTTCGGCCGACGGCACCGGCACTACTGCCTCTAAACGCAGCAATTCTGCCAGAGTCTCCTGCACCGCTGCTCTCTTTAGCGGAGACTTGCAAGGAGACTCCAGAAAACTATCGGAGAGAGGCCGGGCAAACTCCAACTTGTAGCCGTCTCGAATAAATGTCCAGTACCCATTCGTCTGCGGTCACCTCAGCCCACTCCTTCCCAAACTGAGACAGCCGTCCTCCTATTGCCAAAAAGGAATGGACCAGGGCCCCATCATTGGGCCCCTCTGCTACCCTGTTGGTTGCGAGCAGTCGAGGCCGGCTGACGGCAATTTTGCCGAAACGGCTGCTGTCTCTGCTGAAACCGAAACATAGCAACCCCCCCCCCCCCCCGACTCTGCCAGGCCTATAACACTTGGTCTCCTTGAAGCGAGGCCCGAAGCTCTTCG